>NC_086373.1:17658083-18029349 GCF_036588685.1 Mytilus trossulus
TTAAGTGATTTCAATAATGAAGATAGATCTTTTAAATATATGTCATAGTTTTCCAGCGATAGTGATAAACCAGCGTTAGAAATTTTAAACGATGCTAAATCACTTGTTAAAGGTCCTGGTCTTGGTAAATGGATAGAGGTGGAATATCTAATGTCGGACAACAAGCTTCCGGAAATAGTAGTGTTATCTTGTCCGCTGAAAAAAGTTAAAGGGCACTTTGAATTACTAACAATTTGTGCTGCGTTTAGAGTTTTTCCGCCACATGTATCATATACCAAAGCGCCAATAGAAACTTTTGGAAACAAATTTTTCGAGGGATATTTATCTTTTACAGTATCAATAGCATACATGAACGACTGTGCCATTAAAATGCCTTCTCTCGATAGTTCCGTACAAGAAGATCCATATTTGGAGTCTTTATATACAGGAAACCCAGCTGTAAAAATAATGTCACCATTTTTTACAATAACGGATGGTTTAATTTCCTCCTCTGGCCTGTAACATTCGCCACATTTGTAACAGGATTCATTACATAAAGAAGACTGGATATTGTTTGTTGTACTGAAGTTTCCAGTTGTATATATGATAGAATCGTTGACTATTCTGAAAACCTGCAACATATGGATTGAAAATTAGTACTCAACCTAACACGTGATTCAATACTGTATATCGTTAAATACATCAAAGTTTCATACGACCGAAAGGTCATATAACTATAAATTACATAATGTACAAGGACCAAAGAAGTCGAACGACATTTGTAACTATGTCCGTGGGTAAGATACAGTTCAAAACGTTAAGCGATTCTGGACGTACATTTCACTCAAAAGATCAACGTTTGAAAAGATCTTGTCTTGTCTGTAGTCCGTAGAATAAGTGCATAATGTGTATATACGATAGAAAACAGGTATGTTATCTGTATATGTGTCACTACAAAATTGATTATAAACATTCCATTTGCCTTTTGAAAATAGAGACGGAGGATAGCAAGGGATATTCAAAGCCAATAAGCCGACGAGAGACAGACGAAAGTTTGGAAATAATATAAGGCGACGAAACAAAAATACAATCAACAGTCTACAAAACACTTCATAAATGTAAAGACTGAGCAAAACTAACCCTTCCTGAAACAGATGTTGATCTCAATTGATCCACGTGGGTGAGCAAAACTAACCCTTCCTGAAACAGATGTTGATCTCCATTGATCCACGTGGGTGAGCAAAACTAACCCTTCCTGAAACAGTTGATGATCTCATTTTCTCCACAAGACTGACCAAAACTAACCCTTCCTGAAACAGATGATGATCTCATTTTCTCCACAAGACTGACCAAAACTAACCCTTCCTGAAACAGATGTTGATCTCATTTTCTCCACAAGACTGACCAAAACTAACCCTTCCTGAAACAGATGTTGATCTCAATTGCTCCACATGGGTGAGCAAAACTAACCCTTCCTGAAACAGATGTTGATCTCAATTGCTCCACAAGGGTGAGCAAAACTAACCCTTCCTGAAACAGATGTTGATCTCAATTGCTCCACAAGACTGTGCAAAACTAACCCTTCCTGAAACAGATGTTGATCTCAATTGCTCCACAAGACTGAGCAAAACTAACCCTTCCTGAAACAGATGTTAATCTCAATTGCTCCACAAGGGTGAGCAAAACTAACCCTTCCTGAAACAGATGTTGATCTCAATTGTTCCACAAGGGTGAGCAAAACTAACCCTTCTTGAAACAGATGTTGATCTCAATTGCTCCACAAGACTAAGCAAAACTAACCCTTTCTGAAACAGATGTTGATCTCAATTGCTCAACAAGACTGAGCAAAACTAACCCTTCCTGAAACAGATGTTCATCTCAATTGCTCCACAAGACTGAGCAAAACTAACCCTTCCTGAAACAGATGTTGATCTCAATTGCTCCACAAGACTGAGCAAAACTAACCCTTCCTGAAACAGATGTTGATCTCAATTGCTCCACAAGACTGAGCAAAACTAACCCTTCCTGAAACAGATGTTGATCTCAATTGCTCCACATGGATTAGCAGATTTTCTTGTTGCACATGGTTAGTACAAATTCGATAATTTAACCGAAGAAGGGGGTTAATAAGCATTGGTTCTTAAAAGTATAGATGCTAATGTTATTCATCAGTGATAAACGATAAAGTAGCTGCTAATATTACAGATCGGTTAAAATCTACCATGGAATCAATTTATAAACCTGCAGATACCTTTATTTGCCTTATTAAACGAAATACAAGTATAGCGTCTAGATTCTTACGTACAAAAAACTCGCGTCTTGCGCATAAATAACTGAGTAAATATATCAGGGGGCCTTGTTTTCAAATGTATTCTTAAACATTTCCTACAACATTTCTAATGAGAGACTTTATTACTAATATAAGACCATCTTATGATACGTTTAAATCTGTAATTTAAAACTGTCCTAAGATAGTCAGTTCAATCATTTATTCGTCTGATTTTACAGTAGCAAATAATATCAATACCTATGTATTACATGTTCAACCTGTATCTAACATTCACTTTTAAACGTTTAAGAAATTCTGCTCAACATGTTTTACATGTGCGTCTTGTATGTAATTTCATGGAAATACGATAAACGCCCAAAACATACTGCATATAATGCCGAAGGCAGGAATAAAATTCTTATTACCATATCGGACATGTAACACTCTGAATCTTAAAAAGGAACAGTGTAGCAAAATACATGTGTTTTTGATACAATTATGAAAAAAAAGAATTTTAATTATCCTGAGGTCATCTTAAGACATGTTTATTGAAGTTCTAATTAAAAAAAAACATTTGTGTATGTTCGAACTAAACACATTTTCAGATCAGTTTCAGAGAACTAAGTCTTACTCCTTACATAACTCTCGAAAGCCGGGTCCTGTCTTATTGTTTAATATAGTACTTCGTCTTACAAGATTTTACAGTAGATAGGCAAAATTTCATTTGAAGCGCATTGGAAAACAAAATTCAAAACGTTGTGCCAAATGCTGCTAAGTCCGTCTTAACCTCGGGGTAGAAACATACCCAGTGGTTCGATAGATTTGAATATTTAAACAGGTAATTTACAGAATATGACTGTATCTATTTCATGTTGGCATAAGAGTCTTTACTACTGGGCTGGTTATACCATTGAGGATGAAATATCAAACAGCACCGGAATCGACTGCAACAACCAAGATACCACAACAACAATTTTCATAAGCCTAATATCTTTAATTAGATTTTGTAGTCTCAATTACATGTCTTCTCTGTGCATAGCAATATCTTAAAGTGAAACTATCGATTGAAGTTAAGTGGACTACAAAAGTGAGGAAAAGGACAATCCACACTTATCACACAAACACGTTTAGCATCGAATGAATGCATACACTTCATATTTGATGAAGCATGTATGATTACCATTCGCTTTTTCCATGGCGATTGCTGTACAGTGATACTAGACAACGAGTATGTGTATGTAAAGACTTCTTGGTAATAAAGTAGTCGAAGATGGGAAATCAAATCAATCATGGTTATTTTGTTTGTAACACAATGAGTATCATAACTGATAACAAGTTGACTAGAAATATCTAGAGTAAGGATCGTGTCGCTCAATCGTTATTTTCTGGTGTTTTGATATGCTATTATCTTTCGCTTTTTTAATATTGCTCATAGTTTTGTATTCTTATTATTAAAAAAAAGTGTTATTGAAAAACAAACCTCAGATGACATCGATGGTCCTTGAGTTACAATTACTGGAACCTGTTCCAAGAAATTCCTATCAGTCAATTCATTTGTTCGAAATGGATTTCCAGCTGGAGTCTGATGGGAACTAAGGGTAACGAAATTAACCGCTTTTAGACATTTTGTAAAGTCATATCCACTACAGCTGAATGTTTCCTTCCGTGATATAAGCCTAAAGATGTTATAGTACGCAGTCAGGGCGTTATGAAATGTTCGATCGTGTAATCTAGAGGTCCAATATGTTATCATGCTTTTATTACAGACTGTATGGTTGAATACTATATCATATTCACAATAAGGCAGAGATTTCAAAAACTCTGCAAATATTGGTTCACTGTTATTGCTAATACTGAACTCATTTGCGAAGTACTGTTGCATATTTTGAACAACGGGTGATTGTTCCTTCAGCAAGAAAGTATTATTACCTAATTCGGAAGTTACAAGTTCAATATTAGAATCACCCACGATGAGAAATGTTTTACTACTGTCTGACGTCAACCTTGAAAGTAATTCATCGATGTTATCATGACCCGATACAAAAATAACTACTACATCAGACGACAAGTTCACTAAGGTCGAGCTATTGTCTGTATGTTGTAACCTGCGGACACAGACATCATTTGAAAACGCAACTTGTAAGAATAACTCAAGTTCTGTTGTAGCCAGAGGGCTGTTGATAGCAAAGGCGTCGATATGTTTCCAATGAAATTCCTCCAATATCTTGACTACAGCCTAGAAAATATATTTATTAGGTTCTGTGAATAAAAAGTCATATGTTGACCACATGTTAAATCAAAGTCCAAAATATTCAAGATAGTGTGTAGTAGTATGAGCATCGCTCGGGCTGAAATATAACTGTCTCTGTCTCACTATTATCATCAAACTTTAGAAATCAGGTTTGCTTTTTGTAAAATCTATTTCACATCTTATTTGTGATTTTTAGTGTTTTTGTTCGGGTTTTTTTAATGGAATTAATGTATTCGTTGAAATAGTAACATGATATCTTATAACATCTTTTTTTTCAAAAACATGAGTTTTCCGTTTTCATACTTTGTGCTAAGAATTTCGAACACGATAATTAAACGAATGTTAAAAATATATAATAAGAAAGACATCTCATAATGAGGTCTTGTCAATAACGTTTGTGTGCCTTTAGAATCACATACCTTAGATTTCCAGATGGAAACGGCTGCAACAGTTAAAGACAGGTCAGAACTAAAGGTGGTGTGGCTTCCTTGTGATATACCAACATGGACGATCCCAAACGGTCGTATAACATCTAAAACTTTTGTCTGAATATCTCTTTTTGTAAATGTTATTAAACCTGTTTGCATAATATAAAAATTAATTTGTTAGTTAAATCTAATAGCAATTATGTACCTAAGCTTGGTCAATGCCATAAGTAAATAAAATGTCTGCATTTAAAAGTATCGAGGGTAAGTTGTTACATACGCATGGATTTCCATGGCTGTTGGTGCATGCATAGCAGTATACGCTTTCCCTCTCGGCGCACCCGTTCTATTTTCTTTAAAAAGGTCGTGCGATTCCATCGGATTTTGTTTCTTACATTGCTTTGTAACTTTTAAATCGATTTATGAAATTTGAACATCGGTATACTACTGTTGTCTTGATTTTTACACTCAGGTTGCAATTTTATTTCACCGCGTCTTCTTCTTTATGGAAAGTCCTGTTCTAAACTTGTCGTTGTTTGTATTTCTACTTCATTTTTAACTCACCTGGCCCGTCGTTAACTTTTACAAAAATCTTCTCCTCTGAAACTACTGGGCCAAATTAAACCAAACTTGGCCACAATCATCATTGGGGTATAAAGTTTTAAAAATGTGTGACGTGACCCTGTCAACCAACCAAGATGGCCGCCACGGCTAAAAATAGAACATAGGGGTAAAATGCAGTTTTTGGCTTATAACTCAAAAACCAAAGCATTTAGAGCAAATCTGACATGAGGTACAATTGTTAATCAGGTCAGGATCTGTCTGACAATCGGTTGTTGGGTTTCTGCCCCTGAATTGGTAATTTTTTTG
Source organism: Mytilus trossulus (assembly GCF_036588685.1). Classification (NCBI taxonomy): domain Eukaryota; kingdom Metazoa; phylum Mollusca; class Bivalvia; order Mytilida; family Mytilidae; genus Mytilus; species Mytilus trossulus. Next base: position 17,663,878 of record NC_086373.1, read on the forward strand.
GTTATTATCTTGAATATTATTATAGATAGAGATAAACTGTAAACAGCAATAATGTTCAGCAAAGTAAGATTTACAAATAAGTTAACCTGACTGAATTGGTCAGTTGATCCCTTTAGGAGTTATTGCCCTTTATAGTCATTTTTAACCGTTTCTCATAAATCTAAGTAATCTTTTACAAAAATCTTCACCTCTAAAACTACTGTGCCAAATTAATTCAAACTTTGCCACAATCATCTTTTGGTTATCTAGTTTGAAAAATGTGTCTGATGACCCGGCCATCCATGCAAGATGGCCGCCACGGCTAAAAATAGAACATAGGGGTAAAATGCAGTTTTAGGCTAATAACTCAAAAAACCAAAGCATTTAGAGCAAATCTGACTGGGGTTAAATTGATTATCAGGTCAAGATCTATATAGCCTTGAAATTTTCAGATGGATCGGACAACCTGTTGTTAGGTTGCTGCCCCTGAATTGGTAATTTTAAGGAAATTTTGCCGTTTTTTGTTATTATTTTGAATATTATTATAGATAGAGATAAACTGTAAACAGCAATAATGTACAGCAAAGTAAGACCTTAAAATAAATCAACATGACTCAATTGGTCAATTGACCCCCTAAGGAGTTATTGTCCTTTATAGTCAATTTTTAACAATTTTCATAAAATTTGTAAATTTTTACTAACATTTTCCACTGAAACTACTGGGCCAAGTTCATTATAGATAGAGATTATTGTAAGCAGCAAGAATGTTCAGTAAAGTTAGATGTACAAGCACATCACCAAAACACAATTTTGTCATAAATCCATCTGCGTCCTTTGTTTAATATTCACATAAACCAAGGTGAGCGACACAGGCTCTTTAGAACCTCTAGTTATAATTTCTTTTAAAAGGAGACGAACTATTGATAATACCCTTTTCCCTTCAGATATATTATAAAACTTATATTTTGCGTATTTCAATGTCACTGTGTATGGTTGTTTTTATTATGAGTAATTTAATCTCCCAACGGATCATCTGCAGACTACCATAAAGACTGGTTGCAAATGTTTTAAAGTGCTGAAAATAGGGCCCTTAGATTGGGACTTTGGATTTAACCTTCTTTTATTCGTTTCTATGTGTGGTTTGTGTTTGTTTTTGTTGCTCGTCGGTGTTCCTGTTGTTACTTTGTTTTCCTCTTATGGTTGATGAGTGTGTAACTTGAATTTGTTTTCTCTCAGTTTGCTTTTGAACACCGGTATACTACTATTGCCTTTATTTCTTATGAGATGAGTCCAAACATTTATACATCCTACACTAAAGACGTTATTAAGCAATCGGACCTTGTTTGAAATTGAGAAATAATAAGAGTGAACAGTAGTTTGTCGATGTCAAAATTCGTATATCCATAGTTTACAAATATACAAACTATAAGAACAAGGACTGAAAGAATCGCCTGAACTTTAAACGCACCGACAACGGCTGAGTCGAATATGTAACAAATGCATGCATCATTGTTTATGTGAATCCATGTACAGTTTAATTTTCGTAATAGCGATGTTAAATTATAAGGAATATAACATACTCCATAAATTTTCAGATAAGGCGAATTTGCTTGTGTCTTCAGAAATAACTTTCTACGTGTATCAAAATTGAGTTAAACAGCCATTTATACCGCTTAGGGACATGAATTTATAAATTCAAAATTGCATAAAAATGACATTTGATTCCCCTAGCTTTTTTAACAGTTTTTGGAGTTTTTGATCCCGTAAATGAAACAAATTCAAGGGAAATCGGTTATTATCTATGCCCCGAAATGAGCTAATATAATATTTAAATGCGCCACTTAAATTTCATTTCAAAATGCATGAACAATTTTCAAATTACGTAAATTTTTAGATTGAATAATGATAGTATATAATATTTCGGCATTTCTAGATAGTGGGCTTTGTTAGGAAATAAAACACTTTAAAATATCCTTATATTGATAATTTTTGTTGGTTGGAAAACATGCCTAATTAATTTCAACATTTTGTATACATACAAACAAAATATCAATAGATGTTTAAGTATTATTTTACCTACCGACAATTTCTGTACAATTACTACAGCCTTGGGTATTAATTAATTGTCCGACAATCTTCAGGGCCCTTGTCAAAGATCCACATGAGTCGTAAAGTAGAAGTCCTGAAAATATGATAACATAGAACAGGTTTAAACAAAACAAAAAGACTTAAATTTGAACTTTTGTAAAACTTTGTTATATATATCTTGAGAATTCTGCTCTAACAGTTTCTATACAATATATACATGACATAACATTTAAATGATTTACATCTTAAAATCTAAATATTAGAAAATAATTATTTGTTTTAATTGTGAATTATTTAAGAAATACATGTATTGTATTTACATGTAGTCCGTGATACTGTCTAAACCCACAGGCAAATTAATTGTCTCTAAAGAAAAAAATGCCTTTATACCTTAATAACATGTAACGGTATATAGGAAATCTTTTACAGAGACAAGTGCATGTGTATTAATTACCCTTCTCGATTTGTCAAATAAGTGACTTATAGATCGAATTGTCCGAGTGCCTACACTGACTTATAGATCGAATTGTCCGAGTGCCTACACTGACTTATAGATCGAATGGTCCGAGTGCCTACACTGACTTATAGATCGAATTGTCCGAGTGCCTACACTGACTTATAGATCGAATTGTCCGAGTGCCTACACTGACTTATAGATCGAATGGTCCGAGTGCCTACACTGACTATAAATCAAACTTTGCAATTGTGTTACTTGTATATGTGTATTGATACAAGTTCACAAGTCACAATAATAAACAAATTATTAACTTACATAATCTCAATAACGAACCAATATTGACATCGGCAAACTCATTCAAGTTTCTGTAATTGCCAGGTCATGTAAAACACCCTTTATATAGTCTGACATAGAAAAATTAAACAAAAAACTAACTTAATTCCAGCCGAGTTCTTTTTTATTATTAGTCCATGTTGAAATCTTACCGGTTTGTCTTGGTGTATTTTTGTCCAGGATTTCGTTAGCCCATTTCAAAGCCATCAGTGAGTCGATACCGGTTCTTGATAGATTTATGCAGTTCCCATCGCTGTCCGTATCTAAGTGAAAATCTACAATGGCAACGATGTTTGGAGACCCTACTATAGTAATGTCTGGTTTAACGTCTTGTAGAGAATTTCCATAGGATGGCATCAAAAGGCAGACCACAAAAAGTGTAAGTGAAGGTGTCATGATTTCACTGTAAAAAGAAATGAACAGATACATGTAACAGAGTCTTCTTTTTTAATTTTATTTGAAATAAAGACTGGCAATGTAACAACTGGTAATATATTAATATGAAGTTGTTTTGCCAACTAAGTAAACTACCCAACAACGAGAATAAATAAATATAAGAATATTAAAATATTAAAATATATTCAGAAATGATTTCAAGGTAGTTTGCAATGGAGTTGTAATTGGGTTTTTTTCATAAAATATCATTCCAAAATATAAGGAAAGCTATATGCATTCTTAACACAATTGTTTGAAATTCATATACTAGTAACTGCCAGGTTTTTTTTTTAGATTTTTACAGCATTCACGAATTAGACTCAACAGTTAAGTCATTTAAAAAAATACAGATCCGTATTCCTAAATTCCACTGGCTCAAGTGTTATCAACCCTCAGTGTTACCTCAAATTTGCTAGCTAGGGATTCAAACCTACATTTTGTACCAATTCGTTTATTCATTGACTGCTACTGAGATCAGCCCAAGAAAGGAGCTAGACAAAATCATTTTAAAATAAGCGAAAACGACGAAAAGACGATCAAACCCTTAAATAATCACTAAAGAGTACATTAAAAGAGTATAACTTTTCCTTATTTAATAAGATCAGCGATTCAAGCCAGATAATGTTTTATGTACAAAGTCATATTTCACAAGGTAAATCAGTGTCATGTGAATAAAATGCGTGAAATGTCACTTTTATGTCGTAAAAATATAGCGTATAACCACATTGTATTACGTTTGCACCTTGTCAACAACAAAAAAACACATATTTTTGTAATAAATCATTAGCTTCGGTTATAGGGTGTTTTTTTTTCTTCTTATAAAATGTTTAAATCCTATATTAATAAGACGTACCTGTATTATCAATCTAATTTGTACAAAAGTCCTTTTCATAGACAACAACACTATCCCTTTTACAAAATATGTCATTTATCAACTTAACATAAAAATTATTAAATCTTTGTAATTTATTAAATTATCTACTTTTCAGTGTTAATAAGTTGTCTTTACTTTCACTGCAGGCAAAATAAATGAGTTTATCATTTTAAATATCCTACCCTTAGGCTTGTCGATGTATACTAATAAAGCTGAAATAATATCTACAGATATATACTTCATTACAAATGATGTATAGTGAACCAGCATGAATCACTATAATTCGCTAGATTTTATTACTAATACTTTCTATAATAACGCTCTTGAATTACATGTGTAACTCAAAAGAGCATTTGGCCTATCTTTTAATATTCAAGCTCTGTCAGTAGCTGTTCACATTGTCGTTTGACAACGTCCAGTGGCAACTATTTCATCAATATTTCGAAATGTAAAACTATGTAACAGTACAAATACGTTGAATTATGCGAATATAAAAAAGAAGATGCGGTATGATTGCCAATGAGACAACTATACACAAAAGACCAAAATGACACAAACATTAACAGGTTATGATAAGGGTGGAAATTATGACAGCCGCATTAAAATCGCATGTTGGGTATAATCCGAGGACAAAACTACAGAATTTGGCCCATCCTTCAGTATTCAAACTCTGTCGGTTGCTGTTCATATTGTCGTTTGCCAATGAACGGTGGTAACTATGTCAGGCATATTCAAAACAACAAACAAAACAATGATATAAAATATTTCGGCTTAGCAGAGAGGGGTGTATAGGACAGAGATTTTGACAGCCACTGAAAAAAGACATGTGGGGTATACTGATAATAATGTCAAATACGGATCCTTATACAAGAGATGTTGCCACTGGGTTTATAGCAGCACATCTTTGATAGTCAAGGGTTACGATCCAGTCACCTTCTCTCTATAAGTCGAGGTGACTGGGTCATTAACCGTTGGCTAGCGCACGAGAGGAAGGGACTGGACCGTAACATTTGGCTAGTTAGCAAACATGACAATTACGATCCCGAGTCCTCTCCTCTCTATGGATCGCAACCATTGGCTAGAGAAGGTGATAACAGAAATTTCAATCTGGCCTTTTGAAACAACAGTTCAGTGTTTCAATGTATTATATTAAGATGTGTAAAATTCATCAAAAATGTTAAATCTTGGTTGTCATACTACACTCCCTTATACATTGAGTTGTACAAAACTTATTTTGTGTTGTACTAAACTTATTTTGTCTTGTACTAAACTTATTTTGTCTTGCACTAAACTTATTTGGCTATAAAGTGATCTGGCTTACCTGCATATAAAAGAACCAGTATTATAGATATGTAACATCCCAAGTTAACGTTTTAAAACTTATTTCTGACATGACAATAACATGTGTATTCGTGAGCGTAACAAAGAAAAATAGTTTATCTAAATTACATGTCATTTTGGGATGACGAATTAGCATATGAATAAATGTAACTACTTCAAAATATTGTCACCTGCATCAATTTTGGTCGTCATTTTTCATGTCTTACTTTATGTGACAATAAATAGATTTTTATTGAAATTATATACTTTTATCAAACGTTGAAACAATTGTTTACACCTTTTCATACAAACTAATGACATTTTCATTAGTTTATAAGAATATTGTTGTATGCAATAATTCTTTGTTAAAATGCATAGAACTACCGCAATGAATTATGAATGATACATGATCTTTAAATGGTGGCGGAGCCTTTTATAGTAAACCGTTTGATGGTTTAAAAATACACTGGTTGAAGCCTTCACCATGAAGGGTTTTTCTTAGGGATGTCAGCTTCCCTTTTAAATTTCTTCCGTTTTCATAAGTCTTGCAAACATTCTAATAGATATTATGCATGCACAATTATACAGTTGTTAGTTTTATACTATATTAGTTAGGTCTTTCTCGAGTCCTCATAATATTTCCATCAAGGTAATTGCTCAGACTTTCTTTCATTTAGGCTTCCACCACCCAACGAAAACTGACAGCCACAAAATAGCACAATAGTTCAGAAAGTGTCGTTAAACACCAATCAATCAATCAATCAATTTCATTCAGTGAATTTGAGTAGTACCATATAGTTTTGAGTTACAAAATATTCTCGGCTAAATTTCTCTGCATTTCTAGAGGTTTAAGTTTCAGATCCATGTGAAATCTAGCAGTGTCCTAGTCACATGGAGGGATACTCATCGGTTAGATTTTCTAGTTATGAAATAATCTAATTCATACTTTTTCGCTGATTATAATCTTCCAGTACAGCAGTAAGATTTGTCGGGTTATTGCAGTCAAAAATATAGAGTCTGAATCTAGCCCTGACAATAAGGATTCAACGGTATTGCATAAGGTGTTTCTGTGTCGTGAGGGTGTTATAAAGATTAAATGTCAAAGTCGACAGAGCATGTTGCAATTAATGACAGATATGTGATTCTTAATTGCTTTTTACATAGCTAATTTCCATGAATTTGTGTTACATTTTTCTTTCCATGAATCGAAAGTAAAGAAATGTGATGTATTTGAAGAATGTGTTACCTGGTTCTCCGAATACCCAATTCCGGTTACAGAAAATTAACTTTTATTGTGTCACCATACTTTATGTTTTGTAGGTCTTCAATCTCCCTACAGTTCGATTGAAGTGACTTGTTTTTTTTTAGCAAAATCGGTCCTACATCAAAACATTTAAACGTCACGCGAAATGTTGAGGGCAAACCAAATGCGACCGTCAATAAATGCACTTCCCATAAACGAGGAAACACTTGCAGTGTAGACGTCATACACTTTGCCAACGAGTTTGCGTTCATATCTTTCAATCAAAGAATAAGATGTCTCCACCATCGATTTTAATTTGAATAGAACATAACATGAATAGAAAACTAATTGATCGTTATTTGCTTAACGTCCAGTGGCAAATATCACATGCATTTTCAGGTCGATTTAGGACATCTGAATGCATGAAAACTTTAAAAAATTACACGACATTGGGAGATTTGAAGCGTTCAACAACAAGTGTGTGCTACGAGCGTGTTTGTTCTATTATAAACGTGTCCCCAAACGAAATAAAGTACTTTCATTTTCGGATTTTAAATGTGTCAATGTCAATGGTAGAAACATACGAATAATCCATAACTTGTATGTTTGGTTAAAATTCAGTAAATAATTGTACAAATGTGTGAAAAGGTATATGAATGTTTACTAGTAGGACATGAATAGCCGATGTAGTGACTTATTGTATTTAAACCCATTAACCGTACGTATTGAAGAATGCTCATTGTCATTTATATAGACAGAAATAACAAGGTATGTTTACTAATTAACAGGTGGGTGAACATAAAAAACAAAACACAAAGTACATGTATTTACTCACCTGTTCTGCTGTACTGTGGTACCTTTTCCTGTTATATAGCCGTCCCTGTGGGATCTTTTCCACGCCCTTTTCAGAATAATCCTGTTCTGCTGTTGAACACACCCCGTTACGGATCAGTTGTAAGTATTTACGGGGTTTAATATTCCATTCAATGTTTATTAAATAGATCGTGCTAAAAATACCAAACACTTGCTGGACGAGTAAATTCGATAAATATAAACATTGTTAAGTGGCTGTAAACAAGATCATCTTTAATTCTGTTTGTACACTTTTTGGCACCGATTCTGACAAAAATTTCTTTTGTTATTGTGGAAGCATTGGATTGCCAAGACATGCAATATAATCCATGGTGACATAATCATCATCTTTTCATTATTATTCATGTTTAGTTTATAGCACAACATAAGTAAGTTTTCACCTTGTTTATAGATTTTTATTGTGTTGTTACAATTCATATACAAATCTAGTTTTCAAACGATGTCCAAGCACATGCTATTGCCGTTATTTTGCACGGGGGAGAATTAAAAAAAACTGCGGGAAACTGGAAATGTTTCAAGTCCTTTTCGCCATAGTGGTATATGAGATAACGAGTCAGACACCTGCTTTAACCATTATTTTTTACACTAGAATATCACTCAAAAGGTCGTTTGCAATGTGTTGCTTCCGTCAAACTTGGCGCAAAGTGTCTGATTCTCTTTGATCATATGGGTAAACTAACTTCTTTAATGCCGTAGAATTGTATAAACTCGATTAATTATCTCCCCCCTTTGACACTTTAATTCTATTTCATCAATTATTCTGTTTAAGTAATACATTCCATTAAGCATCAAATATGGTAAACCATACAGAATAGATATATACCATTGCCATATACGTTGTTATATATATGATTAAATGTATACGGGCATTCTTCAAAATATTGATTCTATTCGGTGTTGATGAGTACCAAAACCCAAAGGATGGCATATGTAATAAACTTGTGCATCAACTAGACTAATAGAATGAAATGATAGAATATTGCACTTTATGTCATAATAAAATTTCAGTAACATTGCATTTTTGAATAAAATCGAATCTTTGTTATTCAGAAGCTTGTTTATCTTACATACATGTAGCTGAAATTGATTGGTTTAAGTGAAAATATTATATTCTGAATAGAGCATGAAATGCTGTCCATCGTTTTGTACATACTACGTTAAAATTTATCGTTAATTCGTAGCTTTTTATATTAGTTTCAGACACACTAGACAGTTTCCAGCTTGACAAATAAGCGATGCATACTTAAGTCAAATGATGAGATTTTAGGAAGAATGAGAATAGATACAAGTATAAACTACTTTTGAAGTCATATGAAGGAAATAAATGTTCATATACTATTTGGGGGAGGGGTCATACCAAGGATTTGAATAGTCACTATACAAATCCTTGGTCATACTCATTAAACAAAAAATGTCAACAACTGACCTTGTACAGACATTTTGTAAATGAAAAGTGGGTTTTAAAACTAGGTTTTACGGGGACACCACATTTTTTAATATAACTTCTTTCAACCTTAAAAATGGCATGTTCGAGGAACACTTATCCAAAAACAAATGGAACTCTAAAGAACATAGCATCGAGTTTTCCCGACTGACATCATGACTTCATATCATTGAAACTTTATATCGTACCATAAGGACCCGGAAGAACGTACGGTGACCTCTAATTGTTAATGTTTGTGTCATTTTGGTCTTTTGTGGATAGTTGTCTCATTGGCAATCATACCACATCTTCTTTTTTATACTATATGTCAAAAAGGTCAAATTCTTCATGCGCGATTAAGAAAGAATAGTAGTTCTTTAAACTTGAACTAGTTTCCAAGAAATTTATATTACATTCATCTTCTGACTTTTGTATCTCAGTGAAAGCGTGCTGTAGACATACATATTGAAAGACAGACTTCATCCATTAGGTCTTTCTAAACTAGTCAATTTAGTCAACCTTATATTCACTACGAATCAATTTGCCATTCTAGATAACTTAAAATGATAAATTGGATAGTCCGGTTTTACAATAGAAAGCAATAAAAGATTCACAATTAATAGTCCACAAACATTACACAAAAACGTCTACAATGAGCAACACCAATGCCCTTTTAATTAGGGTATTCCACAGGCTTCGGTTGACAAGAAATTCTGTTCCACAATATAGCACTTATGATTTTTCTCATGAGGGTTTGGATGGGGTTAAATGATTAGAGAATAATGCCCTTAAAAAAATGAAGATTAGAGAATAACGGGCAAAAAAAATAAAGATTAGAGAAATGCGTGGTCTAAAAATATAATGAATATTGAATGATTTATAAAAGAAAACACTAAAAATTATTTGTAAACAGAATTTTCCCTTCTTAAAATTTAAAGAAAATGATCAAAATTATTGTAAAAATATAATAAAAGTGAAAACAAACTTGGTAAACCTTTTTAGGTTTCGTGATAACAGACTGACTTTTATCAGTGGCGGATCCAGAAGGGGTGATATTATAATAAGGGCGCACGTCCCCCCTTTGCTCAGATTTTTTTTTTAAATGATTAATCAGACTAGACTTCATGAACATGGTGAACTTTGCCATTTCCCGTGTACTACTATTTAATTTTTATACGCGATTCTTGACTTATAAAGATATTTTTCGCTGGAATTTACTGATTATCAAAGTCATGTGATTCGATATGGTGGGAGTTGACCTGCAGTGCGTCTAATAAAACTTCTCTCAGTCATTTTGAAATTCAAATGACAGTAACACATTGCGTAGGCTGAGGATGACAATCATGACACCTTCAAAGCGACACAGGATTAAGCAAGAACATATTGACTTCTATTTCACTATTCCACCAAACAGAAAGTAATGCTCTATAGACTTTATTACACTCTCATGAAAAAAAGTTCCACAGCAATAGTATCTAACTATGGAAACATGTTTAACCACAAACGCCCTAGCCTATTTCAAAGTTAATACTAGTATAGCTGAATAATGATCCCCAGTCAGTATAAGCTCTATATAGATTTAAAGTCGGAAGTACGAACCATTTGATTTGAGTAGACAGTCTTAGATATTTGAGAGAAAAATATCTTAACTCTGATTTTTGCCTTCAACAAAAATTCTAGACGCAAAACAAAAATCTTGTCCACATTTTTGCTATTAGAAACGAAAATTCCCAACAGAAGGCATTAAATGAACATGATGAATAAAAGCAGGCATATTTTTTTGTGGCAGGGGTTTTCATATCTGACTGGAATATCTGTTTCGCCGAACTGATATATATGGAATACTTTTTTCAAGACCAGACTGCAACCTGTCTACTGGGTGTGGCCTTTATGTCTTCATTTGTCAGCCGGCATTCATAAATTTGTTGTAATTTCAGACTCATTCTTAACCTTTGATTGATTTGAACCCTTTATTTCATTTTCCTTAATGTTGTTGGGTGAAACATATCAACCAAACATTTGGATAAAAATTGCTTGTTTGTCTTTTTTAACTTGTGTCGGTCGTATTTCAAATTCAATCGAATAGCCCAGCGTATATCTTGTTAACAACAAGAACTCTGTGAGGTTATTCTAACTTAACTTACAACAAACATGCGAGAATTTTGCATGCCTATGTTTTACTGACAAATCACACATTAAATGTATCAGTAGATAGCTCTTGGATCCAAACTATCATTTTATGATAGATATTAATAGGGAGATACAGCATCTAAAATGGCCAACCCTTACACCTTACCAGCAACTACAAAATGTGCATGCCCCACGCCAGAAACCGTTTATGTTTTTAGTCTTAAAAAGGGGCCTTAAAAAAAATTGTGACTCGCTCCGCTCGGCTATCTTTACAAACTACGGCCCACTTTCAAAAACCTGAATCCGACCCTGTTTATAGCTGACTATGCAGTTGGCTTTTGCTCATTCTTGAATGCAGTACAGTGACCTATAGTTGTTAATTTCTGTGTCATTTGGTCACTTTGAAGAGTTGTCTTATTGAATTACACCACATCTTTTTATATGTAGTCAAAATCATTGGAAAGAACTGATGAGAACTTGGACTTATTACTACTTCAAGGAACTAGCACTCTAATCATGCAGAACAATACACATCAACATGTCATTGTTGAAAAACAAATGAAAGCCTTGCTGTTGTTTGAAAATCACCGTTCTCATTCATTTAAAAGAATGTTTTTTACTTTTTATTAAAGATTAAAGAAAACTGGGGAAAGAATTAGAGAATATTGCGTAAAAAATCACTTTTAAAGAATAGACTTATTTTTTGAAGATTAGAGAAAAAAGGGGTGAAAATTAAATGTTTACAGAATAACAGACCCCCCCATTCAGACCCTCTCTCATTGCATGGTAATATTAAGTGACAAGGCAGATTGCAGAGGTAAAAGCAAAGATGGATAATTTATAATGGTGTACCTCAGACGCGCATTCATCTACACATAAGATTGGAATCTATTGATATTTTTTAACCTTTTGTTGGAAGAAAATGACGTTTTATTTGAGAAATCATTTTTTTTTGTGACCGGTTTATATTTATTCCTTCCATCTTCTAAATTAACAGTGCAAATGGTAATTAACACCTTTCGAGTGTTCCTTTATCAAAGTTTTATGGAAAAAATAACTCCAGAGTCAAAATTGTAGCTCATTAGTGTGAATAAACACGAATGAAAATGGTATGTCAAATTCTCCGGCGGCCATTTGTTTACCTGCAATGCAATCAGATGACCCTAAACAAGTTGGAATTGTCTTTCTTGGTCCAAAGTTTTCTTTGTATTTTTGCATTGATTTAGATATAAAATGACTATGAAAATTTTGTGGAGATATCAAATACTATTTTTTTCTGGTACAATCAATACTTTTGAGATTCATATGTGCTATTTTAAATGAATGTGCATATATATATTATTTCTGGTTTTGTTTTGTATCATGGAAATATTATTCCAATGTTTTCTGATCTGACACACCAATATACCTGTATGAATATTTTAAAACACTTCAATATCCTGATAAACTAAGTGAGACACTTTTAAGACAGTCATCAACTTACTATGATTTATTTAAATAATTACCTGTGTCAGTGTCCATGAGATGCTAGAATATCTAATCACCAGAAATACAATATACAAGTACTCAACATGCTCAATGTAGAATGTTGCTAAATAAACCATAAAAAGCTCATCTAACTCTTTAATCTCAACTGCCTACATTTATTGAGCGGGATAGATGCCATTCACAAATTGAAAAGATTTTGAGTTATTCTATTGACAGATAAAATTAAAAATGGAAAGAGGGAATGTGTCCAAAAGACCACCCGACCAAAGAGAAAACAGCCAAAAAGCCACCAATGGATCTTCAACTCCAAAGTCAATCTATTCTTTGAAATGCAGACAAAGCACAAAAATAGTCCTTTAAATTGGGAGAGTTTTCTACAACGAACTGAAGTCTAAATACTCCCCTACTTTTTGCTGTATTTTGCAATCATTGCATTCTTAATATATTTGTTATCTTTTCAATTTTGACATTTCCCTTATTGTCACAGTTTTATCAGATTCATTGTAACTTCCCAGTATGGCATGTGATGCTGTCCAAACTTCCTCTTAACCATGTTCATCTTGAATCCAATTTGTCAATATGGATGTCTTTCTTCTGTGTTCAACTTCCATTGATTATCATGAGCATGGTTTATTTTAGACAGACTCAAAATATTAAGTTATGTCTTTCTCCTGCAGCTAACTTTAAATAATAATTCATGAGCAAGGTTTATTTAAGTATTGCTCAAGGCATTACAAATGTGTTATAATACAAAATTTTCCGGATGACTATATACATGTACATGTAATAAAAGTGAGTTGAATTGTCTCTGTTTGCAGCCATATTGATTTGATAAATAACAAAAAGTAACGATTTAAGGATGTCTGCTGGTCATGTTTTGGAATTTTTGTCAAATTTTCGGAATTCTCTGGTTTTATCCATTTGAATGCATTAAAAAAAATTCCCCATGAACCCCCATTTTGCTTTTTATAAATCTTTTACATGTATAATTATAAGTCATTTGTAAAAGTGTTATAAAATTTTATTTATTTTATAATAGTACTTGAGAACTTTAACTGGTCAATGTTAAAGCTATGGAAAATCAAGAGAGAACATTTTCCCGCCAAAAATTCCAATGGCTAATATCTCGAAAACAAGCACATGGACCCCTATATTTTTTTGGCTATTTTAATTCCTCAATTTATTCCCTATCAATATATACTAGTTTTATGAAAAGTTATTTATTTTGAAACTGAGCAGCGAACATCCTTAATACTACCTTTATAAAGTATACATAATTTCTTCCAAATAAAGGTTAATCATAAGGAATATGTCTTCTTTTTAATCTTCAGTATGCTTTAAAGTCACACTTAAAACGTTCTTTGAAAGACTTATAATAGCCAATCTGTACGTTATAAAATTGTTGTAACAGGCCAGTAACAATCCTTAATTAGTTCCAAAGTGACTGTAGAGTAGTAAATTAGACATAGATGCAATGGGATGGACTGGTAATATTGTTTATAGCTGGAATGGTCATTGAGCCTTGACAACAACCATTTATATATGGGGTAGTGTCTTTGAGTGTTTCAACAGAGAAACCAAGGGTGTCGCTAGTCAAAGAATTTTGTACAATTCAAGATAACTAAAGACATTTGCATGTTGCTGCAAAATATTGTTCTATGCTTTAAGGATTTAAATAAGATAAACAAAATAATAAGTAAAAAACATTTTATTCTTTTTCACTTTCACACCTTCTTTTACACACAATCACATAATAAACAAAGTAAGTTCTATTTTTAGGTGTCAATATTTCGCTCTTGGTATAACCATATAAATTATATAAAATGATTGCATATCTTTTCTTAGAACCCTAATTTGTCTTGTTGTTTATATCTGTAAAGGAAGCTGTCTTCTGTTTTTTCAAGGATGCATTCCCCCCAAACATAACAATTACCAAACAAATCAAAATAAAATTAATTCATAATCCAGTAATGAAATTTAAACCAAAAATTTAAAAATAGCGATTTTCTCCTTGAAGTTAGTCTTTGAGTATCGTCCCTGAAGATGACAATTAAGTATTCATGTGATGGAATGATTTAAGAGACAAATGTCATGCTGGTGGATTCTCTAGTTGGACTGTAATTTTGCCTTTGCTGTGTATGCGAGGTACCAAACAAGAATGGCAACCATTGATGCTACAAATTCACTCTGGAGTAAAGGTCCTTTCCATACTCCCTGAAAACAAAAATCATTTAATATTAACACTTTTAACAAGGAGCTTTTATTCTTTAAATGTAAATGCACTTTACTTTCTAAAAATAACTTTCTTTACATTCTTCTTATATTAAAATTTGTACTAATTGTGAATTTGTTATTGCAAAATACAAATTGACAGACAAAACTCTTTCAAGTTGTAGTTTAAATTCATTCCTTCCAACTGAGCAGTTTGTCAAAATTATAAGACATTAATAACACTTCTATAAGCAGGCAGTTATTGTTTGTTTTGTGTGTGTGTGTAATAGACTAGCTGTTAATGTATCAATGACATAAATTCCAAACATTTTTTTGTTTATATTTGAAAATCATTTCAGATTTTTTGTATGCCCTGAAAAATTAATTTTCATGTTCTGTAAATATTTAAGAAATATTAAATATCAAAAGGAGTAGGTTCAGTAAGCCCCCTTTTTGTTGGCTCTACTACATAAATATGGCCTGTTTTTGACAATACAATGCACAAATATCGTGTCCTAGCATCATTAAATCATGCAAAATTACTGAAATCTTCACAATTTGAGCATTTTAGTTAAATTTTAGAGTTTTCGTCTTGAATGAAAGTGGCCCCATTCATGTTCATTCTTAATATTGAAATGTTAGTTGTATTTTATGATAAAACATAACATATATAAAGGTTGTGGATGAACACGGATGGGGCCACTTTCATTTCTGTCAAAAACCATCTGAAAAGTGATATTTGATAGATTTTTCATATTTAAGCTAGAATCGGAGTGTTTTTTTATGAATAAATCTGTTAAAATCTTTCACATAAACTTATTGAATCAACTGAAATAGACACTTAAGTGTTTAAAAAGTGTCTAAAATCATTTGTCAGATGTACTTGAAATTTGAGGCCAAAATTGGCCCTTACCAGACCTACTCCTTTAACCAGTCTACAAATTTCAATTTCACAAAAACAGGGCTTGTAGATTTTTACAGTTACTTATAACTACAGTAACATATGGCTGTTATTTGGTAAAATAATGGTTAAAACATTTCCCTGAGTGTATGTAAAATGTTATTGTACAATATTAATTATCATACTTACTGGATGGTTGATGTAAAAAGTGTGTACTGGTTTAATCTGGCTTTCTCCATCTCCACTTCTTTGAGCCTGAAAGAGGTTTATATCAATAATTAGTACAATTAACATAATCTCCTTTGAAATGTATGTATAAAATATACATGTTTTATGTTCCAAGCAGTACAAGAATTCGCTATCTCTTGGTAGAAATATTTGTTTCTCTTTTTTTTTTTACACATGTAAGCATTTACTGGAAATTAATGTGAAAGTTGACAAAAAATTTCAACTCAAAATGTCAAATAACAATTAAGTAAGTTATTTTTAACATTTCAGCACTACGATGTGTAGATAAGAAATATCTATTTCTGTGATATTTAACTCTGTTGGTGCATTTTTTTTTAATTCAGTATATGCATTCTGTATCAGGGCATAACTGTCTTTTATTTTTGTAAATGTGATAATTTATGTTTTGTAAAAATGTAAGTTCAATGGTGTTTATTGCTTTCTTTTACCATTTGTTTACAGTGCTCTAGCTAGAAATCAAAAAGGGCAGGGTGCCAGTGGAGGTCAGGGCACTTTTTATGATAAGAAAAGGCACTGCTCATTTTTTGTTTTCATTTCTGTGAGTATCACGAGTTTACGAATCTCTTTTTTTTTTTTACTGTATATGTTGTTTTTTTAATTAAATATGCTTTAGTCTTTATTTCATTGTTTGTGTAGTTATGAATGATATAGTACTTTTTATTAACATGTTTTTACAGTATAACTTCACTTTGCCCATTTTTATAGAATAGTTTTTTTATTTATTTATTATGGCTTATAATGCATCAGATGACCTGAGTTTACAACAACAAATAGAAGATTTTAACAACCATGACTGGCTATACAGCCATTGCTCCTTCAGTGACCAGAGATTAAGAGCATTACTAATTTAACCAGATGCTCCGCAGGGCGTAGCTTTATACGACCGCAGAGGTTGAACCCTGAACGGTTGGGGCAAGTATGGACAGAACATTCAAGCTGGATTCAGCTCTAAATTTGGATTGTGATTAAATAGTTGACACAGCATAGGTTTCTGACACAGAATGAATGTTTTCTAATGAACTTAAAATTTTTGTTTTCTCTTAGAGCAATTCACTATGCTGTTGAATATTAATCCTCTCAAAAAAATGTTTGAAGAAATTTTCATTCTATTTATGAAATTTCATTTCAAATGAGAAAATTGAACCCAATTTTTTTAATCACATCCCCCTTTCCCTTATTCCAAATTAATCTCAATTAAATTTCTAATGGAGTTTGCAACAATAACTACTCATTTAAATACATCATAAAATATTAAGATGTAAAAAAACTGCTTGTTATCACTGAATGGTAAAGATTATTTTAATTTATCAGTTTGTAGTAAAAAGTGAATATACATTGTATACAACAAAGATTTGAGTTGATTCTAGACAAAGAAAGATAACTCCAATTTAAAAAAAATATTGCTATTTCACAATATTGTGCAATTAGATATTTCTTGCTAACTATTCTGGACAAAGAAAGATAACTCTAATTAAAAAAAAATATTGCTATTTCACAATATTGTGCAATTAGATATTTCTTGCCATTGTGCAATACTGTGCAATTGAAAAGACTTGCTATTGCACAATACTTAATATAATATTTTAGATCCTGATTGGGACCAACTTGAAAACTGGGCCAATAATCAAGAATCTAAATACATTTTTAGATTCAGCATATCAAAGAACCAAACCGATTAATTTTTTGTCAAAATCAAACTAAGTTTAATTTTGGACCCTTTGGACCTTAATGTAGACCAATTTGAAAATGGGACCAAAAATTAAGAATCTACATACACAGTTAGATTCCACATATCAAAGAACCCCAATTATTCAATTCTTGATGAAATCAAACAAAGTTTAATTTTGGACCCTTTGGGCCCCTTTTTCCTAAACTGTTAGAACCAAAACTCCCAAAATCAATACCAACCTTCCTTTTATGGTCATAAACCTTGTGTTTAAATTTCATAGATTTCTATTTACTTATACTAAAGTTATGGTGCGAAAACCAAGAAAAATGCTTATTTGGGTCCCTTTTTGGCCCCTTATTCCTAAACTGTTGGGACCTAAACTCCCAAAATCAATACCAACCTTCCTTTTGTGGTCATAAACATTGTGTTTAAATTTTATTGATTTCTATTAACTTAAACTAAAGTTATTGTGCGAAAACCAAGAATAATGCTTATTTGGGCCCTTTTTTGGCCCCTAATTCCTAAACTGTTGAAACCAAAACTCCCAAAATCAATCCCAACCTTTCTTTTGTGGTCATAAACCTTGTGTCAAAATTTCATAGATTTCTATTAACACTTTCCTTACTGAATTGTTTTTTTCCGCGACGTTGTGTGACCTGATCAAATTTCCGCGCGCAGTTTGCCTGGCCTGAATTAATTTGACGTGTGAATGGGGAAAAAAATGACGTTTTAGAAAAAACGTGTGTATCTTTGTTGTTTCTCATCAAATCGGTTTCAAACTCGATATAGTTACACTTAAGTATCAAAGGAGTGTTGCAATATAAATAAATTTACATGACAATACCTACTTTTGATTTTGTTTAACCTTTTGTGGAAAGAAAATGACGTTTGATTTGCGAAATCTATTTTTTTTTGTGACCGGTTTACATTTTTGCCTCCCATCTTCTAAATTAACAATACAAACGGTAATGAACAATTTCGAGTGTTCCTTTATCGATGTTTGATAGAAAAAAATATTTCCAGAGTCAAAATTCCAGCTTATTAGTCAGAATAAATACGAATGAAAATGGTTTGTCAAATTCCGCGGCGGCCATTTTTTTACCTGTACAATGCAATCACCAGATAGGAAGTTGTGTCCCTGGATAAGTTGGAGTTGTCTTTCTTAGTCCGATGTTTTCTTTGAATTTTTGCATGAATATAGATATAAATTGACTATTGGGATCTTTTGTGGAATTTTTAATATTTTAATGGAGATATCTAATGATATTTTAATCTGGTCAAATCAAAACTTTTGAGATTAATATGTGCTTTTTTTTTTTTAATGTGCAAATATTTTTTTCTGGTTTTTTTTTGTATCAAACCACTGACTGCATGGAAATATTAATTAAATGTAAGATGACCTGACACACTAATCCATGTACATTTAACACTTTAATAATGTGTTGATAAATTAAGTGAGACATAATTAAATGTTGAAAGACAATCATGAACTTTTAAAAATAAAATTACTTTGAAAAAGTCTATGATTTATTTTTAAAATTATTTATTATAAGTGTCCTGACTCCATGGGATGCTAGAATTTTCACTGTCTTTGGTTTTGTATTAATCAATGATGAAGATAATTTAATGTTCCTTATTAAAAAAAAAATGACAAAAATTATTAAATGAAAATGTCAACTGTAACAACAAACATAAATAATGAATATCCTTTCAACAACTTATCTGTGAAAACCTTTTCAACAAATTATGTATATAATATCCTTTCAACTTAAAAATTGTAACAAAGTAACTGTTAAAGATTAATTTTTGACTGAGTGGGAGACAGTGAAGCAATGGGGTAGGCAAAGGGGTTTTCTACATTCAACACAACCATATTTTGAAACCTTTTTTCCTGTGTACCTTTAATATTTACCCTAGCCCAGCATATGTGACACTTTATCTTGTTTCCCAAAGTCTACTGGCAAACAGAGTTAACCTACATGTGTTTGATCTGTCTTGACGTGGTAGATTTCACAATATGACATACACTGTGTCTGACGCTACCAAAACCCAAAGTCTGATGGCCCATTTCTTTGTTTTAGGAGGCATGAATTGCTTGAATACATCCCTCCCTTTGAAAGGTATCATGAATCGTCACCTATCGTTTGGGGACATGTTGGTCCCTCATTTTTGTCTGTTAAGGGGGTCTTTTATTTCTGAGTTTGTAAGATACATCATTATTAGCCTCTCATCTTTGCTCACCTCGCTGGTGCGTATCAGTGAAGTGAAGATACCTTAATTATTATCTGCATAATTTCGTCCATTTCTTTGAAAAATTAAGAGACCATGACTTATATTTTTAATAACTTTAAACATGATAAAACCTTCAAGTGTTGGGATTAATAAATTTCAGGATAAAAACAATCTATGTACATTGTCAGAAAATATATCATTTTTGTCCTAAATTCTAAAGCTCATACAATTATATTTTATTTTCCGTCAATGTACATATATATTGAATATGAGAATAATTGCCTGTTAATATAAAAATATTTTTTACTTAAATATATGTGTGTGGCCCTGGTCTGGCTGCGGTTTAACATCTTACAATTGAGATGATTATATTCACATTTATATATGATTTATTTTCATGTTAATTATCAAATCATTGCAATATTACTTTGCTCTTCATGGGCCCTTTAATTAGAAAAACAATATCTTATCTCTGAAATCAAAATATCCTATCTTTGGAATAAAAATGTCTTATCTTATCTAATTATAACTATCAGTTATTTGGTTGTGAGATAGAAACATCTGGAAAAAATATCCTTCTTTGGGTATCATATGTTTTGTGGACCAGTTACTTCTGGGATGAATGGGGAAGACCTCTTTCAAATTTCAATATATATAAAATTCTTGGTGCCATCAGTCATTGTTGGGAGACATATTTACATCTGTCAGCTGTAATTTTTTTCGTCTGAAAGTTCGCTGACCCCTTCTCTTTCAACATCACTTCAGGAGTGATCATGAAATCATCACCGATGTCATTTTGAGGTCAATGCATTTCATACCGTTGACCAAGAAGATCTACTTCTCCCACCGAAAATCCCTCAAACTCGTTCTCAGAACTATCGGACATTTTTGTGTCTCAGAATGTTACAGACACGATACAGACCATGAAACGACATTTTACTAATATTTACTATAATTTTGCGTCCTTGACATCGGCAAGTGAGAGAGGAATGTGATTGGATTGTTTTATTTAGAACTTCCATAAAAGGAGTGCGACCTTTTGCACTCGTGGGAAAATACCAATTACCGCGCCGACGGAAGTCGGATTATTACTTGATTTTATTCTCCGTGCAATTGTTAAAATCGTTTTTCGTAATTTGTATCATAATGTTAATCAAAATATTCATGAAATTAAATTCAACTTTCAATCCAAATAACCTTTTTTCGACGAAAAAGGTCACATGTTCGCATCACATGTCTTGTACAAAATGGCGGCGGCTTATTTTGTTTGTTGACGCTACCGATCTTTCATTGTATTGAAGTATATATAAGGTATCAAATTCAGTCAGAATTGGTTTTCTTTAACTGTGATATACAAGCTTCCTGAAAATCCCTATATGTATTGGTTAAACGTAGCTTTACGGGGGGGGGAATGAGTTAACAGACAAAAAAAATAAGATTATCACGTGATTGCCTATGCCTGAAAGCATTGTTCGGCCTGGCTACGGGGATGCCTCAACACATTGTTCGGCCTGGCTACGGGGATGCCTCAACGCATTGTTCGCCTTGAAAGGGTTAACTTTAACTAAAGTTATAGTGCGAAAACCAAGAAAATGCTTATTTGGGCCCTTTTTGGCCCCTAATTCCTAAAATGTTGGGACCAAAACTCCCAAAATCAATAACAACCTTCCTTTTGTGGTCATAAACCTTGTGTTAAAATTTCATAGATTTCTATTCACTTTTACTAAAGTTAGAGTGCGAAAACTAAAAGTATTCGGACGACGACGACGACGACGACGCCAACATGATAGCAATATACGACGAAAATTTTTTCAAAATTTGCGGTCGTATAATAATGTTTAGAACATGGATTGCTAAAAGTATAATTATCAAGTAGAAATTGCAATATTTTTTTTTAATATGTCCAAAGACAGTTAATATCTTTAAGGTAACATTATTATGTTATTATATATTCAATTGGTAATTTATTCCTTTTTTTGATACCAGATAATATTTATAGAGCAAATATTTGTAATAAGCTAAAACATGGGGAAGTAACTCCAAAATCAATTTGACTTGGAGATCAAAGTGCTGACCCAAGCTAAACACACTCGCTGACACATTCATCAAAAGTATGACAAAAAGATACATTGTCCTAATTAAATTACCTAGTTATTAACACCTTTGAAGTCTATATCATTGTAATTGATTGTAATGACATGATTAACCTGGGGGCAATCACACAGGTGTCATATATGTAATTAACTTGGAGATCTGAGATCGATGAAACAAAATTTTTCCAAAACGGCACAAGATAATTTTGGAAAAAGACGTCAGGGCAGAAGGGCGCGGCGCCCTTCTATTTTGGGCTAGCGAGACCACTGGTTTATATATCAACATACATGTAATCATACATACCTTCTTCAGTGCAGAGTATCCTTCATCATCATATAATCTTACTTGGTAAGATCCTGATGGTAAATTTTTATGCTCCTCAGAAAAACTAATCTGAAGTTGATAAATGAGATTTTCAAGTTAAATTAACAGTTACATTTTAATATTTGATTTTAAGAAACTTTATTTCAAAATTAAGGTATTCAAATAGGAAATTAATTGTGCTGTTTCATTATTGAATATTCAATGTAGATATACATTTTGTTTGTGTCCTTTTGTTTATATTGATTAACTTTATTTGACAAAACATTTCAAAGTTAAGAATATTTCATCTAAAGGCCATTGGATTTTCAAGGCTTGAACCCTGTGCACTCCATTTTAAAAAACGCTTCTTTATCTTTTTATGCCCACCGGCTTAGTATATTTCTAGGATTTTGATTGGTTTACAAACATCGTTACAAAAACCATAGCCATTATTTGTGTGTGTAGGCACTCTATGTATTTTTGCTTACTGTGTATTACCTGGTAACTATCAGCTTTGTTACTGGTACTGTTCTACCATTATATATGTGTGTGTGTATGTGTAGACACTTTGTGTATTATTGATGCCCGTGTATTACCTGGTAACTATCAGCTTTGTTTGTCTTTGTTGCTGGTACTGTTCTACCATGTATATCAGCATATAAATTCAAATTCTGAAATAGAGAAAAATGAATTATAAAACATATTCTCAATCTTGGCGTTTTAGAAATGTTTTAAATATGTTTGCAGTTTTTGAAATAAAATTGAGAATTTGAAAGCATATCTAGTAATACAGTTCTTCCCATTGAATGGTACAGAATTAATCAAAGTGGATACATATAGATTATAACATGGCATTTTTAACAGCCTTAGTGATAACATCTGCCCAAGAGCCAATAGGGTATACTCAAATTCATTATCTATAAAACAGCTTTAAAGATTTAAGTATTTTTTCCCAAACTTAGTTTTGTTGCAACCTTTTTTAAACATGTACTGTTAGTCAACTAGTACTGATCAAGTTTTTTATAAGAAAGTTAATTGACATCTTGGGCATGAAGATGAAAGATCAAATGTATTTTTCATGAAAAATTAACGACAAGAAGTAAAATATTTTCAAACCTTTCTATGTTCAAGAGAGATAAGATGAAAATCTAATGTTTAAACATTGATTTACTTGTACTGTGTTTTCAGAATCAGTAAAGGAAGACCTAAAATTGAGAAAGGAAATGGGGAATGTGTCAAAGCGACAACAACCCTACCATAGAGTAGACAACAGCTGAAGGCCACCAATGGGTCTTCAATGTAGCGAGAATTCCTGCACCCATATAGGTGTCCTTCAGCTGGCCCCTTAGAATATGTATCCTAGTACAGTGATAATGGACGTCAAACTAAACTCTGAATTATACACAAAAAACTAAAATAAAACATAATTTGTTTTAATAAGGTTTTTATAACTTGGAATATACAATGTATATCTGAAATTACCTCTACTCTTTGTTTACATTTCAATGAAAATTCTACAACAAAAACTGTGTCCATGGAAGCCATGCCATCAGTGGTTGTGTATGTTTCTGTTTTGACATCTGGTGAAACACATGTGCTTCCTGAAATAAAGATGAATCAGATTAAGCAAAGCTAATTAATCATAATATGTCTTTTCTTTTAAAGTATAAAAAAAAACCATGTACAATGTAGCTGCTCATACCTGCCAACTTTCACGATTTAGGCGTGTACTACACGATTTTGACCCTTTGTCACGATTGCACGATCGTGTTCCTGAAAAACCCTCTAAAACACGATTTGGTGAAAATCTACACAAAAAATATTGTTGTTCCCGATTTTGAACTGTGTTCAATAGAGGAAAATCGTGTTCAGCCAATCAAATTGTGTGTTTCTCATGATCAAATTAATCAGCCAATCAAAAACGTTTTCTCTCAACATTATTTTAACATGCTAGATATTGAACTTGTGTTGTATTCCTCTGTTTGTTGTCAGATTGTAAAAACGTGAACATGGCAAATGATTTTTCAACTAAAGGAGGTTCTTACACAGAATAAGAATAAAAGCATGGCTGATTGACAAACTTCAATGATGCAGTACTACCATGAAGATCATAAATAGTAGTTTATTCAAAAATTTATTGACATTACATGTACACTTGCTGTAACATATTTTATTTATGTATTCAATCATTTAAAGTATAATGTACTATTCATTATTTATCACATGGACACCCCCCCCCCCCCCCCCCCAATCAACATGATGAATCCCTTAAATGAGGGACTACCCTAAGTCAAGGGGTAATCTGTAACAGATTTTCTAAATGAAGAGTCCTATTATTTTGAATAATAAAGAAGATATAAGGCCAAGAACATATCAAAATTCAGTGACATGTGTTGACCATATAATACCAGATAGATCATAAGATGTATAGTTCTTTAGAAAAAGTTTCTTCAAATAATATGAATGTGTGCTCATTTGTACTTCAAAAGTGGTTTTTAATGTCCTAACATTGAGGGGGGTCCCTAGGTGTTGTTCCCAACCTGATAAAGGTCCTTCTTTGTGTATAATTTTAAATTGGAAAAGTCAACAACTATTTAGTACCCTTACACATGAAAATAATTCCTGGTCTTACAGCTACATGTTCATATTTTCTGCTGATATAAAAACTAGAATCATGCAAATAAACTTAAGAAAAAGGCATGTAAGCTCTTCTTACAAATATGACACTTTTTCTAGACTACAAACCAGCATGTGCAAAGTAGTCGTCGCAAAGAATTGTAACCTTTGAAATTGTTGTCGAGCGCTAAAACACCCACAGGCATTTTCAAAAGTTGGCAGGTATGGCTGCTACATTTGTTGATCTATGCCAATGCACATGTGTCATGAAATACTGCAAAGCAGTGTTATTTTGACTCTATTTTTGAGTTGATACTTTTACCTAGTCAAGATTACTCTGACGATGAGAAAAATAAAATTTTGCAGGTAGATGAAACTTACATAAATAAAGATATATTAAAATGAAAAATACACAAATTGAGGCCTGAGTATTATGGAGCCAATGCTGACAATCAGCTTGTGAACAAAGCAGCACATCAATTTTTGATGTGTAAATATCTACTTTGAGATATGGAACTAGCTCTTACATCCCAGGGCCCAAGCTTGTCTGGCAAAATAGTTGTAAGACATCAGCATAGCCATTGTTTTAGTTATTGTACCACATCAGAATAGCGGTTGTAGGTTAGAGTAGTCTCAGACTAACTATTTTTTTTAATTTTACATACAGATTTTGAGCTTTCTAGAAACATTTTGATGTGAAATATAATATTTAAAATAGATGAAAATAATTATTTTAAATACATTGTAAGGAGTATATTGTTTTCCACAAAACGCATGTCAAGAGTAAGACAACTTCGGCACTTGTTTACATAGAAATTATTTCAGGATTAATATTTTCCTCACACGTTTACTCGGAGCATCAATCAAGGACATGACAAATCTTAACAATCATTTATCAAACCAGTTAACAGACTAAGACGGGAAGATTTACCAGATGACTTCGTGTATTTTTCAAAGTAACACGTTCAGATCAAACTGCCACGTCAACACCGGCAAATCAAAATTAAGATTTTGTACAGTAAGTATATATTTATTTCCTACGCTTTCACTTCGTAACATTGTGTAATTTGATCTAGTAAGATGATTTAAGGATGATGTTGGTTGGAATATCTTACCTAACACTGCAAAAGGCATCAAAACTACCACCAAAGATGCCAACATTGTGCTTGTTGTCGCCATTGTTGTTGATTACCTCCCCTTCGAAATGTGGCGACCGGTGATCGATTATATTTATACCATCGTTTATTGCCTGGGGTCAGCAGAAAGTTTCCGGTTTTATATTCACAATGATTTATGTACCACTATGCAAATCTTATTAACTAGTAACTAAGAACATCGTTGGATATTGATCTACAAAAATAAAAAATGCCGCGAAAAATAAAGGCAAATATAAAAGGGGGTGAGGGACGGGGGGTGTTCTTATAAACCAAGGATTTGTATATAGACTGACAAAATCAAACAGGGATTTATAAATAATTTTCGATTTTTTTTCTACTAAACATGTGTTGTTGGGTTTGTTTTTTTTTTTTTTGGGGGGGGGGGGGTCTTCAGTTAAGTTGGAGTTTTAATGCTGCAGAAAGGCGGTTGATTTCTGGATTTAAATATACAGTACTTGATTATGGTACTTCATGACTGAGACTACTATAACTGTGTTATAGTAGTCTCAGTTCATGATAATCATGTTTACTTTTATAAATCGAGACTTGGATGGAGACTTGTCTCATCATGACCACATCTTCTTATTCCTAGTATTTGATGGTGGTGACTTGGCTTTATATTTTCAGGTATTTATTTATCAACCCTTCATCAGATTCGTGCTAAATTAAAAAAAAATGCACAAGCTATTTAAAAACCAGGAATATTTACCGTCCAACACTTAAACATACTTTTGGCAAAATTTTGAAAAAAGTTAACAACCGGGCTTTCGAAGATCTTTAAACGAATGATTTCAATGTGTATACTGAATAGGATGCCATATCAATGGATTTTTTCATATCATATCATAAATTTTTATTCTTAAAGAATTTTTCTCTTTTCCTTTTTTTCTGGAAGTTATGCGTTATTGTATTTTCTATTAAATTTTAATTCTTGGATTTTTAAGACTGGAGAGGCATTTCTCAGATGCTATTTTTTTCAACAAATTTTAGGCATATAATATAGTTGACTTTATTTAAGTCTCAGATCCTGATAAAATCATTACTAACCGCCTTTAAGGTACAATTTTACGTCGCGCATATCAACAGTCAATTGCAACAAGTCGCTCCGAGACATTCATGATTATAAATCAGGTAATTGTTGTAGTATTATCAAAAAGTGCAAGTCTAAACGTGTCAAGATGATATCTTTTGGTACCCTTGGTGTTATATAAAAAAATTACTAGATCTATATTGAATCAGAAACATATAATATTATGTATTATATGTCTCTGATTGAATGCATTACTTTTCGTGTATCTTTGCAGTAACTTGTTTTTTTATGACCATAATTTAATTACTAATTGTGTAAGGAATTGTAAACTAACGGAACTTGATGAGATTTTTATAAAGCATGTCGATTCTGAAGGAAAAAATACACAAAATATATTAAAGGACATTGTGAGAAAAATATGAACATGTTTGTACCATGCTTTAAACCATGAAAAAGTGAGATTTATAAACCCCATCAACAGTTTCGTGTTAACCTTTTGATAAGTTGACATTTTAAAGAAACGAGAATCTGGTCGTGATAATAATGTTAAAGAAAGTATGGAACAAATTGAATGCATGTGTATATTAATATACCGGTACTAAACAGTTTCTCAGCACATGTGTTTACAGATATTAAGAATCTATGAAATTTAATCAACAAGTAATATTTCATTCGGTGATTTTTTATCGAAAACTTAGCAGCATATATGGGCGTTTTTCAATAAAAACGTACTTTCTTGTCCTAGCCACTTTAAAAACATGTGTTTGATCTTTGCAAGTAATTTTTGTGCAGTCGGTACATTGAATTAGATTTAACATTTTAAAGCAAAGAAACAGTTTATTTTTTTAGAGGGATTGATAAGATATTGATTCCTGAATGGTCCAAAACAACCAAAATCGCATGTCCCTAGACCACCTGTTCAACATTCATACTAAAAAATATCGTAAAAAAGTGTAGAAATAAATATTATTTTTATTTAATATAAGTTCTTTAACAATTCAAAAGTATGTTTAGAGCCAACATATTTTAATAAACAGCTTTTAACATGGTATTTTTAATTTCAGTAGGTGTGTCCCTAACAAAATGTCCACTACGAAACGAAGTCATTAAAATTTGCTAAAAAACAGTTTTCTAAAATCAGTGTAATTTTTGTTTGCAAGAGATATAAACATTAGGGTCTTACAAAAGAAGTGATGCTCTTATAACGGCAATTAAATAGTTGGTAAGAAAAATTGAGCACATTAAATGCACCAGAGTGATACCGTATTTTTGTAAATGTCCACTACGAAACGGGTCAAATTTTTCTCCTTCAGTATCTGGTTTTAGAATTATGAAAAAAATCTCAGTGTACAGCTAAGGTATACCTCGCTAAGGTGGTATGGGTGTCTTCCTCCATCTTGGATTGTAAAAAACAGAGAACCAAAGGTCCAGATTTTCTAGCAAGTTAGCAAAATTTGATGCAGAAATGCAAATATATAATGTGAATTTTCATTTAAAAGAACCAATTTATAAGAATATAACTTATAAATATTTTTGCAAATGTTGATTATTTTTGGTGGTTTTAATTTTTTTTTCAAATTGGCATTTAAGGGGAGGTACTTCTCAAAAATAGTATATTTTCTGAAGGATTCTACATGGAATTTTCCTATTTTGCATTCTAGCTGGAAAAAACTTACGGTGACCATATCTTTTCTTTTGATATTATAAAAGCATTGTCTGAAAGCTATCTTTTTCTTAAGTATTTAACAATTCTATCATTTTTTTTAGTTTCTAATCACAAAATGGTGTTTTTTCCTGTATAATCCATACAAAATTTGCCATTTTGTCAAGTCCTGTAGCTCGAAAAAATTCACGGTGACCTATCATTTTTATTATATTTTTCAACATATATCAATAGATACTACGTTTTGGCAAAGTATGAACAAATTCTATCATTTTTATTTTAGACTCCCATACCACCTTAATACATGCTTTGATGAATACAGCCAATCTTTATACTATTGCAATGTAGGGATTAGGGGGGGGGGGAATAAAACATGCGAATACGTCCCCTACGAAACGGTCCCTACGAAACAAGTATGGGAGAAAAACGTTTCATAGTGGACACTACCACTAACATGCAGTCTTTTTTAAATCTTTTTTCAATTATATTCGTGCAAAACAAATAACAAGGGTTAGTTTCATGTAATTTATATTATGTTTTTATAAACATATAATAGGGTTGATGTCAACTACGAAATTTTTTGTCCACTACGAAACGGTTTTGTCCACTACGAAACGCACCAAAATGTCCACTACGTAACATGAGTTGTACCTTCATATGTGAAGTTCTGTCTACTCTTTATCGATAAAAAAAGGTTTTCTAATTCAGAAAAAAATGAGATTTTTCTAGTTTTTAAAGTAAACAAACTGGAATGTCTATAGGAAACATTTAAAATTGCAAAAATATGTGTGTTAAGAAGAAGTTTCGATGGGGACACAAGTCCCCTACGAAACAGTACACAAATTATGAAAATTATATCATTTTAAAGAATATTTAAGATTGCAATTTTTGTTTGCAAACAGTTCTATAATAGAGGTATTCAAAATAACTCTTGAAATTTTAGACAAGTTGATTTTCCACTTTTTTTTAGGTCTGAAAGTTACGCTTTTATTGAAAAACGCCCATATATACTTACTTTCCGGCGAATTTTGGTGCCAAAGCTTACCAGTTTTACCTTGTTAAACAATCAACGTAGATTTATGGGGTGCGAGTACAACATTAAAAGATGATAGATGAATTTTCATTTGTTTTAAGTATACATTGAGACGAGCGTGCATATGGTGTAAGACATTGAGGTAAATGTCTACTTGATAATTGGTATTATGTAATAAATAAAGTAGTTAGAAACACCATAGATGTAATACCAAAATTCAGAATCCTCTCGTTTGCCCTGGTTGAAACAAAATGCAAATATAATCTAAAAATTCGTAAGGGTTCCGCGGACCCAGTGTCTCGCCTACTTTTGCTGTTCATCGCAGGCTCAACAAAAATGAGGAGAGGAATCAATTCCTCATAATATTATCTTTTGATTGTAAGAAGCTTCTGTCCATGTTTGGTAAAAATCCAGGATAGTTTATTAGTTTAATAAATATTTTAAAAACTTACTGCAGACTGTATGTAATGTTTACTGGAAGAAAAACTAAGTCCATTTATAAGTAAAATACGTATAAACAGGTACAACTTTTTTAACAAAATTTCTTTCTAGATATTATCTTATGATCATAAACAAGCTTCTGTCCAAGTTTGGTAGACATACCAGGATAGTTTAAGAAAGTTTTTAAATTTTAAAAACTTTAACCACAGAGTGAAGGTTATGTGTCCTGGCAGAAAAACAAAGACCAATTTAAGAGTAAAATACGGAATTTTATTTTTACAAAATTTACTTCTGAATACTATCTTATGATCATAAACAAGCTTCTGTCCAAGTTTGGTCGAAATGCAGGATAGTTTAAGAAAGTTATTAAAATTTCAAAAACTTTTAACCACAGAGTGAATATTTGTGGACGACGAGCACGACGACGGTATGTAGGACTATAGTCGAAGGCTCGACAGAAATAAAACGGCTAAAGAATATATATTCGTTCTCACGTGCAGATCAAGCGGAAGATTATTTTACCCAGACTCTCAGCGATTATCTATTTCCATTGGACAACACACGAAGAATGTTCGAGCAGAAGACACTAACATACGTTTAAGTTTAATATGACGTAGAAAGCAGCATTCATAGGTCACTATACGGTCTTCAGCAATGAGCAAACCCCATTTAGCATTTCAAGTTATAAAAAGATCCCGCAATTTTAACGAGAAAACAAACAACCTAATTTATAAAGTACATAAAAATAAATGAGAAATAAATACTATGCATACAGCCACAAACAACAATAACCCCCGATTTACAGACATGGGACAGTCACAAGTCAAATTGATCAATATTAGTTCAAAAGAAATACAATAAGTATAAATTCCATGTAGGAACATATGTAGGTGACTTCCTTTTTTATCTTTTAATACATCAGGTCACGAGAGATATATGTATTCTACCTATTTTGACAAGTCTTCGACAATGTGTCTACAAATATTGTTCTAAAGTTTGGAATCAAATTTCACATTTCGTACTCTTTTTAAAAATAAATGTTTAACTGATAAATATAAAATATCATATCAATATCATAACTTTACGATTGATAGATACACAGGTAAAAAGACAGGTGTGTCGACGGAAAAATAAACATCTCTGTTTTCAGGTAATCTATTTGATCCATTAGGAAAGTTAATAGGATAATATGTGTTGGCGCTTTACTAACAAGGATTAACAAAAAAACTATTCGGATTTATTACACACATTAAGGTGATAATATTACATATTGAAATTCGGCCAAAGTTGGGTTTTAAACTCTATGAATGAAGAAGAATAAACAACTGCTCGTTCATGTAACATTTTAACATGCAATCGATCGTGAACATGTTCAAATGTATATATTCATATAACGGTCCACGGGTCAAACCGAAACACGGATTAAAATTTCAGATCATTGACGACCCGAAACAGATATAATTATAGCTAATAGACAAGAAGATCTCCGCCTTTACAACTAGGGAAATATTTCATTACAAAAGGAAGATATTTAATGAAGGGATGTGACGAATGAGTGATTAAGTATAAATAGACGTGTATTGCCTGTGTTGTTTATTGACAATTCTCAGGTGAATTGCATATTTTATATAATCAGAAAATGCAGACATGTGCAGTAAGCAACAGGTAAATGCATGTTTCTGGTGTTAGGTGAAAACGTGAAGAATATATCACCCCATTCTATTATCGAAAAGTGAAATTTACTTAGACCGAATGGATTAAATCAAGTTAAAAAGTCACAACGATGGGTGGAAAGTTAAGTTGTGCTAGTAGACGGTATGCAGAGAGGGATTCAGATTTTCAACCTTATTCTAAAGGACCCATTCCAAAGCAAAATGTTGAAGGTGAGTCAAAAGTTATCAAGCTAAGCTTACAAATATAAAATGGGACTAAAAATTTCACATTCAACCAGTAACTGTACTCTAGGTTAAGCTGATTAGATTTTATTTTAAACGATTTAAACTGGTAAATTCATTTTTAATCTGTCTCTGGTTCACAGGGTTATTAAAGTCGTATATTTTGTGCATTTGGACTTTTTGTATTTTTAACTGTCATGTTTAAAACCGTCATATATTATCATGTAAACTACATTAGAACATAAAAAAGAAAATAAATATTACATTTGCTACCGCAGATCAAAATTGTTATGGTAAATTTCAAACGAAGTATATTTAGTCTGATGTATTGGCCCTGTTAGGCCAGATGAAATATTTAGTTTTGACAAATGTTTGTCAAGAAAAGGAAGGGTTTACAGAATTATTTGAATAAGAATACATGTAAAATACATTTAAAATAAACACATTTAAACAAACAAACCTACCAAAAAAAAAAACATTTACCAAATAAGTATAAAGTAAACGGCAAACGCATTTTGAAAACATTTACATGTATATCCTCTCACACTAAATTGATCGCAGAAGTCGATTGAACATATATATACAGAAACATACACGAATCAATGTGGCAATTACATACACATTTGGGACTTCTTCTTCAACCAGACACAATTGTAACCTATCTAGTGTGATGAATTCTATATGTCGTAATAAGTATTATACAATTATCCTTTGAGAGTAAATGCCAAGTTCAAGCACGGAAATGTTTATTTTTGTCTGATGTAAGGACATCTGTTGGGGAAATTATAAGGAATCAATGTGTTGGTTTGTCTATCTGTATCACACGTCACAAAAGTAAATAGTATGATAATGTATTGAATGTATATGTACCACAAATAAGGTTATTTATCGTTATCACTTTTCTTAATTAATCCTTAGTTATTTTCTGAAACCATATTTTTTTTAGCTTGATCTTGGAATCCAGGATTACCTCACTTATCTATCATTAGGTTAAGAAAATCCAGAATTTTGTTTATCCTGGAAACGATTTCATCGGAAACGTCGTGTTTCTGGGATATATATGACCGGACGAAAATCATGTCAATAATTTGGACTATCATCTTTCTGAATTTGATTATTATATCTTTCAATTGTCATCTTAAGCTAAAAAATTTCCACATAATTCTTTTTTGGCCTAAAATGTATGTTTCTACTAATCCGAAAATGAACTTCTTATATCTACATGCCAAAGACAGTTTGCTTTAGCAGATTATCTTGACAATAGACTATACATGTAATTGCTTATTCCATAGTATTTCTTATTATTTTGTTTTATATGCTTCTTGAAAATAATTTACATTTAGGTTTGATCGATTTGTAAACTGAACTGATCCTATAATATACATGTATGACTTTGGAGTTTGACATCATTTACATTCAACGTTTTTTATCGGATACTTTTTTTATTACTATCAATGTTCAAACCATTTTTGTTATAGGACTATAAACTGACCAATGACATAAGAAAAAAACATAGGATTCAATTCAATAAAAATTAGAACGGGAAACATCGAACCTTTTAAATAATTGTATAAAAATAACAAACACACATGTATACAAACGAAGCAATGATAAAAATGCCCCGATATGATATCACGAAAAAGTTCGCAGTAAATAAAAGCCAAGGTCAAAGTACTTTTAAGCTTGTTGATATAAAATCATACCGTGCTCCACATTTAGTGACACAATTTGTGTTTTTAGATTAAAAATTTGAATTAGTTATAGAAAAGTCTAATCAGTTATCACATATCGATAACCAAGTGCTTAAGAGCTTAAATGTTGTGATCGCACACCTGCTTAAAGTATGAACCTGTTGGCATTTTTCCACGTGTAAATCGAATCCCAGTACGTTGTCTCTTTATTCCCATGACAAAATTAAAAAAGAAATTTCAATGTCAAAAGGTTACATACATGTAATTTCAATAGGGATACATTTATAAGCAAAGTTTCGCGTAGTTCATCCGAAGTCCGTGATGGCTACATTATTTGCAAAACATAGTATAATATTAAAGCCCAACGGAAGTACACGCGTATTTTCCAATGTAAACTGATGACGATCTTTTCATTGAAGTAAATTACATACAGATATGCTTGGACGTACAGTTAGATTGACGGACAGAGCAAGGAACAAAATGCAGCCCCAACTATAAGTGAGATGAGAAGTCCACTTCTGGTGAGACAGACATGAGGTTTTTTACTCGTCTTATTTGTAGTCCGAACAAAAGTACAAATGTTCCAAGAATAACCTCTTTTGTCATACGTTAACAGAACTTCCCATAAGGGTGGGGAGGGGCACTGACTATCCTAAGTGGGGGCCGCTAAAATCATGCTTCAGTGATTCCCTATATAACCAACCAAATTTCCTAACGAAAGGGGGCGGGTCCCCCACCCCCTCTTGATCCGCCTATGCCTTAATCAACTAAACAGTTAGCACAAGATGTCTTTGTAAAAGGTATCTATGAGGTTAGGACACTAGAATTATCAATTGTCATATCTCAAAAGGAAAAAATGGTTATGAATATGAGTTTAAATGACAGTTATGATGCCACTGAAAAAACTTTCACATAGCGTAAATGCCTTTGCGGACCTGCATGCATGATCTAAATATTGTTTTATACAAAAATAACATTTGTTTTCTGTATAAATGCAAATATCCGTGTTTGTCATAGGGTTTAACATGTGTTTAATGGAATCAAGATTTATAGGGTTCAGAACTTCAATTTAGAGGTTGTAGGAAGAATCAATTTCGACGAATGTATATGCAGGCCCGTAGCCAGGAATTTCCAAAGGGGGGTTCGTTTGACTCACAAACTCGACTTTAACAGTCACAATTCGAACAGAACATTGACTTTAACAGTGCTTATTCGTTTTCAAGGATGGGGGGGGGGGGGGGGGGGGGGGGGGGTGGGTTCGTCCGAACCCCCCTGGCTACGGGTATGATATGGACAAAACAGATCGTTAAAATGTAAATAAATATATTTGAATATAAAGGATTGTAAGGTTTGAAATGATACAGATTGAGGAAAAATAAATTGAAGCTGAACTTTTATTCTGACCTTTGCAATCTTCTGGTAATATTATTACATAACAGAATAGAGGCAAAGAGAAGCGGATGTAGTAAATGACCCCTACAGTAAGGTCAACTTTAATTCAAAAAGTGAAATAATTATAATGTATAACAAAACGTGTTATAATGATGTCTACATTTATATACGTCGTGATCCCCTCGTTTTATATTCACTTGCATTTTGAGAAAGGTATTGCGTTTTATTTGTATGTTTTTGGGGTACTCTGAGAGAAATATCGATTTAAAAATCAAAAACCAATCTATTTTATATTTAAGTACTATAAAACCGTGATATACGTGTATATCTGATAACCTTCTATATAAAACAGTCAACTTGAAATTTTACGACATAAAATATATGAGAACCTAAGCCCTTCTGAATGATGCATACATGATTAATGACAGGACTAAAGACGAACATGATCATCGACTGTTGTCCTCAAATCTGGTCAATAACCTTTTGATATAACATTTGTTTTAAGAAGGAAACAATATTCCTGAACATTAAGGTTAACAGTTGAAACGTTGAACGGATAAAAGTCCATATGATATCCATCAAGTGAATATAAATGGGCTGTCAATCGACTAAGTATGCTGTTGTAGTTGTCTTGTATAAGCGTCTTGATTTGTTCATAAACCTGAATACGCAACTGTGCTCTTTTAAGATAAGCAAATAAAGCTTAAAGGTGTCACACCACTAATTCGGGCCCGGCCAGAAAGCATGTAAATATGTAGAATATTTTGGCATTTTTGGTATCAAATGAAAGCTGAAGAACTGGTGATCACTGTAGAACACTTTTTGACATCTAATTTTTAATATTAAAATATCTGAACCAAATTTGAAAAATAGGGTACATTTTGTCTGTTTGTCAGATCTGAAGTACCTGTTTTGGTACATCCGAAGTTCCGGGGACCAGTTCTTTCTTATATGCCATTAAAGGTATGCTGATTTTTTTCAGTACAAGACACCATAAGGTGTTGCTTTGACATGCAATGATTGCCACTTTATTTGAAATTAAAACAAGAGAGTTGTGTCTGCTTGAAATGGAGGAATTTAACATAGAAAGCAATGGGGCCATGAATTAGTGTTGTATTTCCTAAACACATTAGAATATACGCTATTGATCCATAAGTCCCAAAACTATGTTGCCTTTGTATTTTGTCCCTGGGTTTCCGAAAGAAAAATCCGACAAAATATCAAAAATGGTAAATATACGGCGTGTGGCGGGCGGCTGATTTTATATATGTTGTTACTGATGACTATAAATGGGGGTTAAGTTATATATTGACGAGTTTAAGTCATTCCGTTTAAGAGTAATGATCCTTGGTATTTTGTTAACTGCATAGGATGGCTGTCACTCTGACAGCTCACTTATTGTTTACCGTGTTTTGAGAGTTTTAGGATGGGATATATGGGGTCGCATCATGTGCTTTTATGTGTGAGTGACTTCTTTTTTTTATATGTTGAACAGGAATAGAAGTAAATGTGACGTATGAAGAAGTTGTTTAGATTAATCTTTAGTGAAAGTGTTGATAATTGATACCTGTAATCAACGTCAGATCAAAAGTCGTTCACCCGAACAGGTGGGTGATTCCTGTACATTGTTAATTGTAAACACCAGCTTTAGTCTTCAAGTTAGGAACAGACCTACAAAACAAAGTTGTCAGAATAAGCATCAATTTAGAAGATGATTATTTACTGTTTTTAACCATGAACGATTTCTACCTCGTTCCACAGGCACTGGACTCTGACCCCCCCCCCCCCCCCCCCCTAACATATTCATTTGTATAAAACATACCTCTAGGTTTATAACTTGTTGTTTGGTTTGGATCAAGGCTCCGTGTTGAAGGCCTTACTTTTACATATAATAATTTACTTCTACAAATTGTATGAAGAGCTATCGCATTGGCACTCATGTCACATCTTTTTGTATGTATCTCTCTAAATGTTTTGAGAACCAAGTGCCTGTGCTCGTTCACATTTTAACCATTTTTGTAGAAATGAAATTTCTCAGACACCATTAATAATCAGTTGTTATATTCATGACATCAGTAACAACATATTAAATCAGCATGATAAACGTTTCGTCCCTGTAATAGTACAAGTATGACTCAACTAAATAATCTGACACTTTCCTTACATAGTGATGACATTATCTTGAAAGAAGATACTGAATGGAGACTTGTAAATGAGTTTTGTTTGTGCTAATACTTAGTATTAGGTTTAACTTCGTCATTTGAACTCTGGTGGGTAGTTGTCTCATTGACAGTGATACCATACCATATACTAGTATTGTCTTATTTTTATGTTTAAGGCTTCGTTTGTAAAAGGAGCTTGTAAAGTATTAAATCAAAAATGTATACATTATGGGGACACTGGAATAGTTACTGTAAATGGATGATTGTGTATATATATATGTGAAATATAGTTATATTGTTTATTATTTTATATGTCACAAACTTAATGTTTTAGTTTATATGGCAATAAATATTTGAATTTGAATTTGAATTTATAAACATTTTTTATTTTATTTTTAGCTCACCTGACCTGAAAGGTCAAGTGAGCTTTTCTCATCACTTGGCGTCCGTCGTCCGTCGTCCTGCGTCCGTCGTCCGTCGTCCGTCGTCCGTCGTCCGTAAACTTTTACAAAAATCTTCTCCTCTGAAACTACTGGGCCAAATCTAACCAAACTTGGCCACAATCATCCTTGGGGTATCTAGTTTAAAAAATGTGTCCGGTGACCTCGCCATCCAACCAAGATGGCCGCCATGGCTAAAAATAGAACACAGGGGTAAAATGTATATTTTGGCTTATATCTTTGAAACCATAACATTTAGAGCAAATCTGACATGGGGTAAAATTGTTGATCAGGTCAAGATCTATCTGCCCTGAAATTTTCAGATGAATCAGACAACCTGTTTTTGGGTTGCTGCCCCTGAATTGGATATTTTACGGAAATTTTGCAGTTTTTGGTTATTATCTTGAATACTATAATAGATAGATATAAACTGTAAACAGCAATAATGTTCAGCAAAGTAAGACCTACAAATAAGTAAACATGACCAAAATTGTCAGTCAACCCCTTAAGGAGTTATTGCCCTTAATAGTCAATTTTTAACAACTTTTCATCATGTTTTTGTAACTTGTACAAAAATCTTCTTCTCTGAAACTGCATGGCCAAATATAACCAAACTTGGCCACAATTATCATTGTGGTATATAGTTTAAAAAATGTGTCCGATGACCCCGCCTTCCAAACAAAATGGCCGACATGGCTAAAATTAGAACATAGTGGTAAAATGTAGTTTTTGATTTATATCTTTGAAACCAAGACATTTTAGGGCAAATCTTTAAAGATTTAAATGTCCATTAGAATAAGATCTATTCCCTCACAAATTTTCCGATGAATCCGACAACTTGTTGTTGGGTTGCTGCCCTAAAATTGGTAATTTTAAGGAAATTTTGCAGTTTTTGGTTATTATCTTGAATACTATAATAGATAGAGATAAACTGTAAACAGCAATAATGTTCAGCAAAGTTAGACCTACAAATAAGTCAACATGACCGAAATTGTCAGTCAACACCTTAAGGAGTTATTGCCCTTAATAGTCAATTTCTAACAACTTTTCGTCATTTTTTGTAACTTGTATCTTCTTTTCTTAAACAATGGGCCAAATTTAACCAAACTTGGCCACAATCATAACTAGGGTGTCTAATGACCTACCAACCAAGATGACCGACATCAGTAAATACAGTAACAGGTGAGCGACACAGGCTCTTGAGAGCCTCTAGTTCAAATTAAAAGAAAAGATAAGATTGGAAATTATTTGCCTTCAGAAAAACAACACTTCACAGGACTAAGGTTGACTTCAAGACGAGATTTGACTTGAGACCCTTGGTTTAAAATTATCTGATAAACATCTGATATTTTTGGACCTGCGCGTTACACGTGGATGGGGGAGCATGTTTTTGTGGACTGTAGCAGTCACAATTCTAAAAGAGTATCGAATACGAATATTTCATAACAATATAGCTAAACAAATGTAACTTTAAAATAACAAAAATGTGGTTGATTGTTATTCGTAAACTAGAAAGTGGAAATAGATTGAAACAAGTACAGCGCTTGAATTAGTATGGGATTCATCACAGATACAATAACTCATCAAGGCAAACAAAAAAGTCATCCGGAGGTCATCCTACGGCCTGTTCAACAAATTCGTGAGTTAAAACAAGTAATAGATAGAGGTAAATCAAGGATATATACCTGACTATAATATATGTCCTTGACAAATTGAAGTAAAATGGAAAAAAAATACACAACTAGGAATGAGATGTAATACAATTTCTACATTTTGTTTAATTTGCAGGGTAAACAAGCAACGAAATGTTCTCCTTCATTTTGCAATTTTCGATACGCGGCTCGATTTATGAGATTGACATAGTGTAAAAACACCCGTCTATTCAGTGCTGAAGGTCGTATGTGAACTCGTTGATGTCTTTTTGGATTCTTGTTTTGATAGGTTGCTGTGTCATTTATGCACACAGCTATATGTA
Organism: Mytilus trossulus; assembly: GCF_036588685.1. Lineage (NCBI taxonomy): Eukaryota > Metazoa > Mollusca > Bivalvia > Mytilida > Mytilidae > Mytilus > Mytilus trossulus. The sequence goes on from NC_086373.1 coordinate 17,703,675, forward strand.
TGAACAATTTCTCTTAAATCAGATTCATTACATCACCTTTCTTTAACAATGATCTTTATCGGGAAGAGTGGCGTGATTTCGTCAAAACTTGGTACGTCTGACATCACCAGTATCGACTGTTTCAGACATGTTAAAGTATTTTAGATATCGCGTAGTTTACTGTTTTTTCTCTGATTAAACAAACATATTTTTTTTATTTGCGTGCAGGTTAAATGCGAAACTTATGAAGTCACTTAAATAGGTAGGGACAACAAAAGAAAAAAGTGTTTAATCTTACAGATCAAATTGTTGATACTTGTAAACAACGAAACTTAAGATCTAAACACGTAAAGTATGTACCATCCTATAATATTAAATCTATAAATTAAACAGCCAAGTAGTGTAAATGCACGAAAACGACAATTACGTAGGCAAGTCATAATTTAATTCCATCATATCTATGTAACTTTGTATTTCAATTTTCATCGCAATAGCAAGCCTTAGGAAATATATCAATATTTCAGCATTTGCGACGGTGAGGTGAGGTGACGGCGTACGAAAGGCAAACTTCAGCAACTTTACATGAGAAACACACAAAGTATTCAAAGATGAGATAAGATAATAGACTGTTACAGACTTTAAAATAATATTTTGTAACGATATAGTATATATGTCGATCGTTTTAGGCGTCAACCTTTTTTGACTACGCGGCCTCAACAGTCGTTGCGTTCGTTCTTCCCGTAACTATACATGACATGCATTGAAAGTTGGTACATGAATAGATTTAATGTTTAAATTTCTTTTTGTTGAGACTTTAGGTTATACCATGCAGTGAGAAAGTTATACTTTGTTATCTGCTCTTTTCCATTCGCTTTTCTATGAACACTGAATAGTTGGTTAGTAAAGGTGTATGACGGGCTCTTGCTATTTGGATTTAAATATATGGATAGCACACGCACGTGTATTCCTTTGATTAGCTTGACGTATTGGTTCTGTTAAAATACTATATAGGGAAATTGTTATGTTGTCTGTTCATGAAAGGTGCGACTCACAGTAACCGTTTATTGTCATGATTATACAGTTCGATTTACGTTCATTTAAATGTATTTTGACATTCTGTTGTTTGAAAAATTGAATAGTTTATTATATTTTGCGTTGAATTATAATGTTGTTAAACATTCTTTGCTAGAAAAAGAAGTTACTAAGAGCAACCAAATATATAGTTTTCTAGATGTTTGTCTTGTTTGTAATGAAGATGTAACTAAAGAACAGACTGAGATTTGAACGAGCCTGACGAGTGATACTAATAAGATAACTGTATTGTATTTTAAGCTCCGACGGCATCAATTGGGGATTTGATGGTCGCAAATTAAGTTTACTGGCGAGGCGTTAGCGGAGACAGTAAACGGGTATTTGCGAACATCAAATCCCCTATTGATGCCGTCGGAGCTTAAAACACAATAGTGTTATCTCCATTCTAATGAAACTGACAGAAATCAACGTTAAAACATGTATTTGAAATTTGTCATATGCCGTCTGCGCTTGCGCCAACGTCCGTTAGCATCAATCGTCAATTCTAATGCAACAACGTTTGTAACGTTCATTTTGATTTTGATTTGTCATGGGACGTACGCGCAAGCGCAGACGGCATATGACAGATTTTAAATACATGTTTTAACGTTGTTTTCTGTCAGTTTCATTAGAATGGAGATAACAATATTGTATTTTAAGCTCCAACGGCATCAATTGGGGATTTGATGGTCGCAAATACCCGTTTACTGTCTCCGCTAACGCGTCGCCAGTAAACTTAATTTGCGACCATCAAATCCCCAATTGATGCCGTCGGAGCTTAAAATACAATACAGTTATCTCCTAATTGATGCCATGTAAATGAATGACGTTATCCAATCAAAATGAACGTTACAAACGTTGTTGCATTAGAATGATATATATATGAGATATGAATTTGGCTCATTAAGAATGAACTCGCACTTCAAAGTTTTCGTACACAATTGTAAAAGTATTTTTGTTGAAAACTTTTTTTGTACCAATTAAGTTTAAGACTTCTGATCTCACAAGTCATGTTAACCCGCTGCATTTAACGTCCGTTCTAAGTTTCTTTATTTCTTTCGGCGTTCCTTCCCATGCTCAAGCATATACATTTGTTAACGAGCCTGCTGAAGCCTGCCTCCGTATGAAGGATTTTGATCGCTGCGTTGAAGACCCATTTGTGGCCTTGTGCTGTTTTCTGCACTTTGGTGGCGTTTTATCTCTTTGGCACATTTCTAGTTTTTATTTTTCTATTCACTGTAAATACAAACTAACAATATCGGAAGAGTATGTTATGGTAATTGGTGATATTTAGTGTATTGATATTTATAATGTGTAACCCAATTACTGACACGACTTATTCTCGACAGTATATTTATTTACAAATCCTTTCTCCTTGGACATATGTCGACATCATTTCATCTAGATAGGTTAATGTTCTCTAATTGGCATTAGATATGTTAAGAATTTATCATATCATAACTATATACGTCTGTTATAAATACAAGTGGGAGGTTTAGCTAGCTGTAAAAACAGGTTAAATTAACCATTTGATTGGTTGTAAATGCCTGTTCCAAGTCAGGAGTATATAACAGTTGTTTTCGAGTCGATATAGTCCAGAGTTTGATTGTTTCACAATTTACGGACTTCCCTTTTAAGAATGTCTCTTGGATTCAGGATTTTTTTTTAAATATCCTTTCTTCAACAACTGTTACAGTATGGGTATTTTGAACATTTATTAAACGATTAAAGATTAGCTCATTTACCGCATACAATATTTCTGGAAAAAAAAATACCAGTAAAGTATTCGTCCCATTCCTAAAAACATGGAATAATAAAAGTATTATGTCCATAACAAGACCATATCAACTGGCAATAATATAGCCAACACTTAAATTCATCGGAATACATGAAAGTAAATATGAATATCGGATCAGAATGCAAGGATTCTCGAATTTTCACATTAATTTGGGTTAAACTGCTTTAATCTCTTACAACTCATCATTTCTCTAGTCATTAAGCTCTAATTACAGCCAACTTAATTAGAACAGGCAGACACTATTTACTTGACACTAGGAGGCTAAGGTGTAAATTGGGATTTGGTATCATATCCAATCGCCAGATGCTACCATTGAACACTAAACTTGGGATTAGTTCGTGTTATAAGATCTTATAACTTCCATTGGAAATTTTAATGTCTACTGAATTGTCAAGTAAGTTTGTAATTGATCTATAACACTACACTGCGTAGATTAAGTTGATTAGTTAATTAACATTTAAACGGAGGAAAAAAGGTTCTTTTTTTTAAACAATTTACAAATTATACAGAATATATTGAAGTTGCGAGTTTTCTTTTGTCATTTGGAAGCATTTTATCAGAGTTCGGTCATAACCGTAGTATTTCGGTGGTTATTGTTTAATTTGGTAGAGTTTAATAAAGTATTTATAAAGAAACATACCTAAGCATAAATTACAATACATTTCATAGACCATCACCACCCATTATGACTAAGCCGTTTCCGTAAATTGTGTCCTTCGTTGAGGTTGAAGACGAAATACATTTGTTATAACACAGTCCTCAAAACATAAGATTTTAAATTTTAATGAAATAGTAAACGATATTTGGATGCGAACCTATTGGCAAGTTTTAAGAGCTGAATTCAATATTCGTATGCAATATTTTAATAACCTGTTATAGTTTTCATATTCTTTGTTCATATTACTGCCATAAATTTATTACTAGTTCATTGTAGTGGACTTCTCATGTTACGCACATGATCATCAAATTGCATTTTTGGCTCACATTTTATGATTATTTTATTTAACTGAAAGACTGAATGAATTATGTTGGAAGCAAAATATGCACTCGTCAAAATTTGAGTTTGAAATCCAGTCGAGTGGAATGAATAGCCTGGAATTATTTTATAAACTATTCAGTATTGACACATATATATACATGTACACAAATAACTAAAAATAACAAGGATAATTGTATACCATTTTGATAATTAAACTAACACCTCTTGTCACCTAAGGTTATCACACAAACATAGATCACATATCTCTTTACTAATCTTTGATCTACAATTGACAGTTCTGACAAAAACTAACAATAAGATTTGATAATCATCGTTTTCGTGACATATTTTAGACAAGACAAACTATTTGACTAATGACACATAACTTCTTTAAATATTTACATTAATTATTGATTAAATAGACAATATATTCTTGGCCCAGTTTTACTGAGAGTTTTATAACCCCATTGTCTGTCCGTAAACATTATATATGAGAATCGTAAATCAGAGAAGAAACCCTCGAATCAAGTTCAAGTTGGCTTCAAGTGAAGGACAAACTGAACATTTTAAAGGGTATTAAAAAAAGAATTCAGGTTATCACACAAAAAACGATCACGTATGTGATTTAACTCTATTTCTTGTATCAAATCTCCTAATTATTTCAAAAGAATTTTGATTTAGACATATAAATTCCATATGGAATGGGTGGAGTGTGTTTGTAGGTTCTATAAGAACAGATAGGAAAAAATTTGGAAACAACATTGATATAGCCTTGCATCGTCATCAAATCAAAACATTGAAAAAGCCTTGCAAGACGTCTTCGTGCAAATGTACAAATTCCTAATACCTCATCATTAATGTTTTTACCAAAGCACACTTTTCTTGCTTTATACAAATTTTCAACAATGGATAGTAATGCGTTTGTACAATCATGTCTGACGACACCCAAGTGTATGAAAACATAACAATTGAGGAACCATCTGTTTAAGACATTGATAGTTGGCTACCACAACAATAAACAGATGTAGAGTAACAATAGTTATTTAGATATGTATCGATGTGTCAGTATTTGATGGTTTTACCGTATGGGTACCTCTCATCTACTTCATATAATCACATTACTCCATCTCCTCAACTTTTTTACGACCATGATACATTTCCGATCTGTAACAGAACATTGGCTATTGGAAAATATAAATTGAAAGTAGTTTTTCTGTGAGAACCCACAAGGGACTAACATAGTAATAGGCAATAACAACGATCTTGATGCATCTGTCCCACGCCAAAGGTTTGTGTCATTGGTACTTGTCTTTATTTGAATATGATACAATTTTTCTAGTAATATTACATAATTACTGTCTGAGAACTGTTGAATATAGCCTATACTGCCAACTATTGCGAATGTGTGAAAACTGTTGTGGAACTGTTATAATGGTTGACTCAGAAGTATTGATCTTCGTTTTTGTATAAATATGCTTCGTTTAAAATGTTCGGCGCATGCTTATAATCCTTTTCAACTGATTTTTATAGTTTGTTTTTATGTTGTGCTGTTACTCCATGAGGTTACTCCACTATCCTATAGGAGAGGATTGGGACGCCAATTTATTTTTCCTTAATTGTTATGTACGTAAATCAGACCTCTATTTAATTGTTTTTTTATATTGTCATTTAGGGGTCTTTTATAGCTGCATGTGAGGTATAAGTTTTGCTCATTGTTGAAGGATGTACGGTGATCTACAGTTACATACTATACTACGTCGTTTTGTGTCGTAGGGATTGTCACATTAGAAAACATGCCACATCTTATGTTTGTGTTATAACCATTAGCATCTAATGTAAAAGCTTTAACTTTAGGCATTTCCATGCATTTCTCGACTTGATGCAATAAACTAATCAGTGTCCATCTATCATATAGGTTACCAGTCCCAAATATAGTGTAAGAAAACCAGTGCCGCTAAATCTAGCACATGCTCTTCTTACTAACTGTTATATTTGTTTATAAATAAACTCAGCATAGATACCAGGACTAAATTTAGTATATACGCCAAACGCGCGTTTCGTCTATACAAAAGACTCGTAAGTTATTTTTTAAAGCAATAGTTGTATCTTTCACCGTTTGTAGTATACTTTAAGTTATTTGCACTCTGTTTATTTGATTTTATATTCTTTTAAATGGTACTCTTGTTCTTACCTTTAAACATGTAAGCATATGTGCATGTTTACCAAGGATGACCAGTACAATTGTACCATATCCACTGATCTGCAATTCTTCTCATAACTGTGAGAGCTCGGGGGGCCACTTCCTATGTAATGACTGGTAGGGATGAGCCGCTGGAATAGGTCACTATTTCATGCTTCATGATATATGAAAAGGGTGAGAAATTCAGATTAAATATATCAATAGGTTGATATTATCACTTGCTGGATATATATTATAAGTATCTGAAACTAATTAAATGTTCGTATTTATTTTGGATGCGGTTAAACCTCAGTCGTAAATGCATCAGCTATTTGTCAAACCAATTAAACTCTATTTATTCAATGTGATAATTTCACTGAGGTTAGATATAGATGCAATAAATCCAATCATTTTGACATTTCCACCTAATTAACATTGAAAGTTTTGCATACATGAAACATTTGAAGAAATTCCATAGCATAGTGTTAGCGTCCTTCAAGAGGGAACGACAAATCAGTTTTTAATTAATGTAAACTCAGTAAAAGTGATACTATCTGAAGTGTTACTACATTTATCGGATAAAACAATATTTATTGTCTTTTCAAATTTCTTCATAATTAAAGTTATAAAAGGGGCAAATAGAGGAGTGAAGAATTTATTGGAGAAGCAAGGTGTGATTATTGCGACTGCTTTGCATCTAAACAAAAACGTAAAACGAGTGGGACCTCAAAATGTTTGTAAACTTTAATGTACAAGAAGATGAAAAATATCCTAATATATATCTATAGGTCTGTTTTTTTGTTCATTAATATATGACAAGGTATCTATTTGTGATAAACGAAATATATGAAAAGGGTGGGGTACTTGATGTCTCAGCTGCTCACCCCTACCAAAAAAAAAGTTTGAAGTGGCCCCTTCGATATACATTCAAACCGACGTTTAATACATATTGAAAAAATCTGTTTACAACTTGACTTCACAGATTCATGGCTCTTCTAAGATCTTTGTATAATGTAATTGCCGTTTGCTTTTATTGTTATTATACTGTGTAATGAAAATCGTCCTATCCTCTGCTTTGATAATATGTGTTAGTAAGAATGGTTCTAATTATCAGGAATACTTTGACATATTACCACTTATGATGTAACATGGTTTTTATTTACGCGGAATTCTATGAGAGTTTGGAATTTTGGCATCGAAGAATGATGAAAACACATGCTATCTATTGCCATCAATTATATCTATCTATCTATCTTTGTTTTTACTGCAGTAGCAGATTTTACTTTGTTACTTTCAATTTCCGAACATCCTCAGAACGGCAAATGCTTGGATTTAGCCATCTGATTGAAGAGGTTCATCCATTCGGAAAAACAACGGGCAGACATTCTTTTGATGTATGCTAACCAAGTCATTCGATATTGACTATCCATCTGCCATAGTAAAACTGACATAAATATGATGAATCTAAGTCATAATTTTGTTATCATTCAGTTATTTATTCTGGATGTTAATATAATTGTGCAAGCACCTGCCGTGCAATACTTATATAAGTATTGATAAATCCTCGATTATATTAACAAATTATCATTCATGGAACTGCAATGTTCCTATTCATCCAGATGTCTACGGTATCTTAAAAAGTTGATTTAGATTTTCTTCGTGGAGTTATTAGAAGGATGTATATTATATGAACATGAATAATGAAACTAATTTACACTTGAGGATTTTGGCAGCTTTAAAGTAAACCGTCTGCCGTGCGATAATAGTTTTAATTTTTCGTATCAATTTATTAAGTTCTGTTGGATTTGCTTCATTGCAAAGTCATTCTGGAATCAATTAGTCTTAATTTTAGAAACCACGCTCCGAAACGAATGTTTTAATAAAAAATGGAAATTATAAAGTTATCACTTTTCATCTGTGTGAATGCTCAAGCAAACCTATAAATTCGAGTTTAAAGTTTTGCTCACAGCAGCTGCTTGTTGATATTAAACGCTGCCAATTTAATGAAGATAATGGCCTTTTATGGTGGAAATTATTTCTGACTCATCTATATTTACATAATATTGAAAACTAAAACAGTCCTAAATTGCCTTGTTCATGTGTGATATTCACTTCAAGGATGACGTTTTGTTCAGTGTGGGTAAATGTGAAGCATTCACTTTTTGGCGGATCTTCCTACAACTGCAGACGACAGGAGGCCGCGTGGTCCGAAAATTGGGACAGCGATGAAGGTGAAGCATTGTTTTTGTTTTGTTATTGCATTTGTATTCAAATGCAGGTTAGACTCTGGTTTATTAGTGCATTCTGTTTAAAACCGTTTTCAATTTCGAATCTTAAATTTCGACCAGAAAATGGCTTTTTAGAATAAAACAAAGCTATTTTTAAAAGCACTTATTTTCCTTTTATTCGATTTGATTTTCTATTCTGGTGATCGTCGCGAGAGGAAACTTTGACTTTTAAAATCATCACATGGCTATTGTTTCTTTACAAAGAGAATCCATTTATTTGCCATTAAAAATATCCATAGCCGAATGGATTCTATGTAATCAATGTCTCGACTATATTACACTAGTCAATATTTACGTGTTGCAAATCGATTTTATCCAGAATTTATAATATGATATACCGTGACTTGGAACTATTATCATTGCTTATCTTCCTCTTCATCATTAAGGTTGGTTATTTTATCTTTTTCTTATTTAGAGCGGAACACAAAAAAGAGATCATTTTCATATTATAATGGCAATCTTAAAAATAAAGAATGAATGCGTCCGAATAACTAGGACTTTGTGATTACGGATGAACAAAAAATGCTATACTTAAATTAGCTATATAGATGTTGGTATCTGTTGGTTAGTTTGACATGAGTAGATTTTCATTGTTCAATCACTCAAATTGTTTTAGAATTTACGTATACAATTATAAAACTAATTCGGTGGTCACAAATTATGAAATAATTGTTATTAATAAATCCTCCCTTATTGGCCGGAAAAAAACTTTATATGGGTTAAATTGAGATGAAAACACATCGAAGGTCATGGCAAAGGTTATTACCAGCTGTCATTTTTTACACACACACATTCTTTTTTTTTCAAATTTGGTTTTATTTAGTATATTCATTGTAAACAAGAAAACACTCTAAGTAATGAATACTGTTTGACCTACCAGCATCCAAGTTTAAAATAGTAATACGAGGTGTCTAGCAGAATTGATTTTTTACTTGCATACAATACTAGCTGCAGTAATATGCTTCTACAATTAAATTAATTGATCGTCAATGAACAGCATGTGTGTCATAACAATGCTGACTCATATATCATTTACAGTTTTATTATTTCATTAAATTTTTACATTTCTATACAAAGACTTGACATTTTTTTAAGATACTAAATTGTCATATTCGATTGGTTTATTACCAAATTATCTTTTTTTTGTATATATTGTATTTCACTAAAAACTTGTTCTATAATCATCATTGTATTATGACGTTTATATATTTTGCCCGACAAGGGACCATGATTGGTAAATGAAATAATGTCTATTATTATGAAAAATAAACATCGTTCATGCTTTGTAACAAAAGGAACACTATCTTAGTGGCGAATCTAGAGGGTGGGAATTATACCTCTCCCTTTTTTTTGACGATCAATGCATTTTGAATAGGGACATATAGAAGAACTCCCCCCTTTTATTCTGGGTTGTGGTTCACCTCTGCATTACTTCAAGTCATGTTATTCTTTTATTCATTATCAGGTTCTTAAGGACGAAGTCATAACATTATCCTTTTAAGATATTAAAAGAAGTCGGAGTGATATTGACATCATCAACTTTTGTATTTATCAAGCGTAGGTTGAGGAATTTATCCTGACCTTAAACACGAACACGTATTAAGACTATTAAGTTTGCATAAAATTATGTACTGAAAATAAAAGTATATGATACCTATCATAAAAGTTCAACATCTCTCATTACATTAAGAAAGAAACATCAAATAAAGCTAACAACAAACATAAACAGAGACCCAGTATTTTGACATTGGTTTATTGTACAGGGCAGACTACGTGTACTCTTTATAATTTGTTTTGTTAACTTATTTCTGTTGTTTAGTTGCTGCTTTATTGAAGTGTGGACCCCACAGTATGTTTTGTTCACATATAAATGACAAAACACAGTATGTTTTGTTCACATATATAAATGTCATTAATTAAGCTATGTTGTCTTTATCGTCTCGAATGAACAAACCCATTACAATATATGAAACAAACACGTTTATACTTAAAACGAAGAGAACAAGGTGGTGAGATTAGACAGTAAGTGTAAGAATCTGGCCAGACGAGTCTTAAATCAATTTTCATTTATTTTTCAGAGTCTGAAGGCGAAAACGCACAGCCTTGGAGGTTTTGGAGGAGATTTTCGTTACGGAGAGGAGATAAAGGGAAGAGGGATCTTCTTCACAGAGAAGACGATGAGAAATACGATGCTAGTCACCAACTATTTCCGGATGAACATTGTAAAAGGACTAACAGCTTGAAACCACCACCTAAACCACCAAGACTATTTCTCTTTAGATCTTCGTCCATAAGTACTCCACGTTCATCATTTGTTGGACCTCCGGATCGAAACTCTTTCGTCATGTCTCAAGCATATCAAAGCTCGCGAGCACGCGACAGCAACGTACCAACTGCGCATGTCGTTCCTGTTCAGAAGGAGAATGGCACCATTTCAAAACAGTTAGTGAATAATAATAACATTCAAAACGAAATACAAAATCCAGATGACGAGAAAACATTGTCTAATGAGTTTGACACAATAATGCTAGGGTCACCATATTCTTCTTCTAAAATTAAAATAGTTACACCGGACTTAAATCCACGGCGAACAATTGGCAGATCACGAAAAATGTCCGTAGATGTGTCTTCATCTGATAGTCATCGATTGGTCATTCAAAATGCCTCTGAACTACTTTGTCAAACGTTGGATCCAACAATCTTATTGGACGAATTATCAGAAAAACAGGTTGTATCTGCAATTGACTATCAGGCTTTTAAAGGCCATCCTGATAGACGATTAGTTTGTGAAAGTTTAATGCAGTCATTAATGGAAGGCACATTAAGTCAGTTCACTAGTTTCTGTGGTGTTCTCAAATCAAAACTAACCTATGAGGATATCGCTGTGATTCTTGACGTTATGAAAGAAACATATGACATTATTTTTAACATTCCAGTCACTGGCGTTTGTTCAGCGGGTATACCCGACGAGGACATGTCAATAACGTTCGAGATAGGATATTTCAATAACCAACTTGGAAAGTTGAAACCATTAGTGCAATTGGAAAAGGCTCGTGACTATAAGCGTTATTCTCGCGATTCTATGCTTCTTAAAAGATCTTCCCGAATTTCGTACATGTCATCGTCCAGTGATACCACTTTGATTGATGAAGTGGCAGGACTTGACTTGAGCGTGCCGATGATAAACATTAGTATTTCCGGTTACTCACTGCGTGGCTCCCGAGCTAAAGCCGTGGCAACACTGATAGAAAAATATGATTGCATTTTAGAACTTCATGTGGGAAAAACACAAATGCAAGGAGCTGATATAGGCACACTTGCAGTTGGTTTGCCAAAATCGAATATTTCTGTTTTAGATTTACGTTTAAATTCTGTCGGCAATGACGGGGCCAAATTACTTTCTTGTTTCCTACAAAAAAATACAAGCATAAAAAACCTGAATTTATCCTCCACAGGAGTAGACAGTGATGGATTTAAAAACATTTGTGAAGCATTGAAACACAGTACATGTATTAATGAATTAGACTTCAGTTTTCTCGAAGTTGCTGACAGTGGTTGTATTGCTATTGGCAATATGCTTAAACAAAACAGGTCACTGACAAAACTGCGTCTAAGAAGTGCAAATATTTCATGGATTGGTTGTGGGATATTATTCGAAGGCGTTCAACAAAGTAAAACATTAATAGAACTTGACATGAGTCGAAATTTCATTGGCGACGACGGCATAGAAATGATGTGCCGCCATTTGAATGACAAGACAAGTTTATTGGAATTGAATTTAGAAAACTGTGGAATAACAGCTTCCGGTTGCTCTTTATTAGCAGACGTCATTCAAAGCTATAAGACTATAAAGAATTTGGATCTAAGCTCGAACTTCATTGCTGACTCTGGCATTTCCAAACTTGCTGCTTCATTAGAACGCAACAAGTCCATCAAAACATTAGGACTAAATATGTGTGGTATTACTAATGATGGGTTTTCGAAACTTTTAGATGTTCTGGAATGTAATCCTACAATAACTTTGATGAAACTGTGTTACAATCGACTAGGTCGTGAATTCACTAATCCAGCCGCTGCATCTGATGACCTTAGATACCGCGTGCGAATTGTGACGTCTTCAAATCCAAAACTTAAACTTTTATTATGGGGAAACGCTTTTGACGATGCATAATGATGTTGTCGGAAATCATCATTACTATTATACTAGTCCGGTGAAAATATAAACACTATCTTACGATGTTCATTTAATAATTTTAAGTATATTTATTTAAATTATATAAATCGTTTTAAATTTGCCTCGTTTATATCTTGATATGTAAAAATTAAAAAAGCTGTTGGATGATTGCCAATGAAACAAATATTCACCAAAGACCAAAGGAGAAGGATGTAACCACATACAGATTACCGAATATTCTTCAACAATGTGCAGACCTGTATACGGAAATGAAGACAATGAGGTATATCAATGGGATAACAAAATAAGAAGCAATTAAAAAAAAGAACTGATTTACCCTAATAACATTAAACGATGAACAAGCATGTCAAAACACACTCGACTACATGCAGGCTCCTGACCGATCATGGCTTGGGACAGACACATGAAAAATGCATGCGGAGGGTTTAACGTGTTTTTTGATGGTCAACCTCTTTCTCGGATTGGACAGGGTGTAACAGCAGAACAAAAACATCTATTAAAATCAATTAATATGACTTATGATCAGCAACAACAAAACAACATACTAAATAAAAATCAACGAACACAACTATCGGGTTTAGTGTACAGACATCTGAGAAAAGCATGAAATTAAGCAATGCCAAAAAGGAGCAGGACTTCTGGTGCTAAAATTAACCAATAATAATACTATTGCATGTAGGAACGAGATGATAAGTTATTATTATTATTATTATTTACAGTGCTTATATAGCGCTTATCTAAATAAACATTTACTCTAAGCGCTTTACAATGCATAAAAACAATGAAACAAGTACATATAAACAAATTTAAAAATCAAATATAAATAGAAACCGTAATTGTGAATTACAAGAGACAAGACTTTTGCAAAGGAAACCTTTAATGGAGGATAACAAAATGTTACGTTTTTTTGTTTGATACATACATGTATGAAGATAAGCCAAAGGGGTGGTTAAACAGGTAGAACGGAAAACTATGACTAAAGGCCTTAAAAACAATAACCTTTTTTTAACTGACTCTACACTGTTAACTTGGAACTGGATATACTGTGGACAGAATTTGCTACGTAATTCTTCTCTGTCACCTCATATCAACCCACTTTTAGTAGAGTTATTTTTCATTGTAGTCTGGTTTGCCTTTTCTTAGTTTTTCGTTTGTTTGTCATGGCATTATCAGTTTCTATTCGGCTTATGAGCTTTGATATTCCCTTGGTATCTAAAATCTTTTTGTTGGTAAGCTAGCTGATTGAAAATCGGACAAAAATAATAGGAGCTGATGGAAGCTATTTACAATAAGTGCTTCAATTACAACTGGTACATTTAAAAGAAGACAAGGCTAGGTGTTTTAAGTCAAAGCCTCAAACTGTATAAGCATTATCAGGGGGAAATCCAGACCTGAATATGTAACTAAAGTTGCAACATGAATTCTAAAAATATCAAACATTACACCTTACCCTAGCTATCTAAACAAATAGCAAAGATTCAATAAAACCTCAAATCTGTTGATGTTTGCAAAAGTATATGAAATGAACTGCTTTAAAAATCAGATGAAAACAGATACAGGTTGGGCCAGAAACCAATTAACTTTTGTGCTACGGAACTAAGTCTTAAATTTTATCGTATTAATTGATCAAAACAAAAAATCCACGTGACATGATTGTAAAAACATTTACAAGTGATTCTAATAGAAAGCAAGGAATTGTATTTTTAAATATACAATTCCTTGTAGAAAGTTATAAGACAATGTTTTGCAATTGAAGCCATCCTGTAATTTGAATTAGCTAAATTATAAAGTTCAATCAAAGTTTACTGACTGTATTCTCTATATTCTATTAAGATTCATTCCTGTTAAAAGAAAAAAAAAGTTGGGACAAAGAATCAGTTAAAAATCTATCTAAAAGAATATCACTGCTATTATTTACATAAACCATGAATTCCCATGCCTAACAGATAGAGCTCTGTAGAAGTTCTGGCATACATGATTCATCAACAGTTGTAAAAGATATTACGAACATTTACATACTAATTACATACGAAGCAGGTCAAAAGGTAAGTCAAGAGGTTTCTGAATGGAATAGACAAAGAGAATGTTACATAAATCAAAAGAATAGTTTATGCTGTATATTTCTAATATCATCTCTTATTAACGACACCACCCATGATCATCGTTTTTAGTTTGCTATATCCATGTATTGATATAATCAAAACAACTGAAATGATCCATTCAACTATCTGTTTAATGGCATACAATATCTTCTACCTATCATGCCTTTGAAGTTTGAACATATGTATCCAATATAATTATTTGGCTTTCAATGGGACATCAACCCAGGCTTTTTATTCGAGATATTTGTTTCATTTTTAAAGCAATGTGGGTCCATAACTTCTGAATAGCAAAAATCAAAAGCATCAATATCGAATTTTTACTCATGAACAACATACTAAAAGTTGAAAAGCATTGTTAAAAAAATCTCAACTTATATCATACAAGAGTCCACACACAGAAATGTCTTGCCTGCTTTACTGGCCATTTTATGTTTTACATCAAGATAATTAAAGGGTTACATAAACCTAACTTTTTTAAAAAGATTCATGACAATGAGCCCAATGTCAGATAAATCCTATCAGACAGACTACACCTTATAATTATTTTATACACCCAATATAGTTGACCTACTGCAATTGAAATTGAAAAAAAAAACTTAAAAAAAATTATATTGATCAATGACTATGAACATGAGGTTACGGTAAGATGATACCTGCCAGACAGAAATGCACACCTTACAATTATTCCATACACCAAATATGGCTGACATATTGCCATACGTATTTGAAAAAAAAAACAGACCAAAACATAGACTGATACCTGAAAGACCATCATATACACCCTACAATCATTCCATTCACAAAATACAGTTGACCTATTGCTTATAGTGCTCTTTTACAGACCAAAACACAATTAAATTGCATTGATTATAAACCATGAAAATGTGGTCAAAGTCAGATGAAATCTGCTAGACATTCATTGTGGCCTACCCTTTTCAATCATCCCATACAATACACAAAGTTGACCTGCTGCTATCTGAGAAATAGACCTTATCACCTCGATCACTGATTCATGAAATGAGGTCAATATCAGATGAATCCTGTCTTATTGACATGTAGATACGCAACGAACGAACCCTTATACCAAATAAAGTTATCTAATGTGATATATACTGCTCTCAGGGTAAGCTATACAATATATGAAGCATCAGGTCTTCTACCTTCTTAAAAATAATGAGTAGACATCTTGTTGCATCTGAGACAAAAACAACTTATAGCAAAATGGCATTTTTCAATCAATCAAGGTAAATAACTTCTGAACACAAAAAAATTAAAATTTTAATTATGAAACAGGACCTTTACATTTACAACAAAAACATAATATTAAAATGAATTTAAAATTGTTTGAAGATTGCCCAAAAACAAAAAAGAGGACCAATTCCTAATCAATTAAGGACCATAACTCTATCAAAGTGAAAATCGCCAGTAACATACCTAAAAAATAAATTTTGAAAAAATTGAGAAAGACATGAATTTATTAATTGTGGTCATTGACAAGGTTAGATCAAAGCTGGTAGATGTGTATAAGTTTTACACAAATATGCAAGTTTTTCTCAAATCACTTGGTACTCACAAAAATAAATGAATCCACAGTAATGCAAATACCAAATGTTATTGAACTGTCATGTAAGGCTGCTGAGAATGCTACCCTGAAATACTAACCTGAACAATTATTTAAAAATAAGGTCCAAGCCAATGAAATTATGTCAGAATGCTACACATGTCTATTCTATGCAACAAATTAAAATTTCTTGCTAGTTAATGACAGAATAGAGTTTGAACAGACTAAAAATGTTAAAATCAAGTTGTGCCCTTAATGAGTTTTGTCACAACCTACACAAAAATGAACAAATATAAACAATGTCCAGTAATAAAAGCAACAAAATAAGTACAAAAATATATTTATTAAAATAGAATTATTGCACTAAATAAATATTATATTCAGATAAATTAAATCAAACAATAAATCAACATATCATAAATAATAATAAAAATATTAACAATGCCTTGTTTAAATATTGCACTAACATTTATATAAACATAATAGGTTTCTGACAGAAAACATTCGTTTTCATCTTGCAACTGTGTATTTCAAATAGAATGAACATTTTAGTTATTTTTAAACAAGAGTGCACACACTGAAATGTCTCGCCTTTTTTACTAATCATTGATACTATCTTGATAGACCTAAATATAAAGCCTTATAACAACTGTCACATAAACTCAACATTAACCAAGAAAATGAAACATTGATCAATGAACCATGAAAATGAAACATTGATCAATGAACCATGAAAATGAGGTCAAGGTAAGATGAACCATACAAGGCAGACATGTACAGCTAACAATTCTTCAATACAACAAATATAGTTGACTTATTGCTTATAAAAAAAGAAAAACAGACCAAAACACAAACACTTTTAAAAACTTAGCAATGGACCGCGAAAATGAGGTCAAGGTCAAATAAAACCTGCGTAACGGACATATAGATCATAAAATATTTCCATACACCAAATATAGTTGATCTAATGCATAAAGTATTAGAAAAATAAACCAAAACTAAAAAACTTAACTTTGACCACTGAACCATGAAAATGAGGTCAAGGTCAGATGACACCTGTCAGCTAGACATGAACACCTTACAATCATTCCATACACCAATTATAGTAGACCTATTGCGTATAGTACAAGAAAAACAGACCAAAACACAAAAAATATAACTATAACCACTGAACCATGAAAATGAGGTCAAGGTCAGATGACACCTGCCAGTTGGACATGTACACCTTACAGTCCTTCCATATACCGAGTATACTAGACCTATTGCTTATAGTATCAGAAATATGGACTTGACCACCAAAACTTAACCTTGTTCACTGATCCATGAAATGAGGTCGAGGTCAAGTGAAAACTGTCTGACAGGCATGAGGACCTTGCAAGGTACGCACATACCAAATATAGTTATCCAATTACTTATAATAAAGAAGAATTTAACATTACAAAAAATCTTAACTTTTTTTTCAAGTGGTCACTGAACCATGAAAATGAGGTCAAGGACATTGGACATGTGACTGACGGAAAGTTTGTAACATGAGGCATCTATATACAAAGTATGAAGCATCCAGGTCTTCAACCTTCTAAAATATCAAGCTTTTAAGAAGTGAGCTAACACCGCCGCCGCCGCCGGATCACTATCCCTATGTCGAGCTTTCTGCAACAAAAGTTGCAGGCTCGACAAAAACTAAAACACTGCATTCAGCCAGTTCATCCATTTAACTCAAACCTCAAAATGTATTCTTCTTTTAATAAGAACAAATGCTACAAAAAACATAAATGATATACATGAACTAATATAACATAACTTGATTTGTCAAAATAAAGTTTCTGAAAAATAACTAAAAATCCAAACAGACTGTTTTCAATACTGTACACTTAAAAAGATTAGTTCTGTATAAAACCAGTAACTAGCTATTGTGCTGTATTTATTAGTTCTGTATAAAATCAGTAACTAGTTATTGTGCTTTATTTATTAGTTCTGTATAAAACCAGTAACTAGCTATTGTGCTGTATTTATTAGTTCTGTATAAAATCAGTAACTAGTTATTGTGCTTTATTTATTAGTTCTGTATAAAACCAGTAACTAGCTATTGTGCTTTATTTATTAGTTCTGTATAAAACCAGTAACTAGCTATTGTGCTTTATTTATTAGTTCTGTATAAAACCAGTAACTAGCTATTGTGCTTTATTTATTAGTTTTGTATAAAATCAGTAACTAGCTATTGTGCTTTATTTATTAGTTCTGTATAAGATCAGTAACTAGTTATTGTGCTTTATTTATTAGTTCTGTATAAAATCAGTAACTAGTTATTGTGCTTTATTTATTAGTTCTGTATAAAACCAGTAACTAGCTATTGTGCTTTATTTATTAGTTTTGTATAAAATCAGTAGCTAGCTATTGTGCTTTATTTATTAGTTCTGTATAAGATCAGTAACTAGTTATTGTGCTTTATTTATTAGTTCTGTATAAGATCAGTAACTAGTTATTGTGCTTTATTTATTAGTTCTGTATAAAATCAGTAACTAGCTATTGTGCTTTATTTATTAGTTCTGTATAAAATCAGTAACTAGCTATTGTGCTTTATTTATTAGTTCTGTATAAAACCAGTAACTAGCTATTGTGCTTTATTTATTAGTTCTGTATAAAACCAGTAACTAGCTATTGTGCTTTATTTATTAGTTTTGTATAAAATCAGTAACTAGCTATTGTGCTTTATTTATTAGTTCTGTATAAGATCAGTAACTAGTTATTGTGCTTTATTTATTAGTTCTGTATAAAATCAGTAACTAGTTATTGTGCTTTATTTATTAGTTCTAAAATCAGTAACTAGCTATTGTGCTTTATTTATTAGTTCTGTATAAGATCAGTAACTAGTTATTGTGCTTTATTTATTAGTTCTGTATAAGATCAGTAACTAGTTATTGTGCTTTATTTATTAGTTTTGTATAAAATCAGTAACTAGCTATTGTGCTTTATTTATTAGTTCTGTATAAAATCAGTAACTAGTTATTGTGCTTTATTTATTAGTTCTGTATAAGATCAGTAACTAGTTATTGTGCTTTATTTATTAGTTTTGTATAAAATCAGTAACTAGTTATTGTGCTTTATTTATTAGTTTTGTATAAAATCAGTAACTAGTTATTGTGCTTTATTTATTAGTTCTGTATAAGATCAGTAACTAGTTATTGTGCTTTATTTATTAGTTCTGTATAAGATCAGTAACTAGTTATTGTGCTTTATTTATTAGTTCTGTATAAAATCAGTAACTAGTTATTGTGCTTTATTTATTAGTTCTGTATAAGATCAGTAACTAGTTATTGTGCTTTATTTATTAGTTTTGTATAAAATCAGTGACTAGCTATTGTGCTTTATTTATTAGTTCTGTATAAGATCAGTAACTAGTTATTGTGCTTTATTTATTAGTTCTGTATAAGATCAGTAACTAGTTATTGTGCTTTATTTATTAGTTTTGTATAAAATCAGTAACTAGCTATTGTGCTTTATTTATTAGTTCTGTATAAAATCAGTAACTAGTTATTGTGCTTTATTTATTAGTTCTGTATAAGATCAGTAACTAGTTATTGTGCTTTATTTATTAGTTTTGTATAAAATCAGTAACTAGTTATTGTGCTTTATTTATTAGTTTTGTATAAAATCAGTAACTAGTTATTGTGCTTTATTTATTAGTTCTGTATAAGATCAGTAACTAGTTATTGTGCTTTATTTATTAGTTCTGTATAAGATCAGTAACTAGTTATTGTGCTTTATTTATTAGTTCTGTATAAAATCAGTAACTAGTTATTGTGCTTTATTTATTAGTTCTGTATAAAATCAGTAACTAGTTATTGTGCTTTATTTATTAGTTCTGTATAAGATCAGTAACTAGTTATTGTGCTTTATTTATTAGTTCTGTATAAGATCAGTAACTAGTTATTGTGCTTTATTTATTAATAAATGAAGTGTTTACCAGTAAAGATGAAGTACTTTCTCATTTTCAATATTTTGTTTTAAGCACCCCTGATGAAACTATTCATTTAAAAATGTTAACACAGTACAACAAATTACCATGGTATCTAGGAAATTCTGTAATACACTAAACAGGAACTTTATAATAAGGTTTTTTTCATATTGAAAACATCCTACTATATTGATAGTTATAAAGAAGAAGAAGATATGTTATCACACCAGCTTTGATGACTGTAGATCAGCCAGTTTTCTGAAACTGACCTTGAGAGTTAACTATATCAAAAATGAGTTATCTTCCCTTTGATATCTTTCTCTCCTGAAATACTGATCACAGTTTAGACCATGTCCATGTGTAAAATCCAATGGATCTTAACATAATAAAATCTCATAGTTTGATTTTAGTAGAATCAAAAGTTAGTAGTACTCATATCATAATTAGTCTTTGTACGAGTATGGTATAATGCAACTTCTTGTAGAAAGTGAGGGTCTAAAGGACTCTGGCGAGTAGTCAAATTACCCTGATTTTTCTTCTTGGTGTCTGCATCTAGAAAAATTTATTATATATGCTATTCAGTCAGTTTTTAATAAAATGGTAAGATAATGAGATGTGGTATGATTGCCAATTGGACAACTATCCACAAGAGTCTAAATATTTTGGTGCAAACCACTAAATATAAAAAAGAAGATGTGGTATAATTGCCACTGAGACAACTGTCCACAAGTGACAAAAACGACACAGAAATTAACAATTATAGGTGACTATAGAGCCTTCAACAAGGAGCCCAACCTATATCTTATAGTCAGCTTTAAAAGACACTGACATGACAAAGTATATGAACGATTCAAGCAAGAAAACCAATGGACAGATTAATAACAAAACAAAATACAGATATTGCAGACAGCACCCAACAGTAACAACTGAATTACAGACTCCCTGTCTTGGAACAGAGACAACACATTTTTTAAATGAAAAAAAAGTGACAAATTTAAATCATGATGAATTGTAATTAAACATATGTCAGTATTTTTGGTATGAAGTGAAAACTTTATAAGAAAATGAACAATAAGATAGAAGCTTACCAATTTTTTCCAACATATGTAAGAAGGATGTTAGAGGTGGAAAGGACATAACATCAATCCTTGATGTATCACTCTCAGCTGTAAAATAGAAATTCAAAATCATATGTTATTTGGCATTGTAAATTCACCAAATATGAACATAGATCTACGACTGAATCAATTGTGAAATATGATTTTTGTCCTGGAGATAGTTAAAGTTTCATATTCAAAACACAAAGCTTGCCAAGCTTTTAAGAAATTTAAGATTTATACGTTGAGAGTGGAGATATATTGTATTGATCTAGATTTTGTGATGATTTATACAAGATATAAACATCTTTAACTTTAATTTTCAATGATCTGCAAAGGATGAGTTCTATATGTGACGTCATTAGCAGAGTTTTCGCAATCGTGGTCTTTAAAGAAATCTGCTGGTCCTCACTTTTATTTCTTTTGCAAAATACCTAAATTTTGTGGTCCTTTGGACATTTTGGTGGTCAAATCCTTCAGACATTAACTTTTTGAGAACTTTGCATGGGTTATTTTTTGTTTGACTAAGTTTAATTTAGTTTAACACGATTAGCTATTTTTAACCAATGAAATAAATAGGCATAGTTAATTGGCACTAAAAAAAATACAATTCTGTAAATATCATAATTTAACTAAATTTGTTATATATATGAATAAATAATCAAAATATTTCAGTATAAAAAAATCATTTACTTCTCGTTTATTTATCACAAATTAAAAAAAAAAAAAAAAAACGTCTTTTCAATAAAGTTCAATAAAATTCCTTTGTAAAAAACAAGATAATACAAAATATATTGTGTGGTTACAAGAAAGAGATCACAGATAAAGCAATAAAGAATAGAAACAATTACTGAAGATAATAAGAAATATCATCTCTTTCTTTACACATCAAATTGTTTTGGCACATAACAGGTTATAACTCTGACCTTTCAAGATAAGACATGATCGGCTTGAAACAACAAACTAAAATGTGAAATAATCTAAAGAAGGATAAAATTAACCAAATCTACATAAAATCATCAACTGTGGTTTATTTGTCTATTTAAACAACAAAATTTATATTCATATCATTAGGACAATGACCATTTCCCCTTACTTGTAAAGGTATTCACAATCTGTTACTGTTAGTTTAAACTTGATTGTCCTTTATTCTTATGTTTTCTTTCTAATTTTTCAAATGGTTTGACTATTGAACAATTAAGGCCAAAATTAAAATACAAACTTAAAAATGTGCTATATATCTTATATAACAATATAGAGGAATACTTTTACTTAAGGAATGACGGTAATATTTTTTCTGTTTATGAAGAGTGACATAAAAAATTTGGTGCATACTGAATAATGCAGGTAGCGGGTTATTTTTAACAGTTACACACGTTATTTAACAGTGAGCAGCACATTTTTTTATGTTATTTCGAATAGACAGAAAAAAAATTTCAGTCATTTCTTATGATTTGAATCTATATTCCATTTTAAACCATAGAAAACCATGAAAAAACGTTGATGATGTCACGGTCACATGACTAAATTATGTCATGAGCTAATAACAAAATAATGTCAGCCAATCAGAAGACGTGTTACATCCAAAATTAAATTTTATATAAATAACAACACTATCAATAAAAATAAACGATAGGTAGTCTTAAGAATTGACAAAATCATTACTAATTTCATGGGGAAGTCAATATTCTTATTCTATATCTTAAACCACTTCATTAAAACTTAGCCTGGACAAGTCCTTCATATAATAGCTTTTAGTTGGGATCCCGCTAACATGTTTAACCCTGCCACATTATGTATGTATGTGCCTGTACCAAGTCAGGAATCTGTAATTTTGTGGTTGTCGTTTGTTTATGTGTTACATATTTGTTTTTCGTTCATTTTTTTTATATAAATAAGGCTTTTATAGCTGACTATGCAGTATGGGCTTTACTCATTGTTGAAGGCTGTACAGTTAAAGTTGTTAATGTATGTGTCATTTTGGCCTCTTGTGGACAGTTGTCTCATTAGCAATCATACCACGTCTTCTTTTTTATATCTAGAATGAAAATCAAATTCTTTAGATAACTTATGAATTTATCTTTGCAATAAAGTAAAGTTACTTTTTGAAACAAAAGGTGTATAAAATATGGAGTTTACTTAACAATACGATGGGTCTGATATTGCCAGGTTAATCAACCAGCTCATAAACATGTACACTATACCTCTGTTTCTCCTAAACAAATCCTGGTCTAGCATACCAAATGTTTCTTTGTTTCCTTGTAGATGAGATTCTAAAACAAAACTAGAGGCTCTAAAGAGCCTGTGTCGCTCACCTTGGTCTATGTTAATATTAAACATTGTACACAAATGAATTCATGACAAAATTGTGTTTTGGTGATGGTGATGTGTTTGAAGATCTTACTTTACTAAACATTTTTGCTGCTTACAATTATCTCTATCTATAACAGTAGTTTCTGTGGAAAATGTTAGTGAAAATCTACAAATTTTGTGAAAATTGTTAAAAAATGACTATGAAGGGCAATAACTCCTCAGGGGGTCAATTGACTATTTTGGTCATGTTGACTCATTTTTAGTTCTTACTTTACTGTACATTATTGCTGTTTACAGTTTATCTCTATCTATAATAATATTCAAGATAATATAAAAAAAAACAGCAAAATTTCCTCAAAATTACCAATTTAGGGGCAGCAACCTAACAACCGATGATCCAATTCATCTGAAAATTCCTGGGCAGATAGATCTTGACCTGATCAACAATTTCAACTCTGTCAGATTTGCTCTTAATGCTTTGTTTTTTGGGTTATAAGCCAAAAACTGCATTTTACTCCCATGTTCTATTTTTAGCCATGGCCGCCATCTTGGTTGGTTGGCCAAGTTACCGGACACAATTTTTATACTAGATACCCCAAAGATGATTGTGGCCAAGTTTCAATTAATTAGTAGTAGTTTCAGAGGAGAAGATTTTTCTAAAAGATAACTAAGATTTACGTAAAATGGTTAAAAATTGACTATAAAGGGCAATAACTCCTACAGTGGTCAACTGACCATTTTGGTCATGTTGACTTATTTGTAGATCTTACTTTGCTGAACATTATTGCTGTTTACAGTTTTTCTCTATCTATAATCATTTTCAAGATAATAACCAAAAACAGCAAAATTTCCTTAAAATTACTGATTCAGGGGCAGCAACCTAACAACGGAATGTCAGATTCATCTGAAAATTTCAAGGCAGATAGATCTTAACCTGATAAACAATTTTACTCCTGTCAGATTTGCTCTAAATGCTTTGGTTTTTGAGTTATAAGCCAAAAACTGCATTTTACCCCTATGTTCTATTTTTAGCCATGGCGGCCATCTTGGTTGGTTGGCAAGGTCACCGGACACAATTTTCAAACTAGATACCTCAATGATGATTGTGGCCAAGTTTGGTTAAATTTGGCCCAGTAGTTTCAGAGGAGAAGATTTTTGTAAAAGTTAACGCCGGACGACGACGACGGACGACGACGGACGACGACAGACGACGGACGCCAAGTGATGAGAAAAGCTCACTTGGCCCTTCGGGCCAGGTGAGCTAAAAAACAAAATCTTTTTAAAATAATGGCACATTTATATTATAAAATTAGCTTAAAATTGAATCCTTTTGTGTATTTCTTCTATCTGTATCTATAAATTCATAATACATGTATACCCAATATTAAAATAATTTGGTGTTTTTCATTTTTGCTACATTGGTTTTTCAACCAAACTTACCCTACGCAAACTTTTCACTTATTGCAAAGGAAATAAAACCTTTCTTTCAGAATGAGTTTGTGTTTAGCTGCAAAGTGAAATGTTCCATTAAATACAGTAACTATTGTTCTCTGTGGATTTCATTCAATGGGAACTTTAAATTTCTGACGAAAAACTTATTATTTATTGATTAATTTGACTGTAATTCTCCCACTTATCTTATAATTTAGAATATTTAAATGTAGCATACAAAATAGCCACCCTCCCCCTTTACTAAGCTTCAAGTTGATTGGTTGAAGAAAGGATGGACACACACAGACAGAAAAACATAATGCCCCTAAGTGGGGCATAAAAATAACTTCTGAATGTGTTCATGGGACACATATGATACCCTGCATGCAGACAATGTTATGAATGAACTTTACTCAAGAACAGTAAAAGTGTCAAAATTAGAACTTGATCTGAATTGTGTGGTAATAATAAGTATAGTGTGTAAGTTTCATTACGTTTGGTTGAGGCAAATCAAAGTTAGAGAAAGTAAAAGCAATTTCAGGACTTAGGTATGAAAGTTCTGAGGGACAAGGGTAAAACTTAATGCTCCCATCCACTATGGTAAGGGAATTAAAATGAATAATTCCTATATGAAATTTATGGTAAATTTTTGAAAACTCCTAGAATTTAAATGGTATATTTACCTGTCAACCTGGAAGCCACCTGTTTACAGGCCAAGTAATGCTGACAAGTAGGATGATTCCACTGTCTATAACACTCCTCCATGAAACTCTGAGAATAGATAACATAAGAGGTAATTCTTTGTCACCATACCTGCCAACTTTTGAAAATGCCCATGGGGGTTTTAGCGTGCGACAACAAATTATTTCAAAGGTTACAATTCTTTGCGATGACTATTTTGCGTGTGCTGTTTTGTGGTCTAGAAAAAGTGTCATATTTGTAAGATGAGCTTACATGTCTTTTTCTTAAGTTTATTTGCATGATTCTAGTTATTATATCAGCAGAAAATATGAACATGTAGCTGTAAGACCAGGAATTATTTTCATGTGTAAGGATACTAAATAGTTGTTGACTTTTCCAATTTAAAATTACACACAAAGGACCTTAATCAGGTTTGGAACAACACCTAGGGATACCCCCTCAATGTTAGGACATTAAAAACCACTTTTTAAGTACAAATGAGCACACATTAATATTATTTGAAGAAACTTTTCCCAAAGAACTATACATCTTATGATCTATCTGGTATTAATCGGGAACAACAATATTTTTCGTTTAGATTTTCACCAAATCGTGTTTTAGAGGGTTTTTAAGGAACACGATCGTGCAATCGTGACAAAGGGTCAAAATCGTGTAGTACACGCCTAAATCGTGAAAGTTTGCAGGTATGTGTCACTGAAATCATGACAATAATTGAATTCATAAAACAAGAGGCTCAAGTAAGAGAAATTTTGACATTCCTGACAAGGCCAAAGATTTGCTTCTTCTTTCCATTCATAAGGCATCTGTTAACATGGTATTGCATTCTACTCCTGCAAAAATTACCTGGGATGATGTAAAGATATAGATGCGTATTATACCAACTCATGTTAGAATGAGCATAGTATGGCATTAGTTGTAGAATCATAGCTCTTAGGTCCTTGTGATATTTTTTGACTGTATGCCCATCATAGATCCGCTAGGTATATATAATCAGATCATTAGAACTTAAGAGCTAGGGTTCCCCAGCTAAGAATGGCACAAAAGAATTTTAATGATCTTACCTTTGGTAATCTAGATATTAACTGATGTTTTGTCGTCACACCATCTTCTGTGTCTTTTATATCTTCAATAAAAATAAAAAAATATATATAATTTTTACCCAACCTGAGTTATGGTTTTAAAGGTACGTTTTCGGTTTTATTTGTCTCTGAAATTAAAAAAATTATTGTACTCTGGTAACAAAGTTATTAGTCCAATTTTGAAAAACTTTACAACAAAACAACCTTTAGTGTGAATCATTTTTTTCTCTGCATGTTTGAGAAAACAATTATGATTTGCTGTAGTTTTGCAATTTAAATGAAAGTGATGTCAATTAAATGACTAATATACCTCCATCAAAAGGAATAATTTAAACCTAACTGCAATGTATTATCAAAGTACAATGATTCATCTATAAATTCTGCAAATTGATGTATATTATATAATTGCTTTGAAAATATACAGTTTATTTCATGTCAAATTTGACCTTCTACTTTGTCAATGATATATAATTAAGTTATTGGTACACTTAGTGTTAGTTATAATGGACCATACAAAGGGGTATAAGGCTTTAAAAATTTGAAATCAACCCATATCCGCAAATTCCTACCAAAACAAAACAAAAACTAGAGGCTCTAAAGAGCCTGTGTCGCTCACCTTGGTCTATGTGCATATTAAACAAAGGACACAAATGGATTCATGACAAAATTGTATTCCTACTTTACTGAACGATTTTGCTTCTTACAATTATATCTATCATGAACTTTGCCCATTAGTAACAGAGAACTATATTTGGTAAAAATTTACATAAATTTACCAAATTAATAAAAATTGTTAAAAATTGACTATAAAGGGCAATAACTCCTTAAGGGGTCAATTGACCATTTAGGTCATGTTGACTTATTTGTAGATCTTACTTTGCTGAACATTATTGCTGTTTACAGTTTATCGCTATCTATAATAGTATTCAAGATAACCAAAAACGGCAAAATTTCTTTAAAAATTACCAATTGGAGGGCAGCAACCCAACAACCAATTGTCCAATTCATCTGAAAAATTCAGGGCAGATAGATATTGACTTGATTAACAATTTAACTTCTTGTCAGATTTGCTCTAGATGCTTTGGTTTCATAGTTATAAGCAAAAAACTGCATTTTACCCCTATGTTCTATTTTTAGCCGTGGCGGCCATCTTGGTTGAATGGCCAGGTCATCGTACACATTTTTCAAACTAGATACCCCAAAGATGATTGTGGCCTAGTAGTTTCAGTGGAGATTTTGTAAAAGATTACTTAGATTTATGAAAAATGGTTAAAGATTGACTATAAAGGGCAATAACTCCTAAAGGGGTCAACTGACCATTTTGGTCATGTTGACTTATTTGTAGATCTTACTTTGCTGAACATTATTGCTGTTTACAATTTATCTTTATCTATAATAATATTCAAGATAATAACCAAAAACAGCAAAATTTCCTCAAAATTACCAATTCAGGGGCAGCAACCCAACAACCGATTGACCGATTCATCTGAAAATTTCAGGGCAGATAGTTCTTGACCTGATAAACATTTTTATCCCATGTCAGATTTTCTCAAAATGCTTTGGTTTTTGAGTTATAAGCCAAAAACTGCATTTTACCCCTATGTTCTATTTTTAGCGGTGGCGGCCATCTTGGTTGGTTGACCAGGTCACGCCACACATTTTTTAAACTAGATACCCCAAAGATGATTGTGGCCAAGTTTGGATTAATTTGGCCCAGTAGTTTCAGAGGAGAAGATTTTTGTAAAAGATTACTTTAATTTACGAAAAATGGTTAAAAATTTACTATAAAGGGCAATAACTCCTAAACGGGTCAACTGACCATTTTGGTCATGTTGACTTATTTGTAGATCTTACTTTGCTGAACATTATTGCTGTTTACAATTTATCTCTATCTATAATAATATTCAAGATAATAACCAAAAACAGCAAAATTTCCTCAAAATTACCAATTCAGGGGCAGCAACCCAACAACCGATTGACCGATTCATCTGAAAATTTCAGGGCAGATAGTTCTTGACCTGATAAACATTTTTATCCCATGTCAGATTTGCTCTAAATGCTTTGGTTTTTGAGTTATAAACCAAAAACTGCATTTTACCCCTATGTTCTATTTTTAGCCGTGGCGGCCATCTTGGTTGGTTGACCGGGTCACGCCACACATTTTTTAAACTAGATACCCCAATGATGATTGTGGCCAAGTTTGGTTTGATTTGGCCCAGTAGTTTCAGAGGAGAAGATTTTTGTAAAAGTTAACGACGACGGACGACGACGGACGACGAACGACGGACGCAAAGTGATGGGAAAAGCTCACTTGGCCCTTCGGGCCAGGTGAGCTAAAAAATTAATACAAAATCAATCAACTGCAAAAAAAACCTCTAAAATCCTGTAGATACATATTTCATGACAAATCCTCTCATAATAGTTCTCAATGGCCTTAATTATTGCATGGCATATAACCAAACTTGTACTTTTTACCCTGCATGTTTCATTTATCATGATATTGGAAATGTTGATTCTCAGAGGCTTCCATGGATATAATTCTGAAACTAGACAAACTATGGATTGTTTAAGCTAAATTTGAGCTTTTTAAACAGCAATTGAATTTTCATCACTTTAAAAAAATTTGACACAATTAAAGCTGACAAACACATGTGGTAGCTCCATTTACTTGGTCTTTTAATAAAGCTCTTGTTGTTTCACAGTTCACATAGTTTTTAGGGATCTGATTTTATTAATTTAAACTTAATTTGATATAAAAGTATCATTTACATCAACCTAAAGCAAATATTAAATCACCTGCTAACACCCTTGCTAAAAATTCGCCAGTCAGCTGAATGACACCATAATCCACATACTGTAAAAACAAACTGAAATAAAAGATTTGAAGACAATTAATCTAAATTCACTGTTAAGTTTACAAACCAATGATGGAAACAATAACATAGTTAAAATACATTGATATTCATCACTCAATTTTTAATTTTGAGAACAATATTGCATGGAGAAAAGGTATACAACAATTAAACAGTAACCAAGCAATACATTCAAAGTGCTTCTAAGCCCTGAAAGGTAAAGAATGCTTTAATTTATTTGTGGAAAGTAAAATTTAATATTGCATTGTATAAAGCATTGGTGATAGCCGATTCTACTACAATTCTGGACAAAGGAAGATAACTCAAATTGCTAAAATATGATTTTAAAAATGACATCATTGATCTTTTGAGAACAGATATTAGATTCCTGCACATTGCAAAAGTAACGTAATTTTCTAGACAATTTTAGTAAAAAAAAAAACAAATTGAGACTGACTTGAATATCTAAGCATATATTTCATTGATAAATTTCTGGATATGTGCATTGATAGGATGTATAGAATGTTATGATCAATGCACTATATTTGGATATTTGTACAGTGTATTTGGAATGCATTATTGTATTGAAGTAATGACCGTTTCTGTCAAATAATATATTAAAGTGGGACATTCTAATTTTCTGAAAGCTTTTCTAAGCTAGGGTGAATATGCCACCACAATCCATTGTATTAAGCAAGAGTGACAATGACCTCACATTCTAATAATCTTATTTCAATTTATGGAGACCGAAATTTGATTTTTAAACCATCTGCTGTTCATGTTGTATTTTAGAAAGAGCATGCAAAAAGAAATTAGTGTTGTTGTTGTCATCTGACACAAGCATGATGGCGAAAAATGAAGTCTTTTAAGCTGTATATAAATATATGAATGTATTGTGTATTTAATATTTAATGATCTATTAAACTGTAACTATTATTTATCATATGTTTAGTAGTAAATACAGTAGTTTTGCATATGTGATAAATAGCCTGCTGTTTAATACATATCGCAAAACTTTGATGCGCACCCTTTATCGCATACCCTTTATCACACCCCTACCCTTTATCGCATCCTACTTTTTTTTTCTTTTTTTTTACATACAGTCAGTTTTAATATTTTTTTGGGCTTAAGAAAAATTTTCTTCAAAATATGTCAATTTTTGAATGACGTCATTGTTTGGTATGTGACGTCACCAACGTCAAGTTTTCTATATTGTATGTGACGTCACGAACGTCAAGTTTTCATATTTTTGGCACACTAAATGCAACTATAAAAGTACAAAACACACAAAAAAATACAACGATAAACAAAATGATTTTTTAAAACAACAGCACGCAAATTGTAAGGTGCTTCGGATAAGTAATTGAGCAGTTCTTTTTTAAGGCATTTGAAACAAAACAAAAGTAGTAAGAACTAAAGGTAACCCAGGGCTATGGATCAGAAAACAGTTCATATAATATAATACTCTTCTGTTGAAATATATGATAAAGCGTATAATACATGGCAAAATCCGTATCACATGCCGTATCACCCTCGACCAATATCATCCCTCGGGCCTAAAGGCCCTTGGGCTGATATTGATGTCTCGGGATGATACGACATATGATACGGGTTTTGCCATGTATTATTCTTTATATAACTGAAATGTCTTGCTAATAACCAATTTAAAAAAGCACAAATGTCCTTTTTTTAAAAACGCAAATGGTCATAAAAATAAGCATAATAAAATCATGTCTCACACCAAATTTATCAAATGGAGTCCTAGAGATATGAAGAGAATAAGTTTAATTGGTTTTCATAATAAAATGATATGTATTTTTACAAAATTCAATTAGTCAATTAAAAAGTTCAACTACAAAATTTGTCAACATTTACAGCAGATAGTTATAAAAAGATAAAATTCAGTTAAACAAAAAAGAGCTGATTTTATATTCTTGTTGGAGATTTATTCTTTTAAAATAGTCAATAATTCATTCTTAATGTAAGAAAATAATCAAAATATCATATTTCAACCTATAAATAATCTATTTCATTTGAATGTTTACATTTTTTACCTGGTGAAGTCATTTAAATGATATTTTATTATTTAGTTCCGGTATAGACATGTCCTTATGTTCAACTTGATGGTAGATCATCAGTTTTGAAAAAGTAAGTCAAACATACACAAATGGAGTAACTTTTAGGTAAATCACAAATAAATTGGTAGAAAACTACATAATCTTTCCATTTTTGAAAATATTTTCAAGGTCTATTTTACGAATCATGTTTTAATAATCTTTATTAACTATTACTTCTTGTAAACATTAACCTTTATGTCATTAAAAAACTTATAAATATAAAGTTATTGTGTGAAACATCAGACGGGTTATTAAATTATTGACTATAAAGAATGAATTTGCAAGACAAAATCAACAAAAATATTTAAAGAAATATGGCAAAACTGACTTATATCATATGCTGAAAGTCATTTGTGAGAATGATATAAAGGTTATTCAAACCATGTAAGACACAAAGAAGGCGCGGATCCAGAGTGGGGTTCTGGGGCTTGGAACCCCCCTTTTTTTTTAACGATCAATGCATTTGAATGGGGACATATAGTTGGAAACCCCCCCCCCCCTTTTGTCCTGGGTTAGGAACCCCCCTTTTTAAAATGGCTGGATCCGCCCCTTCAAATGTCAGTGTTTTACTAGAATTTGTCACGAAATGGACCATTGACTAAAAGAATGTCAGTTCAGTTTTTATACGCTTGTTTACAAGACTTATTATAGTATACTATTGTCTAATCTTTCTGTCTGTCCATCATCAACTTGTCCCACAATACCTCAAAAAAGCTTTAACCAATTTGCATGAAATTTTGGTGAATAGTTTATTATCTACTGAGATAAGCTCCCTTTTGATTTTAATAAATTTAGAATTTTATGTTTCTAAGATTTGGGTTAAAAAGGGAGTGTTTCCAGTTTTGAAACAATAACTCAACAAGAATGGGTCCATAGTACATGGATGCCCCACTGGCACTATCATTTTCCATGTTTAGTGGACTGAAATTGGGGTCAAAACTTTAATTTGGAATTAAATTAGAAAGATGATATCATGGGGAACATGTGTACTAAGTGTAACGAAAATCGGTCATAGTATATTTATTTTGATGTGAAACTCCAGTTGTCTTTCCCTGTTAATTGTGTTTCTATATGTATACAAGTTTCTCCATAGTTGGAGCACCATCTATTACTTAAAACACCCCTAATTTTGGTATAGTCTTGATTTTTACCCCTTCACGTATAATGGACCGTTCCATATCGTAGTATATAAGGCAGCTCAAGACAGAGAAACTTCGTCAGTTTTATGTGGACCGTTGAAGTGTTAACATCAGGATTAAATATTCCAACAGGTAAGTAGAGTGAAATAAGTGATTCAAAAGGATATATAAATAGTGTTCGGATTTATATGTGGATGTTGCAATAGTGATTGTGATACAACGTATAAAGTGAATCTGATATATATATATAAGTGGTTATTGTATTAATGAGAATACAAATTGTATACTTTCTGGTGTTGCAAGTTGTACTATGTGGAAGTGTGAATACTTCATAGATTTGTATTAGTGAGAATACAAGGTGTTTACTTGCTGGTGTTGCAAGTTGTTTTATTGTGGAAGTGTATTAGTGAAAGTGCACTGTGTTAAACCTTACCAGTTGGATAATATTCATTGTGTGTGAACTCAAGGAGATATAGTTAGTGCGTGAGTTCAGCTGTGTTAATATGTATATTCCTTGTGAATTGAAGGATTTGTGCAAGTGTAAATGTGTCATTGTGTTATTGTGGTTAGTTGCAGACTAACAAGGTGATACTACATATTGGTGGACGTTGTAAATAGATATTGTATAAATGTGATTTTGTGTTCATACGTTTTGTGTGATACTTGCTTGATGCATGTTGCAAAGTAATCTAGTGGTGACATGGTGTAATAAAGGGCCGTATGCATGTTGCATAATAATCTGTTAGTGACATTGTGAATAAATCGGTCTGATACATGTTGCATAGTGATTGCATAGTGACATTGTGTATATATATTCTGTTATGATACATTGTGTTTATGCATTGTGAATGAGTAAATTACTTCACTTTGCATTTTGATTTATGTGCATTGTGCTGTGTATATAGTTTTTGTTGTGAATCAATTTAAGGATGTGTTAAATGTTTTGAATAGGACAACTGGTTGTGGTGAAAATTGAGTTGAACACTTGAAATCCTGATTTATTCAGATACGGATCCATTGATCGTCCGGTTACACGTTACATAAGTTACAAGTTGATTGGCAGCTTCATCAAAAACTACCTTGACCAAAAACTTTAACCTGAAGCGGGACGAATGAACAGACAGACGCACAGAACCAGAAAACATAATGCCCCTCTATTATCGTAGGTGGGGCATTAAAATGCTATGAGCAGTTTTCATGTCATGATGAACTTTGGTGAATTGTTTATATGTATTGACTTAAACTCCCTTTCGATTTTGAGATTTTTCATTTCCAAGTTATGGGATTTTATTCCGAAAACAAAGGTGTGATTTTTCAGTTTTCAGACAATTACTCAAAAGCACTTTGAGCAATTTTCATGAATCTTTGACTGGGTTTTTATCTATCAAAATAACCACACTTAAAACTTTTAACTTTCTGATATGACGTTGAGGAGTTCTTTGAAAAAGCAACAGGCATATCATGCACTCATGGTGTAGATCTTGTTCCATATGTTACAAACCATGAAAAAATACATATCTTTGCAACAAATCACAAAAACACTTATTTAACAATATAACTTTAAAGATTTTGCCTATGTTTATAAGACATAGGCAATTATCAAAAAGAGAATAAATCTTGTACCATGTTGATACTGACAATAAACTAGGCTAATTAATTTACATTTTATATATGTTTAGGTCATGGCATCAAGTCAACCTATACCATGTGAACCTTGTGAAGTAGTAAAAACTAAAGCTGACATCAGGTGCTATGAATGTGAAGAAGAATTAGTTTCCAGTCATCACAAAAGTTCCAAAGAAACATGTAATAATAAGTCCAAAAGTTATAAACCATCCATTCCAGCTATCAAAACAGAATGTGACAAACATGGTCTACAGCTCAGCTTGTACTGCCCCAGTCATTTAATGCCTTGCTGTGATGAATGTATTCCCACTAGTCATTCAAATTGTAACGGAATACAAAGTTTAGAAGATGTAGTTGAGGAAACAGTGATAGAAACATCCAAAGAATCTGTAGAGAAAGACATCACCTCAATCTTACATCTTTTAGATAAAATTGTTAACAATAAATCAACAAACATCAAAACTGGAGAACAACAATGTGAAGGAATAAAGGAATCAGTTGTTAGAATACGGAATGAAATAAATAAATATTTGGACTGTCTGGAGGAGAAATTGTGTGAAGAAACAGACAACCTCAGAGGTAAGAAAAAATCAACAGCCATAGATTTTATTTCTGAAGTTAAAGGGAAGGAGATAAAATTGATGAAAATGAAAGAACATTTGCATACAGTCACAACAAATAATTCAAAACTTCATTCATTTCTAGGCTTGCATCAGATTGAACAACACGTACATCAATGTCAACAATATGTTGATGATCTGAAAAAAGATAACAGGGCTAAAAAGTATGACATCAAAATGAAGCAAAATGATGAAATAAAAAACATACTATTCAAGTTAGGATCAATAAAATCCCTGGGAGAAGTTATGGTTGTTAAAACAGAAATAGACTTGAACAGAGAAACAAGTGTGAGGAGGAAAGCACAAGTACAAACAAGAGAACAATCTAATATAAACAAAATGACAATGAATATTGAGACAAAGATAGATATCAACTTAAGTAAGACAATTACTGACATGATTTGTCTGATGGATGGAAGAGTTATAGTAGTAGAACAGTTTGGTCAAGTTTACCTATTTACTTCTGACGGCAAACTACAGAAAATACTACCTATATCTGGAGATGCAATCTGTGTAGCACAGATCAATGAGACCTATATCGCCATAACTTATCCTAGAGAGACAGCCATTAAA
Organism: Mytilus trossulus; assembly: GCF_036588685.1. Classification (NCBI taxonomy): domain Eukaryota; kingdom Metazoa; phylum Mollusca; class Bivalvia; order Mytilida; family Mytilidae; genus Mytilus; species Mytilus trossulus. The sequence goes on from NC_086373.1 coordinate 17,739,331, forward strand.
ATCTTCAATATGGAGAATGAAACAGTTACCAAAGTTATCAAAATTGAAGACAAGAATTGCTGGGGATTATCATTCTCCAATAATTCTCTGGCTGTTGGTATGGGTAATGATGAAATCCGTATTATAGATTTAGAGGGAAATATACTGCATTCAATCAAAGATGAGATGAGAAAACAATTGTTTAATATCCTTTACTGCAATGACAGAGTGGCCTATATGGACTATAGAGGTGAAGCAATATACTGTGTTGATATATCAGGTAAACAGATCTGGCAATGTAAACAGGATTTATCAGGACTATGGGACCTTTGTACAGATAATTATGGTAACAATATTTTGACAGACACTTATTCTAGCAGTATAAGAGTAATATCAAAAGATGGGCAGAATAGTAAAGAACTGATTAGTAAAGAGGATGGACTGGTGGGCCTTAGGTTTATTTGTTTTAAACCAAATGAGTCTTCAGGTTGGATTTGTGATTACAATGGCACTTACATGGCCAAATTTAATTCATCTACTAGATAAAATATAAACTGTGCAATCTTTTGTTTTTACTTGGTTATGAAACTGTAGAAGTATAACATCAAAAGCATTGACGTTTTTTGTGTGCACTTTAATATATTGTGAGACAATATTTCCTAGATTTCTGTAATTTTCCATATATTGATGTGTTGCCGTCTGATTTATATTTATATCCCCTCTCTTTTTACTTTTACTTTTAGATAGATGATCATGCTTCTGACTTTTAGTGAAAAAAACCCATAGATACCATATCCTTCAGGATATACTTAGTTGAAATAAAAAAAAATCTAGAATTTAAAAGTGATATTATTGGCAGATAGAGCATTATAGTTGAGGAACAAAAGAATCACACATTCTAAATAAAAAGATTAAAGAGGCTAAACTGTATAATGAAGGTTATATTCTGTTAAATGTTAAACAGATATAAGTGTTATGGTTTAGAAGAAGCTAAGAAAACAACATTTCTCCCTTGTCTGTAAATATAGCAGAGTTCAATTTTTAAATCAAAAGTCCACAAAATCCTTGGATAGAAAATTTAAAGACGTTCTCAATGAAATTTGCTATTTCATGATTCTCCGAAAATTTCATTGAAATCCAGAAACTGTGGGCCAAATGAAACCAAACTTGCTCAAACATAAACTGGATTATTTTTTTTCTATGGATTTATAAGTTTGGAACAGCGGAATACTACTGTTGTCTTTATGTAAAGAGGACTTGTAAATACAAATACTAAAAAAGATCACCTTAAAAAATAATTAATGATAATGTATGTATGGATATTATAAGAAAATATGCTTGATATAACTGGTCACAGTTTTTTGTTCTTAGTTGACTTTTATTGACATTCAGAACTGAAATACTTCATAGCATGTTTTAAAACAAAGCCATAATTAATCATCCTTTCATTTTCACCCAAGAAAAATGTCCACAAATAATTTTCTAAACAGCTTAATTATTCAAACACAAATACAAGTATTGTCTTTTTGTCTTTTTGTCTTTTTTTTTAGTTTTTATGTAACATTTACGCAAACACTTACAGGTTATAATTATAATAAATGTATTATAGTCTACTTAAATGGAATGAATGCATATGATTATTGTATTTAAAAAATTATGATAAAAAATAAAACTGTAAAAAAAATCTAACTAGGTGTCCCTCAACTAGGTCTATGGGCATATCAAACAAAGGACACTCTCCAACATTGTAGATGAGAGTAGACCATGACAAAAATCTCTACTTTGCTGAAGATTACAAAAAATGTCCAAAAATGATCAAAAATTGACAATGAAGGGCAATTACTCCTAAAGGGGTCAATTGACCATTTCAGTCATGTCACTTTATTTGTAGATCTTACTTTGCTTGACATTTTTGCTGTTTACAGTTTATCTCTATCCTTTATGAAATAGTTTACGACGACGACAGACGATAACGACAGACGACGGACAACGACGGACGCCAAGTGATGGCATAAGCTTTCATGGCTATGCCAGGTGAGCTAAAAAGGGCAATTTTTCTTTATACCGTGTAAAATATTTAGTATTCATTATGCAAACATTCATGAGTTTTAAAGAAAGTTTCAAATCTGTGGAATAAAAGAATAAAGAGTTTAAACAACCAATAGGATTATATTTTAATAATCATATTTATATATTTATTTTCTGTCTATTTCTGAATGTCACAAAGCCTTACAGAAAAAATAAATACTGGTACAATAAAATTAACCTACCAAGTTTTGGACTGCAGTTTGCCATTGTCATAGTCATCAGTTGATAGAAAACAAGTCCCAAAACAAACATCATCTTTTCTCAGGAAAGGGAAATAACTCTAGCAACTCAAAGAAATGCACGATGTGTTTTGTACAATATTTTAAAATTATTATCTTTATGCTGTCAGGTATGTTGCATGTTTACAATAAATTTGTAATAAGATGTTCCTAATCAAATTTTCACATGATATTAATGGAAGAGATTTTTTTTCTTTTTCCAAGAATTATACTAAACTCTAGTGTGTCATAAAAAACAACAATGCCAGCTATCTTACAGTTCTAATTATAAAATGTTTTTGTTTTGAACTGGTCTCAATTTTTGTAGGCAAAATTTTATTGATATCAGAACTTACATGCATCACATTTTAAAACAATGCAGCGGTCAATAATTCTTTAAAATAAATCTTAACTAGAGGCTCTCAAGAGCCTGTGTCTCACCTTGGTCTATGGGCATATCAAACAAAGAATACTTTTCAACATTGTAGACAAGAGTAGACCATGACAAAAAATATATTTTGCTGAAGATTACAAAAATTGTCAACATATTGTCAAAAACTGACAAATGGAGGGCAATAACTCCTAAAGGGGTCAATTGACCATTTTGATCATGCTGATTTATTTGTAGATCTTACTTTCCTGAACAATTTTGCAGTTTACAGTAAACTGTTAAATTTCCATAATTACCAATTCTAAGGCAGCAACCCATCAACAGGTTGTCTGTTGTGTCTTAATTACAGGGCAGAAAGGTCTTGACTTGATGAACATTTTATTAAAATCTGATTTGCTCTTAATGCTTCAGTTTTAGAGCTATAATGCAAAATCTGCATCTTAACCCCAATGTTCTCTTTTTTAGCCATGGCAGCTATCTTGGTTGATGGGCAAGGTCATTAGATACATTTTTTAAACTAGATACCCTATGGATGATTTAGGCCAAGTTTTTTTTCATTTTGCCCAGTAGTTTCAGAGAAGATATGTTTGTAAAAGTTAACAGACAAAGACGACAGACAACAAACACCAAGTGATTAGAAAACCCAATTGGCTCTTTGGGCCAGATGAGCTAAAAATATAATTACTGATATTAAAACTGGAAACTAAATGGGGAATTTTGTGCTGTTAATATATATTACCATCAAATTACTATGTAACTTATCTAGCTTTGACTAGATCATTCTGTTAAAATAAAAACAATAATTCTTGATGCTTTCTAAAATAATTTATTATGAAACAAGATAAGCTGAGAATGTGCTGTAGTACTGTTCACTGCTATGAAGACTACCATATTCTCCTCTGACTGTAACCTTGTCCCCTTTCTTCAGATGTAACACCATATTAATAGTAGCCTCACTATAACCGGTACCAGGGTACAATCCAATCATCTTTGTCTCATTCTGCCATATCCTAACAAAAAGCTGTTTTCCACTTGAAGACATAACTGTAGCAGACACTTGATAAAGTCCTTCTTTGGGAGATTGGAATATACCAGTGCTGGGATTATAATGATTTCCATTATTGGTCCAAACTTTATCAAACTTTAAAATTTCATTTTTTCCAACACTCTTCGTACCTGATATAGATGCAGTAAAGGCAGGAATGTCCCTAAGTTTTCTTGGAGCATGTGTATAATCTTCTAAAAAAGAACACTGATATAAGAGCATAAAAAGGCAGGCTTGATTTCAGTAAATATTCTCTCCATTATTTAATATTATTTTACTTAAATCTGTGATCCTGACATTTGAGTAACCATTAACACAGAATTAAGCTTTTCTCTAAACTGATTTGTACTGTATATCATATTATGTGCTTTCTGTTGTGTTGGCCTCAGAGGCTTAGTGGTCTTTGTGTTTCATCATCAGTGATGAAAAGTCTGTTAAATCTAAGGTTTGCACGTTATTTCTTCAACAAAATACTTGAAATGAACGTTAGATACCGGTATCAATGATACTTTTAGCATTTTTGAAGAACACATGTTCTTGTTCATACAACGTAGTGCTGACGATTTTTCATTTAAAACCTTTTTAAATGATTTATCAAATCATGTTTATAATGTATTTATTATATATTTTAAATCAATAAGGGTGCTATAAACAGTTTCGTATAAAAAACTAGGGGTTATTCCCTGACTAAAAATAACCATGGAGGGAAACCCCTGTTTATTAACTTTATTGGTGCAAAAGTATCATTTTTTTTGTGTTTGATTGTAAAAAATAGTTAATTAGCTTTCAATTAAAACAGGTTGAATGATTGAAATATTTTTTGAAAAAATTAAATTAACTTTACATGTTTTGAGGGGAGACAACTTTGTAAACATCCTGTTTTTTGGCAGTGAAAATTGAAAACTTATTTGCAGCCACTGTAGCTCTTTTCGGAGCAGGAAACCGTACCCTGAAACAAGATTTTTTTGAAAGGCCAGGTAAAAACCTACAAATTTCATACAGTTTTGATTATGAAAAATGTGCATGGATCATGTCTCCATGTCTGTGCACATGACCTGGTTTCAAGTTATTTCTGTCAAAATTAGAGCTTTTTTCCCCCATGTTCATTGGATGGAATGTTTTTAATATATTAAAAGTACACATTATTTTTATTTCATTATAAACTAGAGAACATTCTGATTCCAGTGATATCAAGTTTTATACAAGTATCTTTATTAATCAGTCCACCACTAAGGTTCACTTATGTATGGTCCCTAAAAATGTGACGTCATAGAAAAAAAACTGTTGATTGCACCCTAAGATACAAGCTGCTGAAATGTACGAAAATAATTGGGAATGGACCGATTAATTTATACGATGTCCGGTACTGAAAATTGTTTACCTGTCACCTTAACAGGTAGATATCAGCTGTCCAACAACTAATTAGCCTTGATTAAAATTAGAAAGTATTGAAGTAGGGGTTGTTTTGATAGTAATTAATCATCATGTCACTTTTATGACCGGAAATGTATGGCTGTTAAAGGCAAAATGTTGGGTCAAAAAGATCGTGAATTTATATGTTAAAATGACCGAAAAAAGCCTTTGAAACTAAAAAGTAGATGACCGTTTCATGCTTTGCCCAGCCGGTCTTTTACCGGACATTATACAAATGACCGGCATATATGACCGTTTTGGAAGCCTTGATCTGAATTAAACATTTTTCTGTTAAAATCCCAATTAGGCATTTTTTCCTGGTTTTATCTTAATAATGCACGTAATGATGTAATGTCTTGTTTTAATATTGGCTAAGATAGTTAAAAAAAAAAGTTAGAACAAACAAGGAACAAGAAATACTGTGAGATTTTGGTAACTAATTATATCCCTCCCTAAAGTAAACTAGAGGCTCTAAAGAGCCTGTGTCGCTCACCTTGGTCTATGTGAATATTCAACAAAGGACACAGAGGGATTCATGACAAAATTGTGTTTTGGTGATGGTGATGCGTTTGTACATGTAGGTCTTACTTTACTGAACATTCTTGCTGCTTACAATTATCTCTATCTATAATGATTGGTCCAGTAGTTTTGTTCAAATTGTTCAAAATTGACTATAAAGGGCAATAACTCCTTAGGGGGTAAATTGACCATTTTGGTCAAATGGACTTATTTTTAGGTCTTACTTTGCAGTAAAATATTGCTGTTTACAGTTTATCTCTATCTAAAATAATATTGAAGATACATGTTTTTGTAATAACAAAAAACGGCAAAATTTTTCTTAAAAGTACCAAAGCAGGGGCAGCAACCTTACAACCAGTTGTCCAATTCATCTGAAAATTTTAGAGCAGATAGATCTTGACAGGATTAACAATTTAACCACTTATCAGATTTGCTCTAAATGCTTTTGTTTTTTAGTTGTAAGCCAAAAACTACATTTTACCCCTATGTTCTATGTTTAGCCATGGCAGCCATCTTGGTTGGTTGACCAGGTCACAGGACAATTTTTTTAATCTAGATACCCCAATGATGATTGTGGTTAAGTTCGGTTTAATTTGGCCCAGTAGTTTCAGAGAAGATTTTTAAAAAAGATAAATAAGATTTACGAAAATTTTTATGAAAATTGACTATAAAGGGCAATAACTCCTAAAGGGGTCAACTGACCATTTTGGACCTGTTGACTTATTTGTAAATCTTACTTTGCTGAACATTTTTGTTGTTACAGTTTATCTCTATCTATAATAGTATTCAAGATAATAACCAAAAACAGCAAAATTTCCTTAAATATACCAAATCAGGGGCAGCAACCTAACAACCAGTTGTTCGATTCATCTGGAAATTTCAGAGCAGATAGATAAAACAATTATACACCATGTCAGATTTGCTCTAAATGCTTTGGTTTTTGAGTTATAAGCCAAAAACTGCATTTTTTACCCCTATGTTCTATATTTAGCCATTGGGGCCATCTTGGTTGGCCGGGTCACCAGACACAATTTTCTAACTAGATACCCTAATGATGATTTTGGCCATGTTTGGTTAAATTAGTAGTTTCAGAGGAGAAGATTTTTGTAAAAGTTAACGAGGACAGACGACTGACGATGGACAGCGGACGCCAAGTGATGAGAAAGCTAACTTGGCCCTATGGGCCAGGTGAGCTAGAAAAAACTAAATATGTGCCATGTGATATTGAATGTATATATATATTAAAATGTTATGGCTCTATATGTTGGTTAGAGCAAGAATTTGCATGCTTTGTTGACCTATGAATATCCCACATATTATTCAAACTATTCCTATTTTCTCAAATTTTTCTTTGACTTTAAATTGGTGATAATTTTTCATTTGACACTCCTCAAGCGATATGGGGATTTCTCTGTCAACTAGTAATACAATGCATGACATCATGAGCCCAGGTCATTGATGTTACCTAGGAAAACAGTGATATACAGATTTTCAATGGTCTTATAAACTTAAGATAGTTCTGAAAAGCACACCCATTTAACAACTTATCCATAACAAGCAGCTATGCACTGACAAACAGACAGTTGGATAATTTCGTTGCAATATAGCCCCACTAACTAGAGTGGGAGTATAATAATAACAATATATACGTATTGTAAGAAGTACTTACTTGATCCCTTGAATTTTATAAGCATTGTTAGAAGATCTTCCATCAGCCCATTATCTACAAAAATATAATTAAAAATTTAAAAACAATGAATCAACCCGCCAAATTAAAACAATTGTGAATCTTTCTTATGCATTCTATAAAAATTTTAATATTCAATTCAAAAATAACTTATTATTCAAATAAGTATCAAATTTGTGGAATGTCACAAAGCATTACAGAAAATAATAAATACAATAAAGAATTAACCTACCAAGTTTTGGACTGCAGTATGCCATTGTCATAGTCATCAGTTGATAGAAAACAAGTCCCAAAACAAACATCATCTTTTCTCAGGAAAGGGAAATAACTCTAGCAACTTGAAGAAATGCACGATGTGTTTTAACGATATGCTAAAATTATTTCTATCTTTATGCTGTCAGGTATGTTGCATGTTAACTGTGAATTTGTAATTAGATATGCCTAATTACATTTTCACATGATATTTAGGAAACAGATTTTTCTCTAAAGGTCATTCTTTTCTGAATTTCTGTTTTTTCAAGAAATACACTAAACTTCATTTTGTCTTTTAAACTACAATGCCAGCTATCTAATACAAGTAGCTTATTTTGAATCAAACTTTTTCTTAGACGATTGATAATTTTTTTTCTGATTCATATTTTGATTTAAAATATGTAAAAGATCATATTTTCTAAAACATTGAAGCTATATGAATATCTAATATATTATGACAATTAAATATATGGAACTCCTAAAAAAATTGTGTATGAAAACCATTTAAAAACACTATTAAGATAAAACTAGGGTTGAATTTTGTTAAAAATCAAGAATTTAACTTCTATTAAAATCAATAAGATTTATGAAAAAATATCAATTCAATGGCAGAATAAAATTAAATTAATCCATTCTGGTAACACATCTTAATTTTGGCAATTTTCCTCTCAACATTCAACAAACTATACATTTGAACTATGTAAAAAATGTATATCAGGATGGGTTGAAGATTTCTTAGCAGTATTGCTCTCTTTATAAAGTATATGCTCACTCTGAACATAAAATTCACTTTACTACTGAACTTAATTTACATGCAAAACAATCATATCTTATTACTAGTAGTATTCAAAATCATACCATTCATTAAACTTTATTATGCAGCAGTGTAAATATGTTAATAGATGACAAAAAACAAAGATAACTGTTAGATGATCTTCTGCCTATTCCTCTGATTTATACATTGTAGCATACAGCTTGATTGAGTAATCAAATGTTACAACAATCCATCTTGTGCTACAGAAAATGGAATTAAGAAGACTTGTTCCTGCAAATAAAGTCAACCAGCTTTTACAAAGGCAACTGGTCATCCTGGTACCTTTGATAACTATATGTAATGCAGTGTGCAAGAGCAACATGTAATATTTGCTTCACTTTTAAATAAAAGACTTAGTGTACTTACTGTTTTGTTAAATTTCTAAATCCTAGAGCAGCAAAATATGACGCAAACCCTAAAAAATGTATGATAGGATTTTACTATAAAATTTTAAAGGGATAATTCGCGATTTCTCACTTTTCATCTTATTATGTTCATAATACAATAAAAAACATATTCACCAAGTTTTATTTTGATATGAAATCTAATAAAGAAGAAAATTGGGAATTATTAATTTTATTTCTTGAAACTTCCTGACTTATGTGACGTAGTTTAAGTCTTTGATGCATGCCGGGAGTGAAAATATCTCATTTAAGTCTTGTTCGTTAACCATCTAATAACGCGATTTAAAGCGCATCGACGACTTTTGGTGTAGTTATAAACCAACGAAAAGTAAGTGATAGCCAAGCAACTTTTAAAATAAGATCGTGTGGATATTTTATTAAATTAATTCAAACAATAGAACATTTTATGATTTTTTTTCTAAAAATACTTTAAACAAACATATGAAATTGACATGATCAATACTGTATTAAAAATACATGTTTGTATTCTGACCTTTTTGCTTCATTCCATCAAACACTTTCACTTGCTTGTACGGTGGAAATAAAATGTGTATTGTTTTGTGACACCTTAAGAATATTGAATGCGTAGGTTAACTGAAGGTAATTAAAAGATAATATTATGTAATTCTAATCCTTTGATCCTCATTCAGTGAAATCTAGGCGTCACGGTTTACTGGCATTGCAGGTGTGAACAACATGTCGAGTCAGTTAAAGTTTTAGATACAGAAATGTAAAAAAAATAATTAAAATTAATTAACGGGAATAATAAGATCGCACAATAACTGGATAGCTGTTGTATATTTTTATATTTTGCATAAGCATGATAAGATCACTTTTAAATGAATTATGACTTTTGATTAATTCAGTAACGATAAAATACTTAATTATTTTAATTGAAGTATAAATTCATAAATAAAAATAGCCTTCTAATCACCAGTGTATGAACTACAAATTGTACTATTTTAGATTAGAATCGTCAGCCTTAAATATTTCAAACAGATCATTAACAATTGCAATTATATAGTCTATCCAAAGTTATCTTTAATTACCTATTTAGTCGACAAGTGCGTACATTTTTTTAAATCAATATTTCTTGTATGGTCCGATCTGTCCTTCACCGTTGACAACGAGTATAAATGACATTTTACCAAATTTACCCTTGGAAAAAATATGTGTATAGATTTCTATTTCATCAAATCTGTTGTTTATTTTAGGTATTACTTATATTTCTATAAATAATTTTCTTTACACCAGAAATGTTATTCATAAACAACCGTATGGCGTATGAGTTTAGTAATGACTAGTATATTATATCACTTTCGGACACACAAGATAGAGATGCATATTATACACCTAATAGTTCAAAATGGAAAGTTTTAAGTTATCGGCCGTGTACACTGATCAATACCCTAAGAAGTGAAACGATGATGAATTTGCAAGCTCGACAGGAAATCGCTTGAATACCTGGACGTGTCACCTCAACCCCTACCCCCCCTGCAATACCTTTGGGAGTAATACCTTTAGCCATGCGGGTGATCAGTGGAGCGAAGATCCTAATTTATTTGAATAAAGTTTATTACATAAAAGAATTATGAACTAATTAGATTTCCAAAAACAATTCAAGTTTCATGGAACACTTTAATATTTATGATTTGAAATTTTTACTTTTAAACTAATTCCAATATTATCATTATTGTTATAAATAACAGATTATGACGTTGATCATGGTTATCAAAAAAAAAAAAGATAAAAAAAATTTCCGTATCAACTTAGTTAACTAGTCGGATAAAACAACCGTACGATTGACAAGATATCGACACGCAATTAATTACGACTACATCGGGTTATTGTAGTTTTGGTCCTTAGACATATCGCGGGTGCAAATCCGGGAAGGTGACAAGATGGCTGACCCCAGGGAATTGATACTCTAAATTTAAAATCGATGGTGATCTCTTATTTAGCAGAATAAACGTTTAATATCTATGAATTTGAGCATTTTGATACAGAATGAAGATAATATCAATTTTTGAATTTTTGGCGAAGTTTCCCTATAAAACATCAGAAACTGAATTTAATTACCAAATGAGATTTGTATTTAACATTTATGTGTTTCAAAATTTCTTTTAATTTGGAAGAGAACATTATTTTTGTAATTGAATGGAGCATAGGCTTACATAAGAAATCAGCTAATCTTTCAATTTTTTAAAGATTAAAATGCTACATTGTGATTTATTTTCATGTGCATATCATGTATGTAGTAAAGTGAATTTGTGATTTAACACAAAAAAGTGGGTCATACTACAAGGAATAAAAAGTTAAGTACCGGTAACTCTGAAGTCAAGACTAATTTATCTACTGTCTGTTTGCTGTTGTTTTTACTAGGCCATACCACTTCCTGTCAACATGATATCCTTCCACTTAACTGGCTTAATAACCCCATAAAGATTCAAGGTTTCAAAAAAAATCTAAATATATTTTTTTGCATAAACTTATAATCAAACAGAATTTTTTTTTAGAAAAAGAACATGTTTTGACATGTATCGGAAAGTGTAGTTGTTAAACAAGACTGGTACCTTAAAACAAGACAGCGTGAAAATGTCAATAAGGTTTTAGCAAATCAGCTGTTTCCATACCAGTGATATACCAGCAATATATACCAAAAATACATTTAAAAATAATATGATTATCCTTTGAATTTCTTTTATTGAATTTCAGGGCCTTTTATAGCTTTCAATACAATATGAAGGTTTACTCATTGCTGAAGGTCTTGTGCTGACCAATAGTTGAATTTTACATCATTGATCTCTGGTTGAGAATTATCTCATTGGCGATCATACCACATCTTCTTATTTTCATATAAGTTTAAAAATATACACAATTCACTTACCTCCTGGTAAAGGGAATGCCATTTCATTACATACTCTTTGATATCTCTCAAACATTTGAAATAATTCATACTCATCTTCAGAGGTGGGGTCTGTTCTGGAAAATTATTCAAAAAGTACTATTATCAATATTCATTTTGTCAACAGACATAAGTGTTTATAAAATAAAAAGGGTAAAAATACATAAAATATTTATCTCTGTAATCTGAAAACTTATAAATAATAAATACTGAAAGATTTAAATAATAAATATTGGAAGATTTTAACTAAATAAAACTTTTTGTGTGGTCTGAAGAGATTACTATTTTGATTGTTCATTATATCAAAATATACATCTCATAACTGATTTTTGTCGATCGTCCCACTGTCCATACCACTCTGCTCAGCTCTTAATATAATTGCATATCACAGCTTTGTGGTGACCCGGCCATAATAACTTTGACCAGGACGTATCAGCGATGTCATAATGTTTGAACCCGGTTCAACCGTCCTTGACAAATTTAACCTGAACTTATTAAGTTATCTTCCAGTTCGCTGGTAAAACAAAAAAAAAACACTTCATAAAGACACAAATGCAGCCCTATAAATCAATAATAAGGTTATCTACAAATTTATATTTTACAATATCAATATGCAGACAACCTAATCATCGGTACCAATCCAAAACAAAAAGTTCATAGACAATGTTAGTAACTCACAAATGCGGTAAATAATCCAAATCGGTGTATGGTAGAAGTGGGCCCCTTAGATTCCATAAAAGGTGACATAGCTGTCTTGATTGTTGAACCTAAAAGTATAAACCAATAATCAAAACCTACAGAGATCCAATTAGATTCGATAACAAGTAACAAATTGTCTTAAAATTAACAACAATAATTCAAAACAATAAAAATAAATACAAGTATGAACACTGTACACTCTAGAAGATGTTTAATACTTAATATTAAAACAACAACCGGTATCAGTATATCAGTTAATGGAGCATTTGAATGGTCCCAAAAAATAAACTAGAGGCTCTCGCTCACCTTGGTCTATGTGAATATTAAACAAAGGAAGCAGATGGATTCATGACAAAATTGTGTTTTGGTGATGGTGATGTGTTTGTACATCTTTCTTTACTGAACATTCTCTCTGATTACAATTATCTCTATCTATAATGAACTTGGCCCAGTAGTTTCAGAGGAAAATGTTAGTAAAAATTTACAAATTTTATGAAAATTGTTAAAAATTGACTATAACGGACAATAACTCCTTAGGGGGTCAATTGACCATTTCAATCATGTTGACTTATTTGTAAATCTTACTTTGCTGAACATTATTGCTGTTTACAGTTTACCTTTATCTATAATTATATTCAAGCTAATAACCAAAAACAACAAAATTTCCTTAAAATTACTAATTGAGGGGCAGAAACCCAACAAAGGGTTGTCCGATTCATCTGAAAATTTCAGGGCAGATAGATCTTGACCTGATTAACAATTATACATCTTGTCAGATGCTCTAAATGCTTTGGTTTTTTTGAGTTATAAGCCAAAAACTGCATTTTACCCCTATGTTCTATTTTTAGCCATGGCAGCCATCTTGGTTGGATGGCCAGGTCACTGGACACATTTTTTAAACTAAATACCCCAAAGATGATTGTGGCCACATTTAGATTAATATCGCCCCGTAGTTTCAGAGGAGAAGATTTTTGTAAAAATTACTAAGATTTACGAAAAATGGTTAAAAATTGACTATAAAGGGCAATAACTCCTAAAGGGGTCAATTGACCATTTTGGTCATGTTGACTTATTTGTAAATCTTACTTTGCTGAACATTATTGCTGTGTACAGTTTGTTTCTATCTATAACAATATTCAAGATAAAAATTTGTAAGGGTTCCGCGGAACCCAGTGTCTCGCCTACTTTTGCTGTAAATCGCAGGCTCAACAAAACTGAGGAAAAAAGTCAATAAAAATATTCCTCTTGATACTATCTTATGATTGTGAGAAGCTAATCTGTCCAATTTTGGTAAAAATCTATGATAGTTTAATGAATATAATAAATGTTTTGAAAACTTTAACTGCAGACTGTATGTAAGGTAAACTGGAAGAAAATTAAAGTCCATTTAAAAGAAAAATACAGAAAAAATGGAGTTCTGTTTTTACAAAGTTTACTTCTGGATACTATCTAATGATCATAAATAAGCTTCTGTCAAAGATTGGTACAAACCCAGGATAGTTTAAGAAAGTTATTAAAATTCTAAAAACTTTAACCACAGAGTGACTGTTATGTTTCCCCGTAGAAAAAACTAAGTCCATTTATAAGTAAAATACGGAAAAATGCATTTATTTTTTTACAAAATTTACTTCTGGATACTATCTTATGATCATAAACAAACTTCTGTCAAAGATTGGTACAAACCCAGGATAGTTTGAGAAAGTTATTAAAATTTCAAAAACTTTAACCACAGAGTGAATGTTATGTTTCCCCGTAGAAAAAACTGAAGTCCATTTATAAGTAAAATACGGAAAAATGCATTTATTTTTTTACAAAATTTACTTCTGGATACTATCTTATGATCATAAACAAACTTCTGTGAAAGTTTGGTACAAACCCAGGATAGTTTGAGAAAGTTATTAAAATTTCAAAAACTTTAACCACAGAGTGAATGTTATGTTTCCCCGCAGAAAAACTAAGTCCATTTATAAGTAAAATACGGAAAAAATGGAATTTTATTTTTACAAAATTTACTTCTGGATACTATCTAATGATCATAAAGAAGCTTCTGTCCAAGTTTGGTAGAAATACAGTATAGTTTAAGAAAGGTATTAAAATTTAAAAAACTTTAACCACAGAGTGAATATTTGTGGACGCCGCCGACGACGACGCCGACGCCGACGGAATGTAGGATCGCTTAGTCTCGCTTTTTCGACTAAAGTCGAAGGCTCGACAATAACCAAAAACAGCAAAATTTCCTTAAATTACTAATTCAGGGGCAGAAACCCAACAAAGGGTTGTCCGATTCATCTGAAAATAGAAGATAGATCTTGACCTGATTAACAATTATACCCCATGTCAGATTTGCTCTAAATGCTTTGGTTTTTTAGTTATAAGCCAAAAACTGCATTTTACCCCTATATTCTATTTTTAGCCATGGCGGCCATCTTGGTTTTTTGGCCAAGTCACCGGACACATTTTTTAGACTAGATACCCCAATGATGATTGTGGCCAAGTGTGGTTTAATTTGGCCCAGCAGTTTCAGAGGAGAAGATTTTTGTAAAAGTTAACGACGACGAACGACGACGACGGACACCAAGTGATGAGAAAAGCTCACTTGGCCTTTTAGGCCAGGTGAGCTAAAAAAAGTATGGTAAAATTTCTTTTTGTTTATCAGTTTGCTCTCATATGTTGTTTTTTTAACTACCATTATATTTATGATTATCTCTCCAATGATTAAATGTGGACTTGTACATGACTGCTCTACACCTATTTTGGAATCCCAAAAATAAGAAATAACTTTTAAAGTTAAATGTCAGAATATACATCAAGCTGGTTTACATTTGAAGTTATTTGAGTTTAATTGTCAATTGTCTAAACATTTTATTTTATTATTTAGTACCTGGCAACTAACATATTCCTTGGCTACATTCTGTGCTTTAGTTTTTGCATCTTTTCTCAGATATTTCCCCAAGTGTTGAGCTAATAGTTCTTTCGTCTAAAAAAAATTGCATATACTAGAATAAATGCAACCACAATCACAATTGAAACTGTTTCCCAATTTGTAGGAATTTCATAAAAGCTTAAAAAATAGTCAAAAACAAGCGATTATGCTATTCCATGAAAAGTGTGTAACAAGGGCTAAAAATTAAGGGACAAAAACATGAATAAACCATATAAGCATCTCGAAATTTTTGTTTACAATTATGGTCATTTTGAGATGATTTAAAAATTGGTTTTGTTTTTTAAACTGTAGAAATTATTCATAAATTAAAGGCACCAATGGGATTGTATTGACGGTTTGGTCACATTTACTTCATAAAAGTTTCTGACTGTTTTTCTAAAATTGTACAAGAACTATTTTTTGTAGTGCTACAGTTAAAAATTGAAATGATTTTAATGGCATGTAACTGTTATTTTCTCAGTAATTGCTTTAGTTCTTTAGATTGTGAAGACTAATCAAAATTGTCATATTTTACATTTTATAGTCTCTAAATGGATCTGGCCCGACTTGAAGTGGGATATTAAGTTACTCACCAGTGTTATTAGTTTTTCAGAATCTGTAGAAATAGTATTGCCCTGAAGGAATGGTGGTGCTAGTCCTAATACTGTGTCTGGCCTGACCTGTGCACTGGCACTAAATAAACTGGACACAGGTGCTGGTGATTCTGACCTGAAATAATAAGAAGACATGACACACTGCTTATAGCAATATTGGAATACAACCAGTATATAGATTACAAATGTATTCTAAACGGTAAAAAATAATGAAACTAATGTAAAATTATAAAATATTTTCAGACAAGTTCTTGTTGGCAAACCAAGGATTTAGTTCCTTACAAGCCATTATCCAGAAACTAACATAGCAAGATTGTATTTTGACCTCTACATGTATTTTCAACTTTGGTGTCATTGGATTTCTATTTCAATGATGTGTACCGAACATTTCCTTTATTTCATATGAATATGTAAATGATTTCATGCAATTTAAAAACTCTGAGAACACAAAAATTCCAGATAACAAATAGTGTCATGCACTGTAAATAACAAAAAATCGTATCCAGAACTTAAATCTTAAAACATAATACATATTAAAATGTCATATAATATTTGCAAGATGTATTTGGCCTAAAATATACAACATAAATAGTTAGAACTTATTATTACCACAGATCTCTTTCAAGGTACAGCATACCAGATAATCAGAGGCGGATCCAGGGGGTGGTCACCCGGTGCCAGTGACCACCCCCTGGCTTTGCAAAAATGGTGCACCATGTACCAAAAAATTGCTAAATACATGTACCTTGACAGGTATGTTTATACTATGAACATGTAATCAACAATCGCCAATTACTTGGTAGATTTCTTTGCTGTTAAGGCTGAGTGTTAAGGTGAAAAAATGAAGAGACAGTCCTCAATCTTAGATGTTTTTAGCAGGTAATTTATACTTTTTTTATATTATGTTTATCTAAATTTTTAAAGTTTTTATAATAACTTTTCTCGACCAATAATATTTTTTTACTGTGATGCCAAAATTCAAAAATAATTTTTAAGTTTTAAAGTCACATAAATATTCTATATTGAATGAATACCCTGTTCCATTAACTGTTTGTCTAAAAGTTTTGTTCATTCCAATTTTTTTAGTAACTTATACCCACTTTCCTTCAGGAAAAGCCACAAATCAGCCCCTTCTGAAGTACCAATGACTTGTAATGGACCTAGCATTGATACAAATAAAAGTGATCAGATTAAAGAAACAACCCCCAACTTACATATAAGTACAAACGACATTGGTTTTGTAAAACAATCAACATGTTAATTAACAACAAAAAGAAATTATTTCCAACCTGGGATAAACCATAACTTTTATATGCAGGAAAAAGAACATTTGGAATTTCTTCGGAAGTAAATAGGTGGTTGCAATTTTGAAAACATACCACAGATACATTGCCAAAGTCAGCTGCTGAAACCATTAAAAAATGCAACAAACTTGATTATCCCAATATATATGCAATTCTCAAAATTGTTTGCACAATGAGTGTAACAAGATGTGAATGTGAGCGTTCGAATAGAGAGAAACATTTTTACGTGCAACAATGGGCCAGGACCGACTAAATTGACTTGCACTGATGCACGTGCATAACAATTTAGAGTTAGAACTTGATGTTATAGTTGACATGTTTGCACCCAGGCATCCAAGAAAAATGAAATTGGAATCAATTTTATAAATTATGTGTAACTTTTGTCGCCTATAGTGTTGTAACTATTTTCATGATACGTGTACCAATAAAAAAATTGAATTTTAATTTAAGATTTCAAAAGGTGACCACCCCTAATAAATTCCTGGATCCCCCCCCAATAATGTGTATATAATAAGTATTTACCTTCCTAAATTAGAATGGAAACTGGTAAGGAAACCTATATGATCATCTGAACTTTTAGCCAGAGTTTCTGTTTGACCCTAAAACACATAATAAACACACAAATAATAAGACTGCTTATACATATATTATTAATTGATTGACTCAACCTGAATCTGTATCTTTTAATATGTTAAGACTAAATACTAAATATCTCATCAACAGTCTGAAGCATTTCAGAAAAAAATGTGCAGAAAATTAAGTGTGACAGGATGTGTGTGGGTCTAATAATTACTATGTTTTCATACCATTTCAATATCTCTTTTCTTCTTCATAAATGCCTTCTGAACAACTTTTTGAGAGAATCTGTTTCCACTCTCTATTTGTTTGAGTCGTAAATGCCTTCTGAGTGTATCCCACAAGTCTTCATCTGCTCCTCCTGGTTTTTTCTGTCTTTCTTTAGCTGTTTTTGTGATGATATTTATACTTTGTAATGTTGAGTATGATAACCTGGCCAATCGCTCTCCATCTTCTGTCTGATAAAGAAAAATTATAGGAATAAACAGACATTTATAGGTATGATTTTAAAGACCAGAAAAAGTTCAGTTATCAATCATTCGAGAGAAGATAAAGAGAAAGTTCATAATGCAATTCTATGCACAGTATTGTACAGGGGGTATATCTAGAACCCATTACAAAAGTTCTCTAGATAATAAATTCCAGGCTAAAACAGACTTTTAACATTTGACTAAACCTTTTAGACTTTTAGTGCTGTATTTTAATTGAAAAGTTTTATATTGTTTTATGTTGTGCTGTCTTGAGTCTATTAAATTTTCTTTTAATTTATTATATATCATTTATTTACTAAAAAGCCTTTAAAGGGTTAAAAAATATTTAGCTTAAATGGGCTTTGACAATTTTAATTTTCGAAAAAATTGGTTAAAATTCTGGCGCTCAAATGTCCTATTTTTTTCGCTCAAATGTGCTCCACCGCATAAGAACATAAGGCATCTCTAAGCAATATATAATCATCCAGTTCTACTTGCTTTTGTAAAGTTTCATATAAATAGTTTATGGTGTGGCTCCCATATTAGCATTCCTGTACAAATGTATTACATTTGAATGTAGTAGGTGAGACAAAATGATATTGGATTAACATCTATGTTCCACCTATGTAGTAAACTGGCTCATAATTAGTCTTGATAAGACCTCTTTTGCTAGTTTCAATTTCGAAGTAGGATTTAACAGCCATTATCATAGCATCATATTTTTTTTAATTAGATGGACAAAGATGAATGTATTGAGCCCAACTCTAAAAGTAGGGTATACACAAAGCATTCTCTGACCTTTTCAATTTGACCTCTAAATATCTCAGCCATTGAAAATGGAAACTGTTTAAGTATTTCTCTATCTGTTTGTCTTCTCATGTTGGAGTATGTAGTTCCTGAAATAAAATGTTAAAGTAGTAATGGAAACAAAAATTGACCCAAGGTTTCAGAAAACTTTATGAAAAATTTTAAATTAATTTTAATATCATTTTCAATCAGAAACATATCCTTTCTTATATTTTAAACCCATCTAATGTACCAAATAATACAGTAAAACAATAAATCAGACCTCTGGACGTCTACAATAAATCAGACCTCTGGAAGTCTTTTTTTATTTAGTGTTGTTAAGTTGTAATGTATACATGACAAAGTAGAAAAAATAAGATCCATGAAAACAACTTTTATCAAAAGTTTGCCTATGAAACAAAAAAATGCATAATACTTTTTTTAACACCAACCCAATGCCATAAAAATAAACCAAGAATTAAATGAAAGATAGAGATAGAGATCAACATTCTATATTTATCAATTTAAACTAGCTTTGAACTGACAAGACTGATTGATTTTAGGGTATAAAATGTTATCTTCACTATATTTATCTATAACTAATCATTGTATATATTTACCTGTTAAAAATTCAGACATTAAAACCGGAACTTCTCTGCTTGGAATGTCATTACTTAGCATTTCAAATAACTGAAATATGAAATATACAACTGTGTTATCAGAATGAATGAGATAATACCTATACTTATAATTCATTTACTTTACTGAATCAGCCTGACAATGCACATCATATGTTTACCAGACCTACATTTGAAAAATGAATGTAAATTTAATATCTACAAGAATCAGTTTGACAGTACACCTGTGAATTTTTTTTATTTAGTACACCTGTGAATTTTTTTTATTTATAAATAATTTCAAATTTCTAGTTATGGTTCAAGTCTAATTCTGATAGAATGCAGTTGGTTTTCTTGTTTGAATGGTTTTACACAAATCATTTTTGATGCCATTTAAAGCTTGCTGTTAGGTGTGAGTCAAGGCTCCTTGTTAAAGGCCAAAATTTGACCTATAATGATGAATTGTGAATTCATGGAGAGTTGTCTCATTGGCACTCATACCTTAACTTAAATCTAGTTGCATATTTTACCTACCCTTTTAACAATCCAGAAATCTCTCATTCTAAGTAAGACAAAATGAAGTAATGCTGATCTTGTAGTTGGCATATAACAAGCAGAGAACATATTAACTAAAGAGTCCTTGTTAATCTCTACTTTCCACACCAGACCTGTTCTGTAGTCAAACAAACAACCAACTGAAATAGTAGAAACATTAATATATTTCATTTAAATAGAAATTATCATGTGTTCTTTTTAATGTCACTTTTTTTAAAAGTGAGAATTCAATTGCAATAAATATCTTAATCTGTATGCAGCTTTTCATAAATTTGAAATAATTACTGTAAACCAACTTATTTTCGCGGATACTTTATTTCACGTTTAATCCTTTCTTGACCACCTGCGGCTATCTAATTTCACGATTATCTGATTTATTTGATGAAGTTTATAAAGGAAAGATCAAAGATATTCGCGACAATTTATATTCACGTTATTTTTCTACTCACAAAAGTCGTGAAAATAAATCGCTCACGAAAATAAGTTGGTTTAGAGTAATCTCCATGTTTTTCATGTGTTCTGAAATTTTATGGCTTGAATGGTATATACAGCTAATGTTTGTAAATTCTATGCAATTCAAAATATTTAAATTTCACATTCTTACTCACTTACCTGTAGGTGTCTCTTTCAGTATATCATAGAGACAGGACGTTGACAGGTGGAATGTATCTTTTGCCAGGGGAGATAATACAGGTATAACATCCGTACTGGTTACCACTATGCTCTTTGGGAGAGTCCCAGTAGAATCATCTTCATTTGTAATAGTAGATTGGAGGTTGACAATTTTATCTGAAATTATTTGAATATGCAATAATGAATTGTATCATCTAAAATAGATGGTCCGAGACCACAATTATTTCGTAGTGCATTTCTTTTAGAACATAAATGAAAATAAGAAAAATCCCACCTGCGCTTTCTCAAAGAATTTTTTACAGTGTGTTGTACTACTTTAGGGACAAATTATATCACCAAATCACTACTTTCTTTTAAAATTCTGGACCCAAATTTTTTACTGTGTAATTCCCCCCCCCCCCCCCCCCCCCCCCTACTTGTAATTTGAGGCATTAAACATGGAGAAATAAATATTTGAAAGGGGTATAAAAATTAATGGCAAGTAACCCACTGTCAACACTAGGGACTATATTCGTCTCGGACCAGATGTTTGGCTTCAAATACTTGTCATTACACTTTAACAGGGAAGATACCACTCATAACATTAGGAATTCAACTTTTGTCCAAAACAAAAATAAACCACAAGTCTTTATAAGATACCTGTGAAACTTCAGATATTTTTGAAAATTCTATTATCTTTGTTAAAACCTTAAATTTCTTATCAAATAGTTGTATCCATGGCATAATAGTTTATGTGTCCATTTAACTTATCTTATATGGTTATAGAAATAGAAAATATCTGAAATAATGTCTCCTTTTAGTTTTCTTTAAATTATATCCTTTTCATACTGACAAAATCTATGATGTTTAAAATCAGCCATTACTTACCATGCAGTAAAATATGATGGCAAGGTTCAAACTCGATACTAACATTTAACATGTGGATAAAATATCCAGGAAGTAATACCATTAAATAATCTCCTGTAAATAGACAAAAATAGTTTATGACAGTCTTTTGGTAATCAAAGATTTTACTCTGAAAACACAATATATTTGTAAATATTTAAGTACACACATCAAATTTCAAAACTGGATGTAAATCAATTATTCTTGTCTTTTCATGTCAGGCCAAAAGATGATACAGATAACAAACTATACTAACCATGCCAGGAAAAGTGAAGTCTGTGTCTCCTTGAGAATGGAATGCCTGATACACAGCCATGGAGGACCTTGGCTGTAAAATAAACTTATATTTAGTAAGGAAAAACTATAGATGAACTTAAGTTTCTAAGGAGATAAACGGACACAATGCTCAAAATATACAAGTCAGGAGCCTCTGGCCTTTGTTAGTGTTGTATTACTTTAATTTTAGTTTCTTGTGTACAATTTGGAAATTAGTATGGCGTTCATTATCACTGAACTAGTATATATTTGTTTAGGGGACAGCTGAAGGACGCCTCTGGGTGCGGGAATTTCTCGCTACATTGAAGACCTGTTGGTGACCTTCTGCTGTTGTTTTTTCTATGGTCGGGGTGTTGTCTCTTTGACACTTTCCCCATTTCCATTCTCAATTTTATATTTTAAGACGAGATTAATTGATTATGTGATGTTATACTATGACAGCCAGGAAAACAGCAGGATTTAAAAATGTGCAAAAGTCAGATGTGTTTCAACCAAAAGATAAACATCTCCAGTAGTATATTTCTCAATTCTGACCTTGAAATAAAGTTTGACCTTGAAATAAAGTTTCAAGATTAAAAAAAGAAAAGTAAATCTTAAGTTTAATTTTCATAAATCTATAACATAGTCTGTTTTTTGTTGTTTTTTTTTTATCACAATGTAGTGTTTTGGTTAGTTAAAAATTCTCCCTACCATGATGCACCATGCTGATATAGTAGTTGATTTCTGTATATTCATCATCAGACTCAGATACACTGGATAAATTAAAATTCCCACTGGAAGTTAGACAGGCTTGGTTATTCTGGTTATTCTATAGAAAAAATTAACATAAGAAAACAAATATTTATTAATTCTTGCAGCATATGGAATTCTTTAAAGTAAAACATTTCAATTACCTTTAACATATTTTTATACATACACAGCTGTTGAGATGACATTGTAATTTAATCAAAAGTTCAAATTATAACCAAAATTTAATAAACAGTTGAAATTTGTGGTTAAATATGACCCTTTACAATATATCCACACAAATTAGCATCTCAAAGATTACAATGAATTATCTTCATTGATTTTTATAGTTTGCTTTCATTTTAACAATTTTAAATTAAAAGCAATTTAGAAGTAAAATTACATCATCTGGTGACGTCCTTGACATTCCAATAGATGAAGAGTCTGACTGCTCTGACAATGACTTTGGCCTTTCAACTGAAGGTGATGTCCTTGCTCTGTCAGGGCCAGGTGAAGTCCTTGACCTGTCAAAAGCTGGGGATGTCCTTGACCTATCAAATACAGGTGATGTTCTGGACCTCATTCTGGAAACTGATCGCTCCCTATTATATGGTGTGTCCATTTGTTGACAACAGATACACAGTGTTCCGTTGTTTTGTGTCAAAACAGCTAAATTAAGAAATTGATCTGAAATATTCAAGTAAATACATTTAAATATGAATGTGAGTCTTTGACAAATATGATTGAAAATTTTAAACAAATGACCTCAAATAGGAAAAATTGAGGTCAATTCATTCAAACAAACTTTATAGAAATTGCTTTTTTTAAGGGCCTCATTTCAAGTATGACTTTGTGTTACTGTCATATTCTATAGTAACAGTATCCTTGTGCATTCTATTTCTACTTTGTGTTACTGTCATATTCTATAGTAACAGTATCCTTGTGCATTCTATTTCTACTTTGTGTTACTGTCATATTCTATAGTAACAGTATCCTTGTGTATTCTATATCTACCTACTACATGTATTACATCATAAATGTGAACAGGAACTCAGTATATTTTTTCTTTGGTCAAAATGTGATACCATTATGTTGGACTTATTTTTTTAAATTGAACTTAAACACTGTCATTAAAGTTGGAGTATTGCTTGAAGTTTTAGACATCCAACTGATGATACTACCTTGGCCTTAGTTACAAAACTCACATATAAAATTATGTTATGTTCTAACCACATTATATATAATTTCTGATCATTTGTGTTTTCTGATTTGTTGGTGTTGTCAGGTTGCTGTCTAATTGATGTTTTCCAAATAGTCTTATATCCTCAAACAAAGTTAAATAGGAACCAGTTAAGTCCTGAAAATAACTATGTATATTTCATTGACACAACATCAAATAAAAAGACAAGCCAGAAAAACAAAGTTAACGACCAGCAGTTTATTTAGAGGTAACATTCACTGTTGAAAGTACATGTACTTGTTCATTAAACTGTTTATATACACAGATGTATCAATTATAAGTTATCATACCTGAAATTCCATTATCAAGGATAGATGAATTGTAAAAAGACCTACAATATAAGAAAAAAGGGAGATAAACAGCTGTTTCTTGCACAGGTGTTCTATGAAAAAGGAAACATTAGATTAGTCTTAATGACTGAATTTGAAAGTGATGTCTTTGAAATGATGCCATATTGGGAGTTTACACAATGATAGCCAGAAATAGGCTAATTTCATGAAAAATTTAACTAAACAAGTATCAAGCACGAACATAGTCCAAAAGGTAAACACTAACGTATAAAGCACCTTTGACACACAGGTGACACTTTCCTGATAGCAGTGGATTGTAAAATCCTCAAATGAGTGTTTATTTGACTTTTTTGTGTTTAAACATGTGTACAATTTAACTAAAAAAAATTATGTAAAATACCGCTAAATTGACATCAACACTTTTTAAAAGTACACACCACCATAAAAAGTTGCATTTTACTTAATAGTTGTCAAGTTATTTTATAAATTTCATTTGATAAGCCTGCATTCCATCTGTATCTACATAAGGGATCTCTCCTTTAATGAAATTTAGTAGACATTGGTTCAGCAGATATTTATTTTTTCATATGTATACGTAAACAGAGTACTAACCTCATACTGGTTTTTACATGAGGAAATGGAAATGATATCAACACATCAAACTGAAAAAATATAAAAACATTTTATATGAATGTTTATTGTGTACTTCATGAGAAAAATACTTTGTTTTATTAATACAGACAATTTCAAATTCCTAAATACAAGTTCTAATCAGCACAGATGTAAAAATGTGGTAGCAAGTAATTGCCATAAAAATAACTTACATTTTTTTTTATATCTTCAGACACATCTATAACTTTAAACTGTCACATTTATTTAAATCACAAATCTGACAGCAAAGTCCTCTACTAATGCAAGTCTTTCCAATAATATTCAATGATGTGTGGTCCAAATAAAAACTTACAATATTTTCATACTGTGCTGACTGATAGAACTGTATAGCTGACATCATTGGTACATGGTGGTCCTTGTTTTGGTCCCTGGCCCCTGGATGACGGTAGTGTATGTAGTATAACTGTTGATGTTGACAGTCCCACTGACACCATACAAACTTCTTTACTATTGGTCTTGTCTCTGGTTGTTTACTCATAACCTTATAAAAAGTTAATTCAAAATTATGAAAATTTTATAAAAATGTATCGAAAAACATTTAATCCATGTTATGAAATTGTAGAGCCAATACCGTATTTCATAGTTTTTGTTATTTGGAGAATTAGGCCTAGATAATATTTCTCTGATAGTTTCTGTTTAGCTTTTATACATCTATTTTGAGTCACATGAGCTTGACATTTTGTGTGCACACCTGTCATTTGCTAAGAACTATGGTAAAATATAAATGCCTTTTAGTTTTGGGAGTTGTGGGGTTGTTTTCTCATGGAATCATAAAAATATATCCTTTTATTCAAAACATATTATACGAGTGCCTCTTACTATTTGTGAACATTCAGAAACTTTTCTTTTTCTTTTTTCATGTTGTTTACTGCCAAGTTATTGACACCCTGACTGACATGTACCTCTATAAATAATATGTAACAAATTTCATGTAAAGATACTCTACTTACAACTCCTCTATCACCAACTCTACCTAGTGGGATTCTGTATAAACCAATAGCTAAAAGGCAATAAGAATGGGAACTTTAATTCATAAATTTCATAAGTAGTTCATATCAATTTTACACCTTTAACAGTTATATTAACCTTTAATGTTGAAATTCTTAATATGGTTTGCATGAAAAACCTTCATCAAGATTGGTTTTCATTTTATTATCATTCGGATTTCATTGTTTAAAACCAGTTCATCATTTCCTCATTGTCATGACAGATTGATTATTTGATTGAAGTTTAACACCAATTTCAGAGTTATAACCTGTCAGTTTTTATTGAAGGAGGAATCCTGATTGCCTGGAGAGAACCTGCAACCTTTGGTAGGAAAACTAACAATAATTGTCAATTAAGATTGGATTGTGAGGGATTTAAATCAACAATATTAGTGCTGAGTCTAACAGGCTAGTGATAAAAAGTAGATGCACTACTTAGATCAATTGCCCATATATATATATATAAGTTGATAACTGTTAAACTGATATTCAAGAACCAAAACATGATGACAATCCTAAACTTTCGAAGAGAAAGACAAAGACTTCAATTTTACCATTCAGAACCCTTTGTTCAATAGTTTCCTTGTTAGCAGCAACCCATTATCAAGCTTATCAGAATAAAAAGAAAATCAATTACCCTAGCAACAGCATTATAAAAAACAATTATAATATCAGCATATCATTTTGCCCACTTGAATCTCAAATCAACCTATAAGTCTATCAGAGTAACAACGTCTGAGTGTTTTTTTCATCAGAAATTTTAAAAAATACAAAGTTTGAAAATAAATAATGCACTTTAACAAAAAAAAAAAACCAGAAATTCCTACTGCATCTGTTTTTTTTTTTTACACATTCACATATTTTATAACTTACATTCCTTGTGTAACATGACAATCATGTGACATTCCTTGGCAGAAGGTTGACCTAAATACAGAAACTGAATCTTTAGGAAGTGTGGACGTTCTAAGTTGAGAGAAAACACTCTGCTATTTGCTGCACGAATTTCTGCTAAATATGCACTGTATGTTTCTGAAATAAACATGAATAAACATTAATTAATGTAAAAAACATCAAAAGTAAATAGAATTCACAATTCAAGGCATGTAAGCCTATTATAAAGGTATTTTGTAGAGAATATCTATTCACCAAATACAGGTAACCAAAATGTAAACCCCAACAAAACATTTCTGCTTTTACAGTTAATCACAAAAGTAATAGCAGCAAAGTGAGAAAGAACAAGTGAAACTGTGAGCTACTGCTCACTAGAGGTACCCCCCTAAAACATTTCGGTTAACAGGAAATTGTTGAGTGGTGAATTTGAAAACACATTACATGGTATAGCTGACTTATATAAACCCTGAAACCAAATTTCAGAAAGCCTAATTGTATTGTAGTTCCTGAGAAAAATGTGAAGAAAATTTTCAACATGGCCATCATGTGTAAAATGATACTAGTGTTCGGAAATCAGGAAGTTGTTGAGTGATGAAGCTGAAAACGCATCACACGGTATAGCTGACTTATATAATCCCTGAAATTATATTTAAGAAATGCTTGAAATGTTGTTCCTGAGGAAAATGTGACGAAAATATTCATGGGACAGATTGACAGACTGACGGACAGGACAGATGGATGAACTGATAGATAGAGGTAAAACAGTATACCCCCAATTTTTAAAAGAGAGGGTTTAAAAAGCTGAATGTGAAAAAAGAATCAGCAAAAGTAATTTGGTTAACAGTAATAAGCATATTTAAGTTACCTTTTCCATGTTTCTGCCCTGAAGCACTTGTGTCCTTGGTAACCACAGAAAATGCTGAACATGGTAAATCAAAATATTCAAGTTTATATATGATTAAATGAAAGCAGATTTACTTTATTTCCATTGCTGTTATGAGAACTGCTGCTATAGTTGACACATGAAAACCCAGATATCTAGATAAACTGCTTGCATTCTGCCTATGTCAAATCAAGATTCTCTCATCTCTTCATTGACCGTGCCTAACCAGTTTGTTCCTCATTTTATTAAAAGTGAAATAAATGAAATGATTGTTTTTATTTAAAATATTTACTATGCATTTTCTAATGCAGTAAGAAATTATTTCTGATTCCGGTAATAAACTTTTAATTGATGATCTCAAAATATGTTTTTTTTCCGTTTTAGGTGATTGTCTATTTGATGATAACAATGACAATAATGACAATAAATTTGAAATAAACAAACCAGCATTTGAATAGTTTCACATTTTCATTTCGGGGCCTTTTATAGCTGACTATGCGGTATGGGCTTTGCTCATAGGTGACCTATAGTTGTTAATATCTGTGTCATTATGGTCTCTTGTGGAGAGTTGTCTCATTGGCAATCATACAACATCTTCTTTTTTATATTTTCTTAAGAATGGAAGTAAAACAATTCAAGATTCAAGTAAACATAGCTGACGAACTGTAGCTCTGAGGTCCTTGGGATATTTTTTGACAATTTGCAGACCATCTGCCAATTGTCAAAATTATCATAATGACCTAAGTGCTACTGTTCGAAAGGTAAAGACAACAGTGGAGTTTTGAAACATAAACAAATAACACAAGTACATTTTTTCTAAAATAAAAGCTTAGATTAAGTCAATAGCTGTAAGATTTATATCTGATTTAGGATATATAATAAATGCAGACTAGAAGCTTAATTAACAAACCTTACCAATTAAAGATCTGCCTTCATTTACAGAACAGGAAACTACTTTTACTCTTTGAGTGTATGTATACAGTAACTACAAGAAAAAGTATACAAATAAGAAATTATTTTTAAAAAGCAATCAGACCTTTTTGCCTCTAAAAAAACACAACTTATAGTTACTGTAATATGTGAAATATAAGATGGTAGGAGCAAACAACAGACAACATGAATAATTGAATTTTGCAAAAAATAACTAGATTGTTGTGAAAGTACAATCCTGTTTTATTTCTGTTTGATTAACAAGCATTTCAAATCATAAATGTATGGATTACTTCTCTCTTGAACTTTAGAATCTGTAGTTGGTGTCTTTTTTATGGGGGGATGCATAAAAACCCTGCCACTTCCTGTCTATTAGATGTTTTTCTGCTTTGCATTGATCTGACGTATTAAGCCTTTTTCATTGTTTTTTGTTGTTTATTCTTACGCTGTAGTGTTACACCACTGTCCCATGCTAGGTGAGAGTTTTCCATCAAACATATTTAACCCTGCCACACTCTATATGAGCCTAATATTAGAACAGTGGTTGTCATTGGTTCATGTCTTAACATATTTGTTTTTCATAAAATGTTTTGTTTCAAATAAGGCCATTAGTTTCTTCTATTGAATTGTTTCATTTTGTTTATGTTTGGGCCTTTCAAAGCTGACTATAAAGTATGGATCTTTCTCATTTTTGAAGGCCATACATTTGCCTATAATTGCTTACATCAACTTCATTTGAACTTTGATGGATAGCTGTCTCAACATACCATATTTTTTTTTTTTATATTGATATTTAAAGACGACCTGATGCAATTAACATTTTATAAAAACAATATTTTCATTTAGTTCTGCGTCTTCAGACAGTGCTTTCAACAAAGACTACTATGGATTCAAGTCTTGTCATAAATATAGACAAATCTTGAGATGTTTTGATGAATGAGTCACACTGGTTGGCCAGAGGTCCATCGGCCTAAATGACACTATTGAACTACTATGCTAAAAAATGTAAGAATTTGAAAGTTTTCTTTTTACAAATACCACTGAAGAAAGTGTATTTGAACTGCAAAAAGATAGTATAAATACCTGATATGACTGTTTAGCTGGATCATACATTCCAATGTGGGTAACAATATCTCCCTGTAATTAACAGAAAGAAAATAATAAAGGTGATTGAATTTGACACGCTTATAGCAAATATCTTTAGGTTTTCAATACAACGATTTTAATTTTGTTTTGAAATATAAATTGAATCCCAAACTCCTGTCTGTAATCTCACATGAACCTCAAGTACTTTAGTGTTACATTATTTGGTTTGGGCATTGTTGTCTCTTTTAAATTCATTGCAGTTTAAAAAAAATATTATTATAGATAAGATATTATTATGTGTAAAACAATCATTTGTAATTACAGGGTACTTATTACAGAAAATAATATAGCTAATTTCAAGTTTTCCCTACATCAAAAAGAAAAAGTTAGTTTTTAAAACTGGAAAAAACCATTTGACTTACATCAGTTTTATCAGACACATCATCCCAGGTAAACAGAATACATCCATCCTTCTCTTGATTCAGTATCTTTAAATTCTCTGAAAAAATAAAAAATAAAATATCAAATCAATTTTCTTCTTGATTATGAAGGCCATACTTTGACCTATAACTGAATTTTTATGCAATTTGACTTGGATGGAAAGTTGTCTCATTGGCACTCAAACCACATTTCTTCTATAAAGAAAACACTCCGTTAAAAATTAAATCATGGTCACAAAACAGTATATACATACTGGTAGGTACACTACAGCCCAGTGGATTTTGATTTGTCCACCAGCCCACCATGGGAGTGGGTAAAATTTCTAGCTTGTCCACTTTGTCCACCCATAGGAGTGGGCATGCAATTTCTTTTGTTTAATCACAAGATTTCCTAGTACAATCAATTGAAAAAAGCAGATAAGCAATAATAATCAATATCTCTATGAAAAAAGAGATTATAGCTGGAGTGGGCACAGGCGGACTGTCCATGGTGGGCCGGTGGAAAAATCAAAATCCACCCGGCTGTTGTGTACATAGTCAGAAAGATAATTTTGAGTGTAAGAAGGGGGCAAGAAATATTAAAGTCTAAAAATATTTGTAAAACAAATCTAAATCTCTATAAATTTCAACACTAATGACTGTTTATTATCCTTTATTAGGTAGATAAAAACTGTTAATGCGCATTTGTACTGAACGATTTAAAATAAGAATATAGATAAAGACTCATAATAAGGAAGTAAACACAGATACATGTAAACACCAATGAAAAAAATAGTTATTTATAACTATGGTTAAGTCTGCAAGATAAAACAAAATGTCAAAAGGTTGCCTAATCTTGCTTTATGTAAGGTTATTTTTTATACAGCAACATAATGGCTAAACATGATGAAAAAAATGGCCAGTACTTAGGAGCACAAGAACACATTAATCTGCCTTCACATAAGCTTCAGACTATTTCATGTGTAAGTCATCCAACTTATGATTTGATACTATTTTGTCGTGACTGCCATGGATTAATTTGTTCAAAATGTTTGACCGATTCTCATCAGCAACATTCTATGTGTGATCTTAATGTCATACACAATGAAAAGCTTCAAGTTTTAACCAATCAAAGAGATCAAATTGACAACAAGTATTTACCATTTGTTTTGTCAGAAAAGTTGAAGTTTGAAGAAATGCTTTCCTTGCATACGGTCAGTTATGAAAGAGAAAGGGAAAAAATAACTGAAAAAGATAGGAAATTGAAGGATGAAATTTCAAAGCAGACAAGTTCACTTCTCGGAGAAAAGGAAAAGGATTACTTGATGGCTAAAGAACATATTGAGCAAAATATCTCTTTAATAGAAGAAAAAATTAAGGAATTGAAAAGCAGTGCTACTCTAACGGAGGAATATAGTAAACACAACAATATCAAAAATGTATGTCATATTTCTGATGGAGTCCAGAATTATGTTGAAGAATTTGTAATCGAAAGACATCCATTACCATTTCAAACTTTAACATTCAAAGAAGAAAGTTACAATGCTTATGAATTACAAAACATATTTGGAAAACTTGAGACAGGCTTTCTTACAAACGCAGACCATGTTGAATTTGCCTCTGAAAAATCAAGTTATTCAACAAATCTAAATCTCATAGGAAAAATTACAACTGGAGAAAACACAATTTGGATAAAAAACACAAAACAAGCAATTTTACAAGAGATAAATCTAGCAAATGGAATCCCTCTTGAAGGGGAGGTCAAAGATATACAAATAAGGGATATGGCAGCTTTCAAATCAGGAGAACTGCTGCTTGTACTGGCCAACAATCCTATCATCAAGATCCTGAAAAAAGGACAAAAGAAAATGGAGAATTTTTATAATATTGACAAATCTTGGCTTCACGCAAAAGTATTTCCAACAGCAGTGCATGTCCTTAATAACAACAGAATAGTTGTGGGTACAACAGAAGTCAATGACCAATCGGAAGGAGAAACTAATACAGGTCAAGTCATGGTTCTAACAGAAGATGGCAAAAAAGATCATGTTTATGAATTTGATTCAAATAAAGAGGCCCTTTTCACCGTTCCTCATAGAATAGCATCAACTACAAGCGGATATATAATTGTCCTTGATAGGCCACCAAAGGGAAATGGAAGACTGAGATCAATAGACAATGAAGGAAACATAAAGTGGGATTATACTGGCATTGAAATCCCGAAACAAAAACAATACTTCGATCCCTGGGATCTAGTAGCTACATCTCATGACACTATAATCATGTGTGACTTTTCAAATGAAAATCTGCATATACTGAATTCCAAAGGCAATGTCATAAACTGCATCAGGCTAACACCACTTGATATTAACCGACCAGTTAGTATGGCTATAATAGACAATGAAACATTGCTAATTGGATGTGCGTCAACAACAGATAATGCCAAAATTCATAAACTACAAATTAAATTTAAAGAATGACAATCATCATGCTGCTGTAAATATTTTCATTTTTGTAATTTTATAAACCATTTTATATTGACATATTGTCAATTTTCTGTTTCTTATTTATATGATATAAATAAGAAACAGAAAAATATGTGTATTCAGGAATGCATTTTCTACATCTTAGGGAGTGTATAAAAAAATAAAGTGATATTTTAATTGAAATTATTCTAGCATGAATGCACTGAACTAATGTAATAAAGAAAGAGCTGAAAAAATCAAGGAAAAAAATTGTAAACTTCCTCATAAAATGTCAACAAACTCAACATATAGACATGATAGAATAGATCTGGACTTTGATTATATCTGATCAAACTTGTCTCATACAACAAATTTATTTAGGTACTTTTATCTACTGATATGGTCAAATCAACATGCTTTAATTGATAACCTACATGTATAACCATAACCTAAATATATCACAAACATTGTACAAAAGGTTGCTCCTGGTGTCACATTTATATTAGTTATGATTATAAAATTGAGAATGGAAATAGGGAATGTGTCAAAGAGACAACAACCCAACCATAGAAAAAACAACAGCAGAAGGTCACCAACAGGTCTTCAATGTAGCGAGAAATTCCCGCACTCGAAGGCGTCCTTCAGCTGGACCCTTAACAAATATATACTAGTTCAGTGATACTGAATGCCATACTAATTTCCAAATTGTACACAAGAAACTAAAATTAATATAATACAAGACTAACAAAGGCCAGAGGCTCCTGACATGTTTTTATGGGATTTCACCCCCCCCCCCCCCCCCCCCTATAACTCTAGCCAATGCAGAAAAGTAAAGGATGAAACATGGATAGCATTCCAAACCAGATGCTCTGCAGGGCGCAGCTTTATACGACCCCAGAGGTTGAACCCGTAACGGTTGGGGCAAGTATGGACACAACATTCAAGCTAGTTACAGCTCTAAATTTGGATTGTGATTAAATAGTTGACACAGCATAGGTTTCTGACACAGAATGAATGTGGTCTAATGAACTTAAAATTTTTGTTTTGCCTTTGAGCAATTCACCATGCTGTTGAATATTAATCCTCTCAAAAAAATGGTTGAAGAAATTTCTTTTTATTTATGAAATTTCAAATGAGAAAAATTGAATTAACACCCACCTCCCCCCACCCCCCACCCCCCAATTTTTTTTTTTACATCCCCCTATCATTTATTCTAAAACTAATCACAATTCAAATTTCTAATGGAGTTTGCAACAATAATTACTCATTTAAATACATCATAAAATAATAAAATGCAAGAATGTGCTTGTTATCAATGAATGGTAAAGATTGTCGTAATTTATCAGTTTGTATAAAACAATGATTTTAGTTGATTCAACTACCTATTCTTGACAAAGAAAGATAACTCCAATTGAAATTCTTGCTACTGCACAATATTGTGCAATTAGATATTTCTTGCTATTGCGCAATACTGTGCAATTGAAAATACTTGCTATTGCACAATACTGTGCAATTGAAGATTTCTTGCTATTGCGTTATACTGTGCAATTGGAAATTTCTTGTTATTGCTGAGTACAGTGAAATTGAAAATTTCTTGCTATTGCACAATACTTAATATAATAATTTTAGATCCTGATTTGGACCAACTTGAAAACTGGGTCAATAATCAAAAATCTAAGTACATGTTTGGATTCAGCATATCAAAGAACCCCAAGAATTCAATTTTTTTGTTAAAATCAAACTAAGTTTAATTTTGGACCCTTTGGACTTTAATGTAGACCAATTTGAAAACAGGGCCAAAAATCAAGAATCTACATACACAGTTAGATTTGGCATATCAAAGAACCCCATTTATTCAATTTTTGATAAAATCAAACAAAGTTTGATTTTAGACCCTGATTTGGACCAACTTGAAAACTGGGCCAATAATCAAAAATCTAAGTTCATTTTTAGATTCGGCATATCAAAGAACCCCAATGATTCAATTTTTGATGAAATCAAACAAAGTTTAATTTTGGACCCTTTGGGCCCCTTATTCCTAAACTGTTGGGACCAAAACTCCAAAAATCAATACCAACCTTCCTTTTATGGTCATAAACCTTGTGTTTAAATTTCATAGATTTCTATTTACTTATACTAAAGTTATGGTACGAAAACAAAAACAAATGCTTATTTGGACCCCTTTTTGGCCCCTAATTCCTAAACTGTAAGGACCAAAACTTCCAAAATCAATACCAATCTTCCTTTTGCAGTCATACACCTTCTGATTAAAATTCATAGATTTCCATTCACTATTACTAAAGTTAAGGTGCAAAAAAGTTGATTCAACTACTATTCTATACAAAGAAAGATAACTCTTAAATTTCATAGATTTCCATTCACTATTACTAAAGTTAAGGTGCAAAAAAGTTGATTCAACTACTATTCTATACAAAGAAAGATAACTCCAATTGATTTCTATTTACTTAAAAACCAAGAAAAATGCTTATTTGGATCCATTTTTGGCCCCTAATTTCTAAACTGTTAGAACCAAAACTCCCAAAATCAATCCCAACCTTCCTTTTGTGGTTATAAACCTTGTGTCAAAATTTCATAGATTTCTATTGACTTAAAACTAAAGTTACTGTGTGAAAAAAAAGAATATGCTTATTTGGGCCCTTTTTGGCCCCTTATTCCTAAAATGTTGGGATCAAAACTCCCAAAATCAATCCCAACCTTCCTTTTGTGGTAATAAACCTTGTGTTAAAATTTCATAGATTTCTATTCCCTTTTACTAAAGTTAGAGTGCGAAAACTAAAAGTATTCGGACGACGACTATGACGATGACGACGCAGACAACGACGCCAACGTGATAGCAATATACGACGAAAATTTTTCAAATTTTGCGGTCGTATAAAAAGTAAAAGGCTGTTTAAAATAAAGAATTTACAACAACTGATGTGGCTTACAACATAACTTATTTATTATCTATTCTTAATATATATGACAAAAAATGCAAATAGATGCAACACCACTAATTCAAACCAAGTCTGAAAGAGCATACTTGAGAAAGAAGTACATGTGTTTATTTAAAACAAAAAAGTTCGAAAGCATAGGTGTAACATTAACAAGAGGCTGTCACAAAGACAGCAAAGGGGATTTATTAACATTCATTTGTGTCCTGGCAATATCACAAGAACCATTACAGATGAATTGTGAAAGTGAAAATTGTCAATATCAAATTTGACCTCCATTTTGTAGTCAGTAGCAACATATTAAAATTTGAAAAGCTTAGATTGAATGGTTCATAAGTAAATGCAACAACGTGAATGGAAACGCCATTTTACGATCTTTCAAGAACCATAACTCCTGAACGGTTAAATTCAAAATCGTCATTATTGAACTTGACCTCTATTTTGTCATTTGTCATCAGTAACAACATATAAAAATTTCAAAAGCTTTGGTCGAATGGTTCATGAGAAAATGCATTGACACGACTGGAAACACCATTTTTCAATCTTTCAAGAACCATAACTCCTGAATGGTAAAAGTCAAAATCGTCATTATTGAACTTGATCTCCATTTTTCATCAGTAACAATATATTAAAATTTGGGAAGCTTTGGTAGAACAGTTCATGCTTAAATGCGCGGACATGACTTGAAACTCCATTTTTCAATCTTTCAAGAACCATAACTCCTGAACGGTAAAAGTCGAAATCGCTATTATTAAACTTGACCTCCATTTAGTTGTTGGTAACAACATATTAAAATTTAGGAAGCTGTGGTAGAACAGTTCATGCGTAAATGCACGGATACGACTGGAAACTCCATTTTTCAATCTTTCAAGAACAATAACTCCTGAACGGTAAAAGTAAAAATTGCGATTATTGAACTTGACCTTCATTTAGTTGTCAGTAACAACATATTAAAATTATAAAAGCTTTGGTTGAACGGTTCATGAGTTAATGCACGACAACATTTGATTGCCGCCGGACCGCCCGCCTGCCATACATCCCCAAATCAATAACCGACATTTTTGTCACAAAAATCCGGTTAAAAATGTGAAATATATTTTGGTGGTTATATTACCAAACGAAAACTGAATAACTGGTAACTATTGCAAAACACTTTTGACTGATAATTTTGAATAATATTGCAAAACACTTTTTGACTGATAGTCTTGAATAATATTGCAAAACACTTTCTGACTGATAATTTTATCCATGTTTAAAAATTGGTTTAAGGGGACTGGCGGGTCTAAATCAACTTTTTTTCTAATAAAGGAATTTTCTATTTTTTTCTATAATTAAACTTTATCTTATACCTAATAGAAATATAAAATAAAAATATGAGGTCACCGTTCATTTAAGCTCACAATCTGCATACAAAAGAAGAATACATTTTTGTTAATTAAGATTACAGCAAAATTACAGCAATTAAACTCTTCAAATGCAATCTGTAAATGAAAACAAAACTAGAACAATTGAATGGAATTTTCAAACCTCTGTGGAAAGGATATTAGAATATATAGTGATTTATAAAAGGATACATTCTGGATCAACATTTTGACTGTGTACACCTGTTATCTGAACATCTGTTCTCAACACTCGTTTACCAGTTGTCAAATCCATGAGGAAAGGGTCCTTCCTGTATCTACCAAGTGGACAAGGTCCTTGCTGATCTGTAAGGCAGACATCACAATAGCAGCTTAGGTCACAACACACCAGCACCTTTGAACCCTGTTCAAAGGTTTTCACGCAATGAAATGACTGCGTGCCAGGAAGTGTTTTTACCAATCCTGGTTTTTCAGGCTTAAGATGTTTGATGACCTTCTTCGGGACATAGATAATCTTCTGTATAATCTTGTGACTCTCATTTTGCTGTAAAGCTAAGTAAGCTTGGTATGCGTTGTTTATAACATTCCCAGCAATGATGAGCCTGTCAATTTTCCTTTTAATGGCTGCACCCAAACCATCTGAAGGTCCCTTACCATGCCCTGATTCGGTATAATGGTAAACAAGACGAATGTCATGTTTTTTTTCTATCAGGCCAATATTCATGAAGGCAAGTTTGCTCTTGTACTGCCCAGCACAATTATCAGAAAATCTGTGTATAACCTTTACTTTGCAAGGACCAGGACTGTGGTTTAAGTGTACTACCAGTTTGTCTGTGAATACTTGAACTGCATCTGTGTCGTGGGCAAGACTGTCAGAAATTACAATCAATGATTCCTTTTGAACCACAGGCTTTTGGATTGTGCTTTCTAGTGCATGGCGCACAATATAAATAGGATGAATGGTAACTTGTTTAATGTTCCAATGAGCAGATTCAATCTCATCTTGTGGTTGCAGTGAAAGGTTTTCCGAAAAGTCCATGACCACTAAACAATGGTCCATTGGTAGCTCATTTATTATGTTTGATTGGACTCTTTGTTGGAAATTTGAACGGAAACTGTGGCTTGAAAATTGCTCCATACTTTCTGAGACTTCTTTGACCACATCACTAACAGGCTGTTTTTTCTGTACTTGAATCCAACGGTTGGTTCTTTTCTTGATACCTTTTCTGTCTTCATACTGTTCAGAAGTTGTTTCCCACTGATGATATTTGACTATCTGATTACATGTAGTACTACTTTTGGTGATGAGGGGTTCATACCAGTTGACAACAGAGTATATTCCACAGTTGTTACAGTCTCGATCACTGCATTTCCTCTCTGGAAATTCAATGTATTTACACAGGGACAAATCCGACAAATCCCTGACTGAAATCTTGGTCTCCACATCAAGGGTTGTTCCTAATTGGTTGAGGGCATTTACTTTTTGTTCAAGGTTGTAATCCTTGATGCAAACGCACACCTGTCTGCAGCTGAGATTGAGGGGTTTGAAGTTCTTTGGTACCATTTTTCGAAAGGTTGTAAACTTCCGGGGAAATTCAGGGTGTAACTCCATAAATCTGCTGAAAGCTTCTCTCTTACTGCACAGGAGATGACGTTTAGCAACCACTTCACCATTAATCAAGACTGTGTCTTTCTTGTTTGGCATAATCCTAGAGTGTACCTCTAGAAATCGTTCTACCCTCGGTTCCCAAATATCATAAAGGACTCTTATTTTATATAATCTTTTTACTTGTTGTGCCTTTCTGGTCTTGTATTGTTGAAGGGTTTTTTTATTCTTCCAAATTGACTCTGGTATTGACTTGTCATCAGCAAATGCAAGTGATCTTTTAGCCTTTTCTGTATGTGAGCTTGGTCTTCCTGCTCCAGTAATATTAAGGATATTGCTGATATCACTTTCTGTATTACCTTCTAGCAGACCTTTTTGCCTTCGAGGTGTGGCATTCTTAATGATATGTTTCATGGTACTAGCCCATGCTGTAGGGCTTTCTGGAAGAATTTTCCTTGCTCTTTCTGCACGCTTTCTTAGTGCAGGACCAGAGGAATAGTTTCTCACCCGACTTTGCTTAGGGTCTTTTGTCTCTGTATTGGTATTAGTGCAACCTTCTTTCTTCTTTTGTTCAGCTCTCCTTTTTCTACTTGCTTGTTTCCATTTTCTCTGTTTTATTTTAAAGTCATCATTAAATTCTGCATCCAATATTCTTTTTCTTTTCTGTTTTTCTTTGTAGGCTTTGTTTTGATTTTTCTTTTTTTTCTGTACCTTTTCAAGTTTTCTTTGATTATTTTTAATTCTTTGCCGGTATTGTCTAGTCCTCTCTTTTGATGTCTGTTTTCCATTGCTCTGGTTTTGGTTGGGTCTATTTTGTACCAGTCTTGTTGATTTTCTAAATGCTGGTAGTTTCACTATAAGCTTCTTCATCATTTACATTAACTTATACTGAAAAAAATGCAAATGGTTATCTCCTTTCCTATTTTGTCTATTTTATGTCAGGAGTGTGACAAATTATGCCTTAAACAGAATTGCATTTAAAAGCTAAGTTTGTATAAATTCCAAAAGAGATGATTGTGTACCAGAAGGATATTGACATTTCCTTAAATATTCAAGCTATTTTTCATCTATAATTTACATTTTTCATTTATATATTGAGATAAATGTCAACATGTTATGGTGACAATTAGTTTCATAAATGAATTATTACTAAATAAATATTATCCATGTGTCTTAGAAATCTCAAAACATGTTTACTAACCTTCTTCTATCAAAATTTTGACACCAAGTAACAATGGATCATTTTTTTGAATATGTAATTAAAATTTAAACAATGTCATTTAATGTATAAAAAAAGTGTCACACTCCTGACATCTAAAAATCAAGTGTGTAGATTCAACATATAGATTATCACAGCTGCAATAAATGTTTTTCTTCTCTATGGAACAGGTGCTTCTGAAAAATAAATAACAATGTAAGATGAAAAGCATTATATAAATTTGGTACATGTTTAAAGACAGTTGTCACACTCCTGACATTTTTGGGTGCTTGTATAGAAGTTAATCCAATATGTAAATTATGCACCTCAGGATGTCTGTATAGCCTTTTATGGATAGCTTATACATGTATACAATAAATACTTACCAGTTTTACACACAAATACTCCTTTAAAATACAACCATAACACTTTAATTTAGAAATTATCAAATTTGGCCAATATTAATTTTTGGTACATACCTTTTCACAATGTATATTTATTTACATAATATTTGTGCAATGATAACACCAATCTATAATCTACAAAACCTAGTATTGAAGAATGATTATAAACCATCTTCATATACATGCATTCATCATAATAATTTTTACTCAACATGTAAATTATTAAAAAAAAATCCTGTCACACAAAAAGCGTCACACTCCTGACAAATTTGACATGTTTTTTTAATAAAACTTTTGGCTGGTACAAGATATCTAAATGAAATTTGGCTGCAAGTTAGCTGGTATTGAACTTGTTGGTTTGACATTTAATTTACTTTCCTAAATATAATGGGGGAAATAATATGCCCCAATATGTTAAAATCTTCATTTTTTCTAATTCCACCCTAATGTACTTTTTTTCTGTTGACCTAATAGAAGAAATATTGGTAATATCGAAATAAAAAAAGAAACTAAATTACAGAAATCGCTTAAAGGAGCAGGTCCAGTAAGACCCCTTTTTATAGCAGTTTTACAAAATTGTTAAAATGTAAACTTTTAGTTATTTATTGGACAGTAGAATGCTTCTGCTACATAAATATGGGCTGTTTTTTACAATACAATGCACATAATAATGGGGCATATATTGGGTACTAGCACCATTAAGGAATGCTAAATTACTGAAATCTTCACAATTTTATCCTTTTTGTTAAATTTTAGACGGTTTTCGTCTAAAACAAAAGTGGCCGCATTCATGTTCATCCTTACTATTGAAATGCAAGTTGAATTTTATGATAATACATAACATATATAAAGGTTTCGGATGAACACAGATGCGGCCACATTTATTTTTGACAAAAAAACATCTGAAAAGTGACATTTTTCAGCATATTTGGTAGATTTTTCATATTTGAGCTTGAATCGGGTTAATTTAATGACTGAATCAGTAAAAAAATTTCACATAAACGAATTAAATTAAAAAAATTAGGGTCAGGGCTAAAACAGGGTCGGTCAGGTTACCAGAAACTCAATTTTTTTTTTCTTCTCTGCCTTACAGGACCTACTCCTTTACAATTATTTAGTTTAAGTACAACTTGTTTGAAAATAATAATAATAAAAAAATATAGGTCACAGATGAGTTAAAAAATATATTTCAATTTAAACGTAAAAAAATGACATTTTTGCACTAAAGGGAGATAATTTGGAGCTTTTTTAATGATATAAACATTTTTAAAGTCATCTCTAGCCAAGCCAAATCGATTTGTCTGGGTGATTTTTGTACCATAATACGAAGTTATAGCTAATTGTGTAATACAATAATGATAATTTTAAATAATATTGCAAAACACTTTTTGACATAATTTTTATTAATAAAAAAATTGCATGAAATTTTTTTTTTTTACCTGTTTTGGTACCTGTTGAAGGAGCCAGTATGTTCAATTATGGAACTAAAGGTATGTTGATTTCAGCCCAATAAAAGCTAAAGTATCTAAGTTTCAGGTAATGACTAATTGTTACCTCCATGGAGTCGGTAAACTTTTATATGGATAGTTCATTCAGCTTGAACACTTCAATTACTCTATTATTATCACATTTCTTTCATAAATGAGTGAAAATTAAAGAACCTTAGTGAACACCCTCACAGCATGCTCACATACACCACGCCCCCACATTGTCACTGGACAAATAAAATAACTCTAAGAACAAAAATTGAATCATAATTTCCTGTCAATAAGCACATCTACATAGTATGTCCTTATTATCTAAAAAGTTTCATGAAATCTGTTGAGATATTTTAGAGGAGTTTTGATGACAAACTGTTGCAGAAGTATATTGAGGCAAATAAGTTCACAGGGGAATAACTCCTAGATAAAAATTTTAATCATAATTTACTGTCGATATGCACATCTACTTAGATTGTCTTTATCATCTACAAAGTTTCATGAAATTCTGATGTATGGTTTCAGAGGAGTTGCAATGACAAACTGTTGCAGTAGTATATTGAGGCAAATAAGTTCAAAGGGGCATAACTAATAGAACAAAATTGTGTCATAATTTCCTGTTGATATGCACATC
This sequence comes from Mytilus trossulus, assembly GCF_036588685.1. Taxonomy (NCBI): domain Eukaryota; kingdom Metazoa; phylum Mollusca; class Bivalvia; order Mytilida; family Mytilidae; genus Mytilus; species Mytilus trossulus. The sequence goes on from NC_086373.1 coordinate 17,781,607, forward strand.
TACATAGTATTAATTACAAAGTTTCATGGAATTCAAATGTGTGGTTTCAGAAGAGTTGCGCTGACAAACTGTTGCAGTAGTATTTTGGGGCAAATAAGTTTAAAGGAGCATCTTTCCTGAAAAAAAAATTGAATCATAATTTCATGTGGATATATGCCAATGTATGCACATCTACATAGTATGTATTTATTATCTAAAAAGGTTTCATGAAATTCTGTTGTGTCACGTTTCAGAGGAGTTGCTATGACACGTAGAGGACTGACTGACGGACAGAATGACTGATGGACGGGTCAAAAACATTATATCCTCACGCAACATCCTTGTGAGGGGTATAATTACCCCTAAATTTGTAAATATTGGTCTAAAAAGTTGAAATTGGGAGGAAATGAGAGGTATAAATGGACCAAAAAGGCACATTATATTGAAGACAAAGTGTCCACTAGTGGTATTTATCAATCTTAGTCATCTTTTGTATAATAATTGAAAGTTTGTATGCAGATGAGATAATTTTGATCACTTATATAATCTACCATCATGTTGCTTGGAATGGATTTTTTGAAGAAAAATTGTTTTAATTGGTGTAGATGTCACCTTACATTATACAAAAATGTACTTTTGAATTAATTATGACAAAACTCGACAGTTATGCTTGAAATAAACAGTATTACAAAGAAAACAATCACATACAGTTTATTCAACCAAAAAGTTTTTTTTATAAATTGAATTATCTCCCATTTACTAGAAAATTCACTCAAAAATAATCTCCCATTACAAATGCATTGTGGAAGTTATAATACCATTGTTTTCCCCATTCAGTCTTTGTTTAATTGGAATTTTAATCAAATTAAGCAGAATTTATTCTTGTTTCAAATAAAGAAATACTTGGCATGAGTAAAGTTTTATCCTGTCCATAGATATAGGAAGATGTGGTATGAGTGCCAATGAGACTACTCTTCATCCAAATAAGAATTTATAAAAGTAAACCATTACAGATCAAGGTATGGCCTTCAACATGGAGCCTTGGCTTACACAGAACAGCAAGCTATAAAGGGCCTCAAAATTTAGTAATCTAAAACCATTCAAACAGGAAAAACAACGGTCTATAAATCTATATAAAAACAAGAAACGAGAAACACCAATGAACAACTACTGTACCATACATGTAACTACTACAGGGCAAATTTCACATTTCATTTCATATAAACATATATAAGATAGTATTGAACCATCACCAAAAGTAAACCCATCAAATGTTCATCCCTTTTTTCCTATTTACAGGCTTGAGTAACCATATCAGCCCAAGTTTCCAATTATTTTATAAACACCCATTTAAACTAGAGGCTCTAAAGGGCCTATGTTGCGATGTGCATATTAAACAAAATACACAGATGGATTAATGACAAAATTGTGGTTTGGTGATGGTGATTTGCTTGTAGATCTTACTTTACTGAGCATTCTTGCTGCTTACAATTAATTTGAAGATGTCAAGAATATTGTCATTATTGGACAAAAAGATTTTACAACGACATTTTTAAAGCTGAGAGGGTAATACAACAGATTGTTACCCTGACAAAACAGTACTGTTTAGTATGTATTTTTTACTAAAAGATTTTGTACAAATAAAAAAATATAACTTGCCATCCTTGTCACTGAATAGTCGACTTCAAGTTTAGTTTGGCCATATTGAATAAGGGGTTGATTTTTTTTTCAAGAGGTGGAAATAGTATGTTAAATAGTACAGGAAATCCTATGCATGTTTCCAAGCAACTGCTCTGTTTAAATGTTTTCCCATATTTTTCAGACCAATTTTACCTCCATTAATAAAATCTGCCCACTATTCAAGATAGCCAAACTGACTGTGGAGAGGCCTATTCACAAAATTCACAAATTACTGATAATTATAAAGTTCCATGTATATCTCATGTTTTATTCCCAATCAAATGACCTTTTATTATAAAAACAGGATGCTGGTAGGCGGATATATTCCTACTCGTACTTTCGGCAACTCGTACTCAACCAGCTTGTACCCTATTTAGACCAACTCGTACTTCTACCAAGTCGTACCCAATATTTTTTAACATTGATTATTATGCTTCATTTTTTATTATTTTGTAGTTGACCTACTGATAGGATTATATTTAAAAAATCCTTGAGTGTCACAGTGTGCTCAATCCATAGAATATTTGAAAATGATATTTTTTACTGAATATTGCGATGGACACGTCTTTTGTTGATATGTTACATATTGTTTTTCATTCATTTTTTTTATATAAATAAGGCCGATATTTTTTTCGTTTGAATTGTTTCGCAATGTCTTATCAGTGCCTTTTGTAGCTGACTATGCAGTATGGGCTTTCCTCATTGTTGAATGCATTACAGTGACCTATGGTTGTTTATAATGTCTGTGTCATTTTGGTCTCTTGTGGACAGTTGTCTCTTTGGCAATCATACCACATCTTCTTTTTTTATATGAGTTGGGTGAGTAGGAGTTGTCGAAAGTATGAGTTGTTGTGTACCCCTGGTAGGCGGAGCCTAAAAAACAAATAGGCTACTGATCCACTTCTTGGAACCCCCTTTTTTTTGCCGATCAATGCATTTAAATGGGGACATATTGTCTGAACCCCTCTTTTGTCCTGGGTTGGGAAACCACCCCTTTTTAAAATGGCTTGATCCGCCCCTGGTTGTGGTTTAAGGATTAAATACTTAATGTTTGGATGAGGAACAAATGAGAACATAGATGTAATAACAAATATTTAAAGTCTGATGAACAAAATTACACTTGAAACATCCGATGAACGTGTCTTGTGACTTTGATTCAGATATTTGATTATTTCTTGTATATTTTTGGTTAATATAATGGTTGTATATGCAACCTGTAAATTCGTCTGCTTGTTTTACTGGAAGATGCAGTTCTCTTCTCCTCTTCTCGACAAATTTAGCAGCATTTAATAACAAATTTTGTACTTTTACAAGCTCTATCATTTTGCCTTTTTCAGTTTTTGGTGCAGAAGTCAATTCATGCGGATGGTTTTGGACTTTTACATTAATTTCAAAGGAAAAGTCAATAATACTCGCTTCTTATTCCACGACCCGGATATAGAACCTTCGGTCGAATGGTTCAGAGTGTACAAAATGAAACTTAGAAATATCCTATTTTTTATTTGATAATCGCAATGACAAGTTTAAGTGCTGAGCTGAATCGGTTCTGTGAGTTTTCAAAAAGAACAAAGCAAATTTTAGATGAGACAAAGAGCTGTTTTGATGACATAAACGAATCGGGAAACTCTGAACTTGGTAACTATTTTTTGTTTCATTCTGATTATTATTGAAATATTGTATGAGGGTGGGGAACCTAAGTAACTGCGGAATCGTAGCTCTTAAGGCCCTTGACCTTGTGATATGTTATGTCCATGGTCCGCAAACTATTATTATGCAGTTACAATAGCTGAATTTACCTTAGTCCAAATAATTATGACGTCTGGCAAGGCTATTTTAATTTTTTTCTGGGACGCCTTCCTACGACTCTGGCAAGGCTATTTTAATTTTTTCTGGGACGCCTTCCTACTGTAGGAAGGTGTCCCAGAAAAAAAATAAAATAGCCTTGCCAAAGGTCATAATTATTTGGACTAAATTTACCTACATGTATACTTTACCCTTAATGTTAATGGCTAGGCCTATTTGTTTGCCTATACTGGACAGCACAAAAGAACCCATAAAATGTTGACGTCATAATAGAGAACATCTGATACCACACTGGAAAAGTGATTGCTGCATAATGTAAAAAGTTCAAGCGGGGCAGATTCTCTGGTCAATCAGGACATATGTCTGTCTGTCTGTCTGTCTGTCTGTCTGTCTGTCTGTCTGTCTGTCTGTCTGTCTGTCTGTCTGTCTGTCTGTCTGTCTGTCTGTCTGTCTGTCTGTCTGTCTGTCTGTCTGTCTGTCTGTCTGTCTGTCTGTCTGTCTGTCTGTCTGTCTGTCTGTCTGTCTGTCTGTCTGTCTGTCTGTCTGTCTGTCTGTCTGTCTGTCTGTCTGTCTGTCTGTCTGTCTGTCTGTCTGTCTGTCTGTCTGTCTGTCTGTCTGTCTGTCTGTCTGTCTGTCTGTCTGTGTCCATCCGTCCATCTGTCTTTTCTTTCTTTCTTTCTTTCTTTCTTTCTTTCTTCTATACCTACCCTATATTTTAAGCTTAGAAATAGCCTACCTTTAAGGTTTTTTGTCATTTTTCAATACTGGTAAGCACTGGTAAGTCACAATTTCTCCAATAGCATGAATAGACTCAATGTAAAAAAAGACAGGTATTTATTTAAAAAATGTAATAAAAAAACATGATATTACATATGTATTATTTTATTTGGCCTTGTGCTATTTTCTTTTCATTCTTCTTGAGAAGTTACTTGTATGAAGGAGTAATTCAGTGACAAAGGGAGAAGAGCTGGTTCTCACAAAGTGGCTAACGGCACTGTCAAATGTGTAGAAGATGTTGCCAATTCAAATTTTTAATCTTTATAATACATGTATATCAGTGCTGATAATTCTATGGGACTATGAAACTATGTCTTATATTTGTATACATTCTACATGCATGACATGTTATGAGATACAATTGTCTATTTCATGTTTTTCAGGGTCACTGTTTAAAGCAGAGCTATTACGAGAAGAGGAACAAGAGATTTTAGATATTGCACAAAGACCACCAGGAATTGTGATTTTGGGACAAAATTCTTATTCAAAATTCAAGATTGTAAATGAAATATTTAACAATGGGATACTCCCAGTCATTTACTCTGCAGCAGCAGGGCATGATGATTTACCGTTTCGTATGGTACGATTTAAACATGGCGAGAGTCTCTCTTATAGCCTAGCACTGCCAGACGACTATGAAATTGTAGATCACTTAGATGCATATAAAGAACAATCCAAAACTGTACCACTAAAGGATTTACAAATTCATTCTGCTGACAAGGCATCAGATTCAGCCATTTTGGAAATTTCTTATAATCATGTTATACTAAGACAAGGGGCTCAGATTATTGTTGCACCTTCCCTTGGAGAAATCAGTAAAGTGTATAAGACATGTACAGAGAGTGTTTCGCCCATTCTGGTTTATTCTTTTTCAGATGATTTGTCAGATGAGGTTAGTTCATATTTAAGTTTAGATGAAATTCTATGACTTATCACAGTGAATAAATTTGGACAGCTATAGATGTTTTGACCAATTTACCAATTTTATTGATTGTGGATAGAAACTAATAATTTAAGATGAAGTACATAATTATTTTCTTGTACTATTATTTCACAGTTAATATTACATGTCCAATTTAAGATTTTTTTCACCAATTAACAAATTTAATGTGTGATCATTACAAATATAATATTATCTACCACATCTGATTGTAACAAAATTATCTTGATTATACTGCATTTGTACTAAGTATTCTGATATTAAACAAGCTGTACACTTAAAACTCAGAAGATGTGGTATGATTGCCTATGAGACAACTCTCCACTAGCATGACTAGAGACCAAATGGAACAGAAACTAACAACTAGAATTTCTCACTACATCATTGAAGACCTGTTGGTGACCTTCTGCTGTTATTTTTTCTATGATCGGGTTGTTGTCTCTTTGACACATTCCCCATTTCCATTCTTAATTTTATATAGGTCACTGTACAGCCTGTAATAATAATCATTTAGCCCATACTGCTTATATATATATATAGCTTAATAATAATCTGTTTTTCTTGAAATACCGGTACCAACTCCAATGATTAATGATTTCATAAACATAGAATGCATTGTTACAATGATATGAAGAGCAGGAATGAAAAAATAATAACTACATGACAAAGAACATTAAAGAAAGAAAGACTGAAAAGAAAACGTAAATAATAAGAATTCAACAAAAGAAAAAGAAATACACCTAAATAATTTATTTAGATGAAATGCAAATTTGTCAAAAAGTGAATAACAATATAAATAACTTTAAAATTATTTGCACTTTTAAATGACTTTAGTAATATTTTTTTTATAGTTTTATAAAAAAAAAATATCCTTGTTCTGTGGTGTAGATTAATTAGACAATAATATGTTGTTGAACATGTTCATGTAGAAAAAGGCAGTTGAGAATTCTTTATCATGTTTATACTCCATTTAAATTTATAAACACTTTAATTTTAAGTAAAAAATTGGATACAAATTTATACATTGTACATGTACATGAATCTTTTACTGTCGGAGAATATCAATGTAATTGGTTCATTGTCAACCATCTTTATATCATATTGTTAAGATAACTAGTCAAAGGTTTATCTTTTCCAAAAACTCAAATCTTATTGATATTTACTCTTTAGGAAATCAAGGTCTTTTAGTTAAACATACAACATGTACAAGTACAAATGTAGTCAGCACTTAAGTTCAGATATTTTCTATTTTTATTTTAAAAAGTGTTAAGTATTTTCAAGCATTGTTAGTCATGAATTTGTTATAAAAGCAGGAAATAGAGTTTAATATGTCAGGACATCTGGTTAAACATTAAGCAGCTTTGAGAAATAAACAAATCTGAATAAGACAATCAATAGAAATCTCAAGTCATATTCATATACATGTACTAACTACTATAAAACATATTAAGGGGGCTTGCAGGATATAAATATTATTTTTAAAAAGAGAATGTTGCTTCTTTTTTTTTCATTTAATAAACTTTATCCTATACTTAATAGAAAAATAAAATAAACTATTGAGTCACTGTTCATTTAAGCTCACAATCTGCCTTCGAAAGAGTCATGCATTTATGTTAAGGTCAAGGAACAGTAAATGGGCTATGTCGCAGATTTTGCTAAAAAATTGCATACAACCTTGGCTCGTTGAACTACAACTGAAAATCTAAAAAATAATACATTTATCTCTTTTATTATCTGAAAAATTGCTGATTGATTTCTGTTAATATGGGTGAATATTTGTATAGAAAGCACATAAAATCGGCGAAAAAAACATCTTAAATTTGTCTTTAAATCGCCAAGTCTCTAATTCTACTCCATAGATTTTTCTTAAAAAACTATATGTTGTTGATACATAAATTTCTGTTTTAATGATGCAAAATAAAGATAGGGTCACCGACTTCGTTTTTACGGTATTCATCATTCAAAGTTGCGTTCTTTGTGAAAAACTCCAACAAAACGTCGAAATAATCGTAACGTTGCAGGCCGTAAAACGTTGATTTTTGACGTTTTTCACTACCAAAAAGGTAACAAATTGATTGTTAGGTAAAAAACGGAGTCGGTGACCCTATGATTATTTTATATCATTAAAACAGAAATTTATGTATCAACAACATATAATTTTTTAAGAAAAATCTATGGAGTACAATTAAAGATTTTGCGATTTTAAGACAAATTTTAGAAGGGTTTTTGCCGATTTTATGTGCTTTCTATACAAATGTTCACCCATTTTGTAAAAATTCAATTAGTAATATTTCAAATGATAATTGAGATAAATGCATTTTTTTTCGATTTTCAGTTGAAGTTTATCAAGCCAGAGTTGAATGCCAAATTTTATTGAAATCTGTGACATAGCCCATTTACTGTAACTTGACCTTAAGGTTCCTTTTTTCTGTTGAAATACGTGTAATACGAGAAAAAAAGTTAAAATAAAAATAAAAAAAGAACTAAATTACAGAAATCGTCTAAATTAAAATAGTTTAGTTGAAGTACAGTTTATTTGAAAAAAAATAATAAAAAATGTAGGTCACCTATGAGTTTAAAAAGTTATTTCAATTTAAATGCCAAAAAAAATGCATTTTTACACTAATGGGAGATAATTTAGAGCTTTTTCAATGATATAAACATTTTAAAAGTCATCTTGTGCCAAAACGGATTGGATGATTTTGTACCATATCATAAAGTCACAACTAGTAGTACGTGTAATATATATAAAGTTTTTAATGAAAAAAAATTTCTCTCAATTTTTTATGAATAATTTGTACCCTTGAGCCTCAAACATGTTAAATGAAGGAAACACACAAATTTTTGTCAATTTCATCTTAACACATGCTAAACTAGTTGAGGTTATAATTTATCAAACTATTTAGCTACAGTGATCGAATTGAATACACAAATTTTGATGATTACAGATTACTGATGATTACTTGGGGAAAAAATGTAATCAATTACAATTAGCCAATTCCTGATATACGTGTACACTGCAGTATGAAGAGAAATTCTGCATACTGACTAGTGACTACTGTGTATATATATATATATATATATACAACTCGTCTAAACATCAACCCAACAATGTTAGATCTGTAAATTTGCTTTCGCAAATTTTTGGTTCTTCCCTCGCCGGGATTCGAACCCATGCTACTGTGATATCGTGACACCAAATCGCCTGCACTGCAGCCGTCCCGCTAGACCACACGACCACCTGGGCTCTCAAAAAAAGAGCTTTCGGTGGCCATATGTTACCTTTCCACGTCAGTTTTAATCTAGCTGATCTGTAACAATAACATCTTCATGCCTTATATATCATGTACTGTAGTACGCCGCTAGATTAAAACTGACGTGGAAAGGTAACATATGGCCACCGAAAGCTCTTTTTTTGAGAGCCCAGGTGGTCGTGTGGTCTAGCGGGACGGCTGCAGTGCAGGCGATTTGGTGTCACGATATCACAGTAGCATGGGTTCGAATCCCGGCGAGGGAAGAACCAAAAATTTGCGAAAGCAAATTTACAGATCTAACATTGTTGGGTTGATGTTTAGCAAGTTGTATATACATTATGTACACAGCCATGTATCACCATCATTGATGGCGATCCGATGGATACATCTGTTGTAGGGTTGTCACTGACTCAGACGTACTTATATATATATATATATATATATATATATGCATGAAAAAACAGATAGGCCAACAAAATAATGTGCTGTATTTATGACTTTGTATGGGCACATTAATGGATGGGTTAAACCCTGAACTTGAACAAAAAATAGTTGTAAGATAATACTAATCAAGTAAATGAAGGACTTACAAAAATAAAAGAAAAAAAGTATGTGTATTGTGATTCCTTTTAGTTATATTCTTTTATTTTGATATACAGGAGATTGAGACACTACAAAATCTACAAGAAATATCCCAGTATGAATCTGTATGCTTTATACGTGTCCCAAAATGTAGGCAACATTTAATGAATGGGGAAATCCCAAATAACAATGCAACAAATTCAACAACGAACACTGAACAGGACAATGTGTCCAGTATACCATCAAGGAGAATAGAAAGAACTTTAGACAGAGTTAATGGAAATTCACGATCACAAAGTAATTCTCTTATAGGAAAAAACAAAATGACCATTCTTAAGAATACCAGAGTATATGAACAGTTATGTGATTTAGGGTACTTGAATGAGAACCCAACATGTCGGAACACTAGACGATCATTTTTGTCTGACTATTATGAAACAGAGAGTGACTTGATAGACAATTTTGAAAGCCATTCTTACCGTTTCAATATGTTCGTTCAACAGACATTACAGAGATACTTAGTAAATTCCTCTACGGTTTTGAATAACTCCCATTCACGATGTCTAAGTATGTTTATTATGTCCGCATTCGATATGGCAAGAGACATGTTAATTACACCAAAGAAATTACTGTTTGCACGAGAAAAAGAAGTAGAATTGTATAAATCTTTAATGAGAATAAGTGTGGCCAAAACAAATGAGATCAGAGAAATGATTGGATTTACGATAGCAGAAAATACAGAAATGTTGGTACAAAAAGCTGCTGATTATGAATTTCTAGGTAGGTTTTTTGAATTGAATAAAAAATATGTGTGTGTGCATGACTTGTTAAAAAAATTATTTGCACATTTATATATAAATTTGGATGTGGGGGTACACTTGTGAGTAGTCTTAGATCTGCACTTTGTTTTTTTAAATCCTCTTCTCATTTGTTTTTTGTTTGTTTTGTGTTGATATAGTTAGTAAAACCTTTTCAACTGAATTTTATAGTTGGTCTCATTTTGTGCTGTAACATCACTCTCCTAGATGTGGGGGAAGATGTTTTGCCTGCAAACAAAGTTAACCCTGCTAAATTCTGTCCTAAATTAGGAGCCTGTAATTTAGTGGTACAAAATGTAGTTGTTTATTGCCATTCTTTTTCGTTGACTCTGCTTTTGTACAGAAATGCTATGAAAGCACTACAACTACTGGATAAATGTTTGGGATTTTATCTATCTTTGGTTCATACTGGATGAATGCTGGGGATTTTATCTATCTTTGGGTCATATGACCTTCAGTACATTTTCACACTTGACACTCTGATTACATCTTGAATTTTCTATAGGTTGTTTTATAGATAAAATGTATATACAATGTAGTTTCTTTTAAAAGTGTATTTCTCAGTATCCTTCCATAAATTGTAACCCTTTTTTATATCACAAAACATTTTTGCCACCTTTGGGTAACTGACCTTTTATTTATTGTGGAGCAACTTAGGTTATCTCCCTACCGTGTATATGACCTATACATTTTGCATTGTTTTGTATGTTTCAAATGCAGGTTCATATTTTAAATGAACATGATAAACATTTATTTATCAGTGAATACATTTAGCATGTTTAGTAATATATTATATATAGAGTAATACTGTAAAACATATTGGTTATCATGTCCAAGTCTTTAAACATCTATACTATTAAACGAGAAGACCTCATTTTGGGTGTCGCTTCTCTTCTTTCCACAATAAACTAATCAACACGCCTCTGTGTCCTATAGGTACAGTGCATAGTGCCATTTGTCATCCATTCATATGATTATTCAGATTGAGTTATTTTTGGAGAAAAACGAGAAAAAAGGCATCCGGATATTGTTCCGTCATTGGTCGAAATTTTAAGTCAGATTAGACTTCCGGTTTGCGTTTTTCTGTATACTTTGAACATAAATATACAAAGAATAAAGTGTATTTTCAGAATTCTATCTGCTATCATTGTTAAGTTTACTATCCACGGCAGTCACAGAGTTTATTAAATAGAGAGGGTCTGTATACTATATCAATGACCACTATGGATCGATTAGTAAACTTCGAATTGAAAGTAAATACAAGTATATTTATATAGTAATGAATGTTCATAATATACAGATAAGCCCTAAAAATATTCATGTAAACTTTTGATACCTTTTCTGAAATTAAATCTTTTACAAAATTCATTGATTACAAAAAAAAGAAAAGATGTGGTATGATTGCCATGTTGAGACAACTCTCCACAAGAGACCAATATGACACAGATATTAACAACTATAGGTTACCGTACGACCTTCAACAACGAGCAAAGCCCATACCTCATACTCAGCTTTAAAAGGCCCCAAACTGACAATGTAAAACAATTCAAACCAGAAAACTAGCGGCCTTATTCGTGTACAAAAAAAATTGAACGAAAAACAAATATGCAACACATAAACAAACAACAACCACTGAATTTTGAATGTGCATAACATACTAAACGTATGTTCATATTGAAATTGATAGAAAACCAAAAAAAGGGAATATTGGAAATAAAGGAGGAGGGATAAAAAAAAAAAGCATTTTCCTGTCCCCAACTATAACCTTTGACTTATGATACTTTTGCTGAAATTCTCCAGTCATTCAATATTTTACAAAATTCTTCCAACAACGCTTTACATACTTTAAACTACGCTCTGAATGCCCGCGATTTCGCGGGTGTGTTCTTGTAACAATTAAGAAATTGAAGACAAAAACTAAATACATTTATCGGACCACAGATGAATTATCACGTTGTGATTGGTTAAACGCCGTCACGTGGTGACCCCCTATGAGACCGTATGGGGTTAGTAAGTTTCATATGGGGTTCGTGACGCGTTAATGGCGACGTCATCTATTAATGTTGTTGTGTTTCGTTGTTTATTTTTCAACAAAACGCCGCAGAAAAAGTCCAGCGTCCGATAAATTCGTTATACGGTTAACTACTGACCCCCTACGGATCCATAGAGGGTGAATAAAATTCATAGGGGACTCGGCCTCCGGCCTCACCCCCTATGGATTTTACTAACCCTCTATGGATCCGTATGGGGTCAGTAGCGAACCATATAACTTATATTATGGTGCATGTAGTGTCAGGCAATCTTGTGTCATCAGTCATAATCAGCCTTTAAGAATAAACCACTAATGAAGTCCCATTACTCATGTTACTTTCAATGTTAAATTCCAAATTTCAAATACTTTATGTTTCATGTTAACATTTTACAGAGGTTTTGTACTTTTACCTTTGCCTTAGTTTGAACCTATTTATTTACTTTTAAACCTTAATTACTGTGAACCAACTTTCACGAATAAATTATTTTGCAGTTAGCACTTTCTAGCAAAAATAAGTTGGTTTACAGTATTCATCCCTTATTTTTCATTAACTATGTATTTTGCATTGTATCTCAGATCAAATTTATTCATCATTGACATTGTGTGATAATTTGTGTAACTGAGTTTTTTGATTGAGTTAAGCCTTCCAATTGATATTTCTATGTCATGTATGTTGTGATGTTATACTATTGTTTCTGAAAGTCGAGAAGGTTTGGTACCATTGAAATGTTTAATCCCTCTGCAATTGTTTGCACATGTCCTAGGTCAGGAATCTGATGTTCAGTGGTTGTTGTCTGTTTATATGGTTCATAAGTGTTTCTTGTTTCTTGTTTTTATATAGATTAGACTGGTTTTCCTGTTTGAATGGTTTTTCACTAGTAATTTTTGGGGCCCTTGCTGTTTGATGTAAGCCAAGTCTCTGTGTTGAAGATCTATAATGGTTGACTTATATAAATTGTTACTTGGATGGAGTGTTTAAAAGACTCATTGGCACTCATACCACATCTTCCTATATTTATTCTAAGAATTTGAATGTATACCCTGTTCTAGACCATATAAAATAGATGCTGTTCTAGACCTGGGTTCTAGACTGTATGTATTTCACACAGTCAAATAAGCAATCCTGTACTAGACAAATACTTTGTTTGAAAAAAGACTGTTCTCACCAGCAGAGCATGAAAAAGCGACCCTGTTCTCACCAGCAGAGTATGAGAAAGCGACCCTGTTCTAACCAGCAGGACATGAAAAAGTGACCCTGTTCTAACCAGCAGGACATGAAAAGGGGACCTGTTTTGCAGCACTCTCATACCACTAAAAATATAGGAAGTAACCTCCTAGGGGAGGGGGTCTCATTGGGGTTTCTGATCCCGAATCCTGCTTACTGTTTTGTCAGATTCCCGTATCCCGCTTACACTATGTACGTAAGCAATTCTCATTTTTTTGTCATTTCCCGGGTCCCGCTAGACCTCATTTCCCGTTTTCATGACACAATAATTTGACTTTCACGTGTCACTCTTACAAAAAATTGGCAATCCCGCGTCATGCTTAGACCCCAATGAGACTTACTGGGGATTTATACATTGTATTATATATGTCAAATACTGAATCCTTATTTTTTTCAAGCTCATGTACCATGTGCACTTTATAGACTGAACATTTTTAAGATGGAGATTGTAACTGTTATTATTTTATGACATTGTATTACCATTATTACTACAGGTGTTGAATTCAATGAAGATGGAGCAATCATGACACACAAAGGCCTTAAAATATGTACTTATCAACTTCAAGAATTGGTGCTTGGTGCCTTAAATCAGTCTATAGCAGGAAAACTAGTCAAATCTGTCAATATACTAAGGGACTCTTATACAGGTAATTTGTATATTCTTACTGTAAAAAGTGTTATCAATATGTTGTATCCTCAATATTTCTTTATTGACAAAGAGGGTTTCTATTGATCTGAGTAATATACATTTTGTAATTATTTCTGAAGAATTAGATACAATGCTTTTTTGTGAATTTCGAAATTGTTAATATATTTTTTTTTAAATTGGACAAAAATGTGCCAAAAATTAAAATTGCGATATATCACAAAAATTGTCAGATGTATATATTTCTCTTATTCTTCGTCAATTTATCCCTTTCTGCACCCATTGTATAAGAAAAATTAATCAACATGTGGTTCGTTTGATCTCAGTTCTTCATTTACTGAGGTAAAAATCCGATTTATTAATGACGTCAAATTTTTCTTGCTTTCCTCTGAATTGTGGCGGCATGAAAAAGGCGACCATGCCTGATGACGTCACATAGAAAGAACAGATCATTTTGCAGATCATTCAAAAAGAAGGAATACGTTTGCCTGCATATTGTTTAATAATCATTAGAGAAACAGATTCTACAACAACATCTTGTGTAATACGATATTTATTTACCGCTCTCGACAGTTTAATTTTAAATATTTAAAACGCTCTGCGAGCCTCACATTTTAAATTTGAAAATTTAACTGTCTCGAGTGAAAATTTATTGTATCACACTGGATGCAGTAGTAATCTATATGTATCAAATTCAGAATGTGATTTCTTATATTTGAGAACTTCATCCAGTTGCATTTTTTGCAATAATGAAAATCTGACAATAGCTTCTGAATTTACAATATCATTTTGTTTTGATTATAATGAGAAAGATGATTATAGGACAGTTACTATTTTACTAACATCAAACTAGAACAATAGTCCCTGGTCTAATGTTACTATGTACAGTAACAGTATACTGTAAATTCAGAAATTATTGCGTGCATTTATTATTGCGATGTTATCATTTTAGACTTAAATGCGATTTAAATTTTTACGATTTTCAGGTAAAATTCTGTTTAATTCATAAAAAATATTTCAAAATAAGAGTTTAAATTATTGCGTTCAAGACTCTGTCGCATTTTTGGCATTAATTTTTGAATTTACAGTACATAGAACTAATACAATAGTTATAGGTATGGACAGTCCAAAACTTCCTGTATCACCAGATGCTCTGTTTTTGGGACAGTCTCAAAACAAAGTATTAGACAGTAGATTAAGTTAAATCAATGTAATTACACTAAATGGACATCAAATTTGGACACATCTTTAAACTTTTATCACAAATGAATCATAAATACACAAAAATGTGTGTAGATAAAAGAGATAAATCTGTGAAGAGAAGTGCAATGATTTATCAAATTTTATCACTACATGTACATTTATTTACCTTATACATGTTATAAGCATGGGTTAAAATAAAACTATAATGTCTTAGTCAGAGACAGATAATGATTTAAAAATAATTGATGGACTGCATTTATAAATTGTAAATCATTTGTATATATAAAATTTGTAAGGGTTCCGCGGAACCCTGTGTCTAGCCAAATTTTGCTGCAAATCACAGGCTCAACAAAAATGAGGAAAAAATCAAACAAAATTTTCCTCTTGATACTATCTTTTGATTGTAAGAATCTTCTGTCCAAGTTTGGTAATAATACAGGATTTACTTCTGGATACTATCTTATGATCATAAACAAGCTTCTGTAGTTTAAATTTCAAAAACTTTAACCACAGAGTGAATATCTCTGGACGCCAACACCGCCGCCTTTGTGGTTAAAGTTTTTTAAATATTGATAACTTTCTTAAACTGTCCTGGATTTGTACCAAACTTGGACAGAAGCATGTTTCTAATCATAGGATAGTATTCAGAAGTAAATTTTATGAAAAAAAAGAAGAAAAAAAATCCCATTTTTCCAGTATTTTACTTATAAATGGACATTTTTCTGTAGAGTATTGACTCATTACTCCTTATTTTGTAAACACCATGCAGTTCCTCATGTGTTTAATTCAAAATAAAAATATTTTAAATTATCTTTTGAATTGAATTAAGGTCATCAACATATAAATAAAACTGTTGGCATCCCTTTTAGAACAAAATGTGCTCCTTTTGTTGCCAACTTGTTCCTTTATTGTATGTTCAGGTATGTGATGTAGCATTTGTTTAGGGATTTTTTTCAAAAGAATGAATAAATTTTAACATTCTCCTTTAACTTCATTCTCTGCTGTATCATGTGTATATATCATGGCCACTCACTGAGACTGAGTAGATCCTACATTGGTGGCTGTATTGACCAGTTCTGTCCTAATAAACTTGAAAGAAAGGATACCACAGATACATTAGGGTCTGACTCCTACTTTTACATACCTGCCAACTGTCAATCTTTGTGGGCTCTCAAATTGAAATTTTAAAAGCAATTTTGTCCACAATTTTAAACAAAACAATTAATTTTACAATGACTTAGGCTTATAAAAGTATGTAGAAGTAAAAAAAACACATAAAAATGTATTAAAAAAAGGCACCCTTGAAGGGTTTTTGTTGAGCCTGCAACTTTTGTTGCAGAAAGCTCGACATAGGGATGCAGCGGCTACGGCGGCGGCGGTGTTAGCTCACTTCTTAAAAGCTTTATATTTTAGAAGGTGGAAGACCTGGATGCTTCATACATAGATGCCTCATGTTACGAAGTTTTCGTCAGTCGCATGTCAAATGTCCTTGACCCCACTTGAAAAAAAAGTTCAGATTTTTTGTAATGTTGAATTCTCTCTTATTATAAGTAATAGGATAATTATATTTGGTATGTGCGTACCTTGCAAGGTCTTCATGCCCCTCAGACAGTTTTCACTTGACCTCGACCTCATTTCATGGATCAGTGAACAAGGTTAAGTTTTGGTGGTCAAATCCATATCTCAGATACTATAAGCAATACGGCTAGTATTATAGGTGTATAGAAGGACTGTAAGGTGTACATGTCCAACTGGCAGGTGTCATCTGACCTTGACCTCATTTTCATGGTTCAGTGGTTATAGTTAAGTTTTTGTGTTTTGGTCTGATTTTCTCATACTATATGCAATAGATCTACTATATTTGTTGTATGGAATGATTGTAAGGTGTACATGTCTAGTGGGCAGATGCTATCTGACCTTGACCTCATTTTCATGGTTGAGTATTCAAAGTTTAAGTTTTTGAGTTTTGGTCTTTTCATCTAATACTTTATGCCATAGGTCAACTATATTTGGTGTATGGGAATATTTTATGATCTATTTGTCAGTCCAGCAGGTTTTATTTGACCTTGACCTCATTTTCACGGTTCATTGCTCAGTGTTAAGTTTTTGTGTTATGGTCTATTTTTCTTAACTATAAGTAATAGGTCAACTATATGTGTTTTATGGAAGCATTGTTAGCTGTACATTTCTGCCTGGCATGGTTCATCTGACCTTGACCTCATTTTCATGGTTCATTGGTCTTTGTTTAGTTATCTTGGTTAATGTTAAGTTTATGTGACAGTTTGTAATAAAGCTTTATACTTAGGACTATCAACATAATATCAATGATTAGTAAAGAGGGCGAGACATTTCAGCGTGTGCACTCTTGTTATGACAATGACAGCAATCTTGCACGCAAAACCCCCATGGGCATTTTGAAAAGTTGGCAGGTATGCTTTTACCTTCTTTGAGAAATTGATAGTTGGGTTGAGATGAGAACTTTTCTTTATGCTTTACAAAAAAAATGACTTAAAATTCAGTCTTAAAAATATAAGCTTTATTAACTTAACTCATTTGATGAGATCTTTAGACATGTTAAATGACCCATTTGTATTTCATGCTGTACGGTTTTCATTTTCGCTTTACCTAAAATTTTCTTTATGTTTGAAGAAATATAGTTGACTATTTCATTTTATTAACTATTGCCTTATAAAGCATGATGAATTGTGTGTAGGAAGAGAAAGTAATAGGTTAAGGATGTTCCGTGTCATGAAACTATCTACCTGTGGTTTATAAGGTTAAATATACTATGTATGATATATATTTTATATAAAATTACTCCACCTAAATTATTCTTTAACCATTTCCACATACATGACATAATTAATCCGAATTTTTAAGACAGCTTGAATTTTAAATTTAGAAAGTTCTGAAAAACTAGAATTGAAACATCTTAAATTGTTCTTTTATCTATAATTAAGACTTCAATTCAGTCTTAATGATAGTTTGATCTCACATAAATATCATGAATATAAACTGTCTCATTTAGGAATACTGTAACCCCATCTCCTTTTGAAAGTAGCCAGAGCATATCATGTAAACCATTTTCCCCCTCGTAAATACAACAGGTGTTTTAATTAACTTTTTTGGTATGTCAACAGATATTGATGTAATTTTTGGTTCAAAAGGTAAATTAATGTATTTCATAATTGAGTTTGTGTTTTGGTCAATCTTAGAAAGAACCCAACATTTCCTCCCAGGAATTGTCAGTTTCCATTTTCAAATTCGTTTTCATATGTATACATGGGTGGTCAATACTTCATTTTATGTGAATACAACATTTTGAAAGATATTGTGGATTAAATATTAAATATTAAATATTAGATATTTGAATCATGGTATCGATAGCACACAATGATAAACAAAAAATGATCAAGATCAATTTGATAAGTCACATTGATTTCAATTTTGGACATGTACGTCACTCTGGTATTAAGGATTAAGATGTCAAGGGCCTGAAAACGTTTTCTGTTTTACACAGCTTGAACATGTATGAAATATTTGCCACTGGACATCAATAAAAAAAACAATCAAAATATCATTAGTTGATAATGTAATAAGTAGAAATAATATTAGGTACATTCACTGTTAAGCATAAAAATCAGGACTAATCTAGAAAGAGGCTTTGTCCTTTAGTTAAAGTTAGTAGTCATGGGTCTAGTGGACTAAGGAATAAAAGTTGTCCTGCTATTAGTCAGTGGTTCCCTCAGTGCTCCTCATTTTCTGCCATCAATTAAAACTGGCCACTGTGAAATAGCTAATAGAGCTGAAAGGGGTGTTAAATACCAACAATAAATCAATCTAGTGACCTACTGTGGATTCATTTATTATCCGACGTGGGTATCAATTTTTGTGGATTAGCATATATTCATGGATATTTTATTTTGTGGTTTCGCCTTTATCTCTGTATACAAAGTCTATTGAATTAGTGTATTTGTTGAACATTTGAATTCTTGGTTCCTCTGTACCCACGAAACCCCCACAAAAATGGTATCCGACGAATAACAATGAATCTACAGTATTGTTATTGATTGACATCTTATCATTTCCTGACCTTATATGAAACATGATAATAAGTAACTTAGAGGCAAACAGGGATTGATCTCTGAAATCAGATGGAAATATACCACATTTGGTCTGTTTCAAATAAAATATTAAATAAGTTTAGTTATTGACGAAAAGATTAGTATTGATACAACATAAACTCACATTGATCAAGTATTGATATAACAAAAGCTCACATTGAACAAGCATTGATATAACAAAAACTCACACTAATCAGGCATTGATACAACATAAGGTCACATTGATCAAGTATTGATATAACAAAAGCTCACATTGAACAAGCATTGATACAACATAAGCTCACATTGAACAAACATTGATAAAACATAAGCTCACATTGATCAAGTATTGATATAAAAAAAGCTCACATTGAACAAGCATAGTTCAAATCATGATTTAATCACAAGTTTATTACACAGATATCCTCCTCAGAGTCAAGGATTTTTTTAGTGCTATTAAGAATGCATACTGACGTCACAATTTCTATAGAAAAGCATGCATAGTGCAAATTCAAATGACATACTAACACATATGATCTGACAATATTAATTTCTAACGTTAAAATTTCTTATTAGCAGTTGAGAGAACTTAATAGTTGGGAGAACTATTCGATTAGCGTCAGGATCTTTATGGATTTGTATATATTGCATTCTAAACATCATCCACACCCATATTTTAAAAACTAGTAGAGGTATAATCTTATACCTGTTTGGGTAAAGATTAAATGAAATGCAATCTAAACTCAATGGTTCTGACTTGATATCTAAATCTGCCAAGGCTTATTACTACCTTTTTGATGCACAAAATAAAAGTTAATTGATCATAACATTCTGTACATCTATGAAACATTTCAACAAGCATTGATACAACATAAGCTCACATTGAACAAACATTGATAAAACATAAGCTCACATTGATCAAGTATTGATATAAAAAAAAAGCTCACATTGAACAAGCATTGATACAACACAAGCTCACATTGAACAAGCATTGATACAACATAAGCTCACATTGAACAAGCATTGATACAACATAAGCTCACATTTAACAAGCATTGATACAACATAAGCTCACAATGAACAAGCATTGATACAACATGAGCTCACATTGAACAAGCATTGATACAACATAAGCTCACAATGAACAAGCATTGATACATCATAAGCTCACATTGAACAAGCATTGATACAACATAAGCTCACATTAAACAAGCATTGATACAACATAAGCTCACATTGAACAAGCATTGATACAACATAAGCTCACATTGATCAAGTATTGATATAACAAAAGCTCACATTGAACAAGCATTGATACAACATAAGCTCAAAATGAACAAGCATTGATACAACATAAGCTCACAATGAACAAGCATTGACACATCATAAGCTCACATTGAACAAGCATTGATACAACATAAGCTTACAATGAACAATCCTTGATACAACATAAGCTCACAATGAACAAGCATTAACACATCATAAGCTCACATTGAACAAGCATTGATACAACATAAGCTCACAATGAACAAGCATTGGTACATCATTAGCTCACAATGAACAAGCATTGCCACATCATTAGCTCACATTGAACAAGTATTGATACAACATAAGCTCACATTGAACAATCATTGATATAACATAAGCTCACAATGAACAAGCATTGATACAACATAAGCTCACATTGAACAAGCATTGACACATCATAAGCTCACATTGAACAAGCATTGACACATCATAAGCTCACAATGAACAAGCATTAACACATCATAAGCTCACATTGAACAAGCATTGATACAACATAAGCTCACAATGAACAAGCATTAACACATCATAAGCTCACATTGAACAAGCATTGATACAACATAAGCTCCTATGAACAAGCATTGATACAACATAAGCTCACATTGAACAAGCATTTACACATCATTAGCTCACATTGAACAAGCATTGACACATCATAAGCTCTTATTGAACAAGCATTGATACAACATAAGCTCACATTGAACAAGCATTGATACAACATAAGCTCACATTGAACAAGCATTGATACAACATAAGCTCACAATGAACAAGCATTGACACATCATTAGCTCACATTGAACAAGCATTGGTCAAACATAACCTCACACTGAATAAGTATTGAAATAACATAAGCTCACACTGAATAAGTATTGAAATAACATAACCTCACACTGAATAAGTATTGAAATAACATAACCTCACACTGAATAAGTATTGAAATAACATAAGCTCACACTGAATAAGTATTGATATAACATAAACTCACATGAACAATCAGTCATGTACAATGGACGCAACACAATACATATAAAGCATACAAAGGACTTTTAGAATATTCTCAGTGTATGTACATAGGATGGGATAATTTATTTTTAGATGTGTAGATATTCTGTTTGAAAACTTCATGAAATAACATATTTGAAAACTTTATAAATCAATGAATATGTTTGTTCTATGACTATCATTGACTATGTACAGACGTGAGATTATTTTTTGTTTATTTATTATTTTGTGACATTAATTTCCTTCTTCCTAACCAGAACACTATGAAAATTAAGTAATCGATTTGCTGTCTAAAAACTTCCTGTAAAATTAATATTTTTTGTTTGTATTGACTTTTAATGTCATCATGTATATTATTGTGTGACCTTGATCAGGCTTTTTTTCTAATTTTGTCAGGAAATTTCCATTATGATAATTGAATCTAGATCTCAAGCAATTTTGGATTAAAATAGAACAATGAATTCAGAAGTTAACAAAGAAGTATTTTTAGAGTTCTTTATATAGTCCTGACTGCTAAGTACCATCAAATCAAGGCCATATTAAATTACAATAACACCCTTTTAACTGAAGTATCTCATTTAATTTTATAATTAATGAACTGAGTTTATCATAAGTAGCAATTGTGCTTAGTATTTATATTAAGTATTAAGTGTATATAGTTCAAATCATGATTTAATCACAAGTTTATTACACAGATATCCTCCTCAGAGTAAAGGATTTTTTTAGTGCTATTAAGAATGCATACTGACGTCACAATTTCTGTAGAAAAGCATGCATAGTACAAATTCATATGACATACTAAAACATATGATCTGACCATATTAATTTCTAACGTTAAAATTTCTTCTTAGCAGTTGGGAGAACTTTTCGATTACCTTCAGGATCTTTATGGATTTGTATATATTGCATTCTAAACATCATCCACACCCATATTTTAGAAACTAGTAGAGTTTTAATCTTAAGTTATACTTGTTTGGGTAAAGAGGCTTATTACTACCGTTTTGATGCACAAACTAAAGTGAATTGATCATAACATTCTGTACATCTATGAAACATTTCAAGAAATTATGTAATATATGCTCAAATATTCAAGACAAAAAAAGATGTTTACCTGTCAAGAAAATTACATAACTTAATTTACTTTTGCAAGGTGTAGCAATCTAATGTATGTTCTAAAAATATAAGTGGTGTCATTGTTAAAGTCATTTGTTAAATTCATCTTAAAAAATTGGAGTTATCTCTCATTGTCCAGAATTGTAGTTGATTGAACTGCAACCAATGTTTTATTGACACTACAATATTTTATTTAAAAAATTTACTTCCCCAATGATAAATTAAGGCAATCTATAACCTTCAGTGGTTACAAGCACTTTGGTTATGTAGGTACATCTGAGAGAGACTTTCCTTGTGTTGCAAGGGCAAGAAGAAGGTCTTGTGACTTATATTTCAAGATTTAATAAAGTTGGTTTGGTTACATTCAAGTTAATGTTGGGTATGTCCCAGTTCATATCTCTGTATTTGAAGGAAGTGACTACCTGTAGTCCTAATTCAGTTGATTATTCTGGCAAACAGAAGTTACTTTGACCCTATTTCAGGCATCATTACATTTCGAGCACTAAGTTGCTTGGAGTAAAAAAAAATATTGAGCTACATTTTTATAACATTAGATAGGCATTGATAGGTTTCCTGACTTAGGTCATACACATATTCACTTAATTTTTAGACATGAGCTCTCCCCTATCAAAATCAACCAATAAAATACTAATGAAATACACAAAAAAGTAGCTAAGGAAAAGCACTTGACACCCATCTTTGCTTATAAGAGTTACTATCAAGGCCACTCTTATACACTTGAAGCAATGATTTATAACACCATGATTACAGTATAAGACAAAAAAGTACAAGCACATGGAAAAAAATAAATGTCTTTTATTAATAATTAATATGTTAATAAAACCAATGAATATTATCAAAACAAAAAAATATAAAATGATGGAACAACCCCATTATGACTTTCATTCTTGTATTTTTCAGGAACTTTAAGCAGATGTTTAGAAAGTTTAGAAAGGATAGATAAAGACCATGCAAATGAAAACTCAACAAGTGAAGCTCTAAAACAGGTACATTCATGTATTTTAATATATTAACTAGATTTCCTTTATGAGGTGTTTTTAGTACGATATGTAGATTATTATGGATCTTGTAAACCTCTTGGGATGATTATAATATAATATCATATTCATACAACATAGGATCTTCCTTAAAACATGGAATGTTGTGCTGCTAAAGTCTACATGTTACAATTTTCCTCCAGGGAAGCGTTCCTAAAACTGTGATCATTAGTAATGGTGGTCAAATAGCAAGATGGTGTACTAGGACAATGACAGAAGTTCATTTGTTTGTCTAAGTGTTTTTTGTTGTTGGATAGATGAATCATGATACAGCAGTAAAGTAATATTTAGAATTTTGTGAGATATTGATGTGTGTGCTGATATATCATTATTTTATCTTTTAGATTGTGAATGCTGCCTACCAAGTAGAAATCAGTTTACAGTCAAGTTCGTCATTTGTTAGGACATTATTTGAACGTATGAAACAGGTAGGAAGGATTTGTTACTCTAAACAGGATGAAATAAACATGAATGAAAAACTTAAAATGACAAGATTTGAATGAAGGCAATAAGGAGAAATATTAAATTTTGGATAACTGGGGTTCTTTGTGAACATGGCTACCAACTATTTGTTTTATTTAGGCTACTGTTTGTTAACAACTTCAGCTTTAATAACTTTCTCCGAATATTTACTTGAACAATAATACTTTATAATTTGGTCATCTAGTTGTTAATTTGAGTAAGCCTTGTCTTCGTTTTGTCACAAAGCTGTACAAATAAATGTGTCAATGTCTATGTTAATTTTGGACAGGAGTACAAAAAATGTATTGAATGTTTTTGTGACTAAGGCCATTGACTTAGGTGATAATATATAAATGTACTTGGAAACTGATATTTAGAATGAAACATATTTATTTTGTTTTATCAGTTAGTCCAGTCTATGCCATGGCATTCTCAACCAAAGATAGATTTAGAATGGAAGAAGAAATTAGCCACAGATATACTTAGTAACCTCAGTGAAGCAAGGTTTGTTGACCTAGATAGTCATACTCTCTAAAATAGAACCTCTTTATAGGATACTAAAAAGCCTCTATGTTTTATTTATACATATCTAGGAATGTAAATGAATGTACAAACACTTGAATATTGTTTGTTTTCTTTTCATCTAAGGATCTTTTAAGTAAAATGTTCAAGTAAAAAAAATCAAAATGTCTTAAATATATACTGAAGTTTTACATACACTTATAGTATACAAATTTCTAATAAAATTCAGATTGGCAAAGAGTATATCAGGCCAGATAAAAGAGCGACTGAACAAATCCCATGATGCCTTTGCTACAGCATTGCGCCAGCTGGAGCAGAAACACTCTGGACGTCTGGACAAGATAGAAGAAGAAAGACTGAAGCTAAGAAAGATTCATGCGCCAAAAGTTGCCAAAGTAGCTCTTGAAAGTACCTCAATAAAAGATACCATTTTACATGGTGAGGTTATAACTGGGTTTCTATTTCTGAATAAAGAATTAATCTTTTATGCTGCTATAGGAAGGAAAAACTTACCAGCAATGGATAATTAGATACAATGAGATATGGTATGAGTTCCAATCAGACAACTCCACATCCAATGCACAATATGTAAAAGTAAAACAAGTACAGATTTTGGAGTGTTAACATTTAGATATTGACCTTAAACCTTTTTAAGGAAAATCTTATAATTGTTTTTGTTTGAAACCTTGTGGTTACATTATCACATGTACACAGCATATGTGTGATATTGTTCCACATTGCCAATTTTAAATTATCTTTTATTTACAGGTATGCCACATATGGGAAGAGAAATTGGTCGAGGGCAGTATGGTGTTGTGTATTCCTGTGACTCCTGGGCAGGATGTCAGCCATGTGCAATAAAATCTGTCGTCCCACCTGATGAAAAACACTGGAATGATCTAGCTTTAGAGTTTTATTATACAAAGTAAGAAAAACTGTAAAGTGTTAACGTTGGACATTAAGTTTTATAGGCATCAATTTGTGGTAGGGCTGAGCATCAAAAACATCCTATACCCCACTATTTTCACATATTTTGAATACTAAGAAATACATACCTCATCCTCCTATCACATATTTTTCTCTAAAAAATAGACCTATGTTACACTATTTCCTGTAGTTGAAATAGATTTGACAATTATCTGACTGTAGTTTCTTATTAACATCTAATTTATTCAAAAATATTAGTAAATAATCTGCAACCTTATTTTCTTGCTGTTATCATATATATATTATATATTATTTTTGAAACTTGAAATGGTGCTCTACCCCCAGTGGCCTATCTCTTCCACTCAGTACATTGTGAGTGTAAGACCTTCAAAAATGATACAATAACATCTACAAAAAGGCAAGCATAACTGATTGCAATAAAGGAAAATAAGAATTGACTGGATGAGCATATCAGGCTCTGAGGAGCCTCTTGTTAGTTGAATGTTACGAAGATGAAGGAGACAGAGTGTGGTAAGATTGTTATTTAGACACTATCAATGACAGCATTTGAGTCCTCAGACACATTCTTTTTTATTTAACTCTTTATGTTAACAGAAACATTCCTCAGTCAGTTTAATTGAAGTCTGGAGCTGGCATGTCAGTTAACTGCTAGTAGTCTGTTGTTATTTATGTATTATTGTCATTTTGTTTATTTTCTTTGGTTACATCTTCTGACATCAGACTCGGACTTCTCTTGAACTGAATTTTAATGTGCGTATTGTTATGCTTTTACTTTTCTACACTGGTTAGAGGTATAGGGGGAGGGTTGAGATCTCACAAACATGTTTAACCCCGCCGCATTTTTGCGCCTGTCCCAAGTCAGGAGCCTCTGGCCTTTGTTAGTCTTGTATTATTTAAATTTTAGTTTCTTGTGTACAATTTGGAAATTAGTATGGCGTTCATTATCACTGAACTAGTATATATTTGTTTAGGGGCCAGCTGAAGGACGCCTTCGGGTGCGGGAATTTCTCGCTACATTGAAGACCTGTTGGTGACCTTCTGCTGTTGTGTTTTTTTTATTTTGGTCGGGTTGTTGTCTCTTTGACACATTCCCCATTTCCATTCTCAATTTTATTCCTCAGCATGATCAAGTTGTATTATATTTTAGTTTTTATAAATTCAGAAAAATAAATTGTCTTCACTTCAGTGAATTGTTCTTTATATTTTATTACAGAAACATTCCAGAGCATGAGCGAGTTGTTGCTTTACGTGGTTCTGTGATAGATTATTCTTATGGAGGTGGGACAAACCCTGCTGTATTACTGGTGATGGACAGACTAGTCAGAGATTTATATGGTGCTATCAAACAGGGTTTAGATTGGATAAGCAGGTATGATCCTACACAAAGTTACCTTAAATTTTGAATGTGAATCAAAGATTTATTCCTGAAGCTTCTGGTTATAGCAGCTTTTAGTAAGAGATTATTCATCATTTGGCCCATTTAAAAATTTGGTCATGTGGACCATCATCTTAATTGGGAAGAAATCATTGTCAAGCATCCAAAAAGCTTTTATAAAATTATAAATGTGTAACCTATTTTAGAAATAACTGGTAGAGTTTTGTATTGATGTTTTTTTGAAGCAGCCTCAAGTCAAAGAGAAGTAATAGTCAGTCCGAACCATTTAAAAAGGAATAAATGTACTTCCAAAAGTCAGTCACTTCAATTTATATATTTAGCATTATTGATTCCAGTTAAGAGAAATTCAAAGGATTATACATTTATTATAGATTTAAACGCCTTTTTCAAGGAATTTATTGGACAGTGTATATAAACTTGACCAATTCACTCACAATTTAAGAACTTTTATGATATGTTTGTGAGTGACTTGGTCCAGTTTATACACCAATAAATTCCTTTAAAAAGGCGTTAAATCCTTATAATTCTTTAAAATTGAAGATAGGGAGTATACTTACCCACTCTGGTTACCACTTATCACACGTAATATGTATTTTTATGTCATTGAATAGGCCTGGCTCATAAATATATTTGTTTGTTAACGCAAAAATATGTTCTCAATGAAACTTGCTATCTGATAAAAAAAATAAACTGCAAATACTGTTATAGTCATTCATATAAATGTTTTTGAAATAATAATTTTTGTTAACGTCAGTGTTATTATCGCCGCCATCTTGTTTACATTGGTTACGAAAAGAAGTTCTGTCAAAGTCATCTATCAAAAAATAACCAATGTCAAAATCAACTACCGGAAGTCCTCTCAACCAATCATATGAACGTATTCCCTAATATGCAAATCATATAAGAATTATTGAATGGTATACTTTAATGATTGTTAGTTTCTTAATCTTAGGTAAAAGATAAAATGAGAGATATTCATTGGCATTACAGCATGATTTCCACATCTAACTTGTTCATATGTACTAGAATTGAATCATACAACTTTATAGATGTCACTTTAAAGTTAATTTCCTTCTATCTGAAGGTATCATTTTCAATTATCTGTGCCTTATTTTGTAGATTACAAGTAGCTATAGATGTTGTAGAGGGCATCCGATATCTCCATGGGGAAGGCCTTATCCATCGTGACATCACAGTGAAAAATGTTTTGGTACATAATTATTCATTATGTTATCTGATTTCAGACTAGTTGTTGCAGCCGATGTTGTTGAAGGCATGCGATTTTTACACAGTCAGGGACTAGTACACAGGGATATCAAACTCAAAAATGTTTTGGTATAGTGTTTAAAATTCATAACTTTTTCACTCTGTATGTGTGTTTGATATCTTTGAAAATATATCTTCTGTTAACAACATTTTCTTTGATAGTATTCAAAAACTCATCTAAATTTATAGCCTTCTATCTGAAAATTCTGAACAACCAATAATTTCACCGCAAACTTGGTTTTTAATGTCATATTATTCAGGATTTTGGTTACTAAGGAGTGACTTATCACTCTCTTTAGTGGATATCCCATGAATGCTACTCTGATTTCCCTTTTTATATTCACAATTGTTATGAATATTCTCTAACCAGCATGGAGTTTTCTTTTTGTGCATGCATATTTTTTACTTAAAACAATTTTCACAGCAATTGACTTTTTACAAAATAAAATGTTAAAAAAAAAATCATTATTTTTCATTTTGTGTTTATTTCCCCTGCAAGGCATAGCTTTGCAAATCGGACAATTGTGTTTACAAGCTTTATAAAGGGTATTCTTTCTGGAGGTTGATATGTTAGATAATTCTTATTTTGTAAATAGCTTTTTTACAGTAGGAAATGTTTATCTATTTTTTCTCATTCAACATTACCTTTATTTTTTCTCATTCAACATTACCTTTATTTTTATGGTTCAATATCTTACATAAGTCAATATTAAATTTACTTGATTCCTAATGTTTCACATTTTCTATTTAATTTCCTGTTGAAATACACATATTTTACATTTTGCATGTTTACACAATCTATAATCTATTTGTAAAGTTTGATATTCTTTGGAATAAGTCATCTATAAAAAAACTATACTGGCCTTACTGTGTCTACTACTTTTTGTGTTTAATGTGTAAAACATTTCATTGAAAAATACATAACCAGTTTTGGAGCCATCTTGAACTTTGAGATGTGACGCTCCATGTACAAAAGCCATGCTGTCACTTGAGATGAACACCTGAACTTTTTCCATTACAAGTGCAGAATAAAACATTTAAGAAGAATCTAACTTCCAGCGATTGTTTTTTTTGTAGGAAATTTTTATGCCCTTCCAATCACTATATACATTGAGAAAACTTTACTTTTAGAAAAGGGAGTTTCTTGATTTACAAATGGGAGTGGGACATTTTGGAACTGTGATATCTTGTTTGACTCACTAATAACACAAGCTTTGTTGAAAATCTATAAAATCACTAAGAACAACAGAGACGGTTTGAAGGTGATGGCTTGTTAAAATGTTTGAAAGTTCAAAGATATCAAACAACGATTATCCTGCATGCCAAGCCTGCATGATAAGAGCGCTTTCCTGTCTAATTGTGCACTAACATTCCTAAACTTCATAGTATTGACACTTGATCTGTTAAACAATGTACACTTTATTTTGAAAGATTGAATGAATTATTTAAAATAGAAAAAAATAATATTATGAAATAGAAAATGAAGAAATTATGAAGAAAAGAAAACGAAGAAATTGTTAAGAAAAGAAAATTATTAAATTATTAAGAATTAAAAAAGGAATAAATTTATTGAAATAGAAAAAGAAATAATTAATTATCTAGAATAGAAAATCTGAAATCGTTATTGACATTAATGCATGCTGTAAATGTCTTCTGTAGCTCTGTAAACCATCGTCCTGACATAACTTATACCATTGAGTCAATTCTCCTCATCCTATGTTTCCAAGAATATGTTACTTAATTTATACAGTATGATTTACAGATTTTATCCTTGTAATTTCATATTTAGAAGTATACATTAATTCTTAACCATTGGCAAAATATGAATTGCTGTGCTGCTTTAGAGATACATGTACAAACATTTGAAATACATGTACTAGAATTTGAAATACATGTACTAGAATTTTTTTGGGGAAAAGTATGTTTCTGAATTTTTCATATAAAATTTGTGAAAAGAAAGGATGAACATCTGTAAGAAAGATATGTTGATCTAAGAAATAACAATAATTTGTAAAAAATAAATTGTCTAAAATATGTTTAAAGCATTGGCTAAAAAAATATATAATGGTTTAATACATAGTGTAAAGAAAAAATTGTAAATACCCTAAAAATGTGTTAGTAAATTGCTTTAAAGTTATGCTTAAATGCTTTAATACTATAAACAGGTTCAGACAAAATTAGATAATTACAATTTTCACCTGTCAGCTAAATATACATAGAAAAATAAAAAGTTTATCAAGCATTAGACTAACAACTACTGAGTGGTAAATGTTATTTGTAAACAATTGAAAGTTATGGAAATAACAATCAGTAATGTTCAGTTTTAATAAAAATTTTTGATTAATTCAACATCAATTTCTATACATGTAAAACCATGAGTACTTTTCTGAAGCTACAATTTTGCCTAAAATAATGATATGTTTTTCTTAAATTTTAGCTTGACAAGACAAACAGAGCTAAAATAACTGACTTGGGTTTTTGTAAACCAGAGGCAATGATGAGTGGCAGCATTGTTGGGACTCCAATTCATATGGCACCAGAATTGTTCACTGGTCGCTATGACAACAGTGTTGATGTCTATGCATTTGGTATATTGTTTTGGTATATTTGTGCTGGACATGTCAAATTACCTACTGCCTTCGAGCGTTGTGATAACAAAGATCATTTGTGGACTGGTGTTAAAAAGGGTAAGTATAAAATAACAAAATAAAATAAAATTGAGAATAGAAATAGGGAATATGTCAAAGAGACAACAAACCGACCAAAGAGTAGAAAACAGCCCAAAACCACCAACAGGTCTTCAACAGTGAGAAAATCCAGCACCCAGAGGCAGGCTTCAGCTGGCCCCTTAACAAAAATATGAACTAGATAGAATACTTTCTGTTTTACTGAAAAAGAAATCTTATTACATCAATATTTTAGTTTAACTTCTAATCTTTATCTTAAAACTTGCATTAAAATCATTATACTACTTGTATTTTTATTTTTTTGTAAAGCATATTTATTAAACAATCTATGACATTTTATTATTTCAGGTTTACGTCCAGAAAGATTAGCAGTATTTGATACAGATTGCTGGGAATTGATGCAGGAATGTTGGGATGGAGAACCATTGAAGCGCCCTCTACTGGGAGATGTACAGACACGCTTGGTTAAAATTCATGACTATTACAAAAAAACTGCCAATCCACCAACAAAGGAAGTCAGACCAAAAAATGCTGCATCCAAAACAAAATATAATATTCATTGATTTCCATTAAACCTTTTAATACTCATTCTAATTGATTTGATTCAAAAAAAAAATGAAAGTGTTATTTGTTTAGCTTCTTTTACTAAAGGTTCAGACATTATAAATTTTGAAAGGTGTTGTTTACAAATTATGTACTAAGAGCATATTTTGATTTTGAAGGTAATTCTAAATGTTATAAAATTCAATATTTTCTGGTAATTCATGAAAATTAACTCTTTTTATAATTTTTGTTTCAATTATATCCTGTTTTTTTTTATTGTCAAACATACACTTATCATTCATGAATTATAAGAAAAAAATTTGTTGTATCATTGTTTTTCTATCTAAAAATGTGATATAAGATACTGCCCTCAATTTTAGTAATTGAAAGTTCCCCTGTACATAAATAATTTATAGTTCCCTATCATAAAATGGATGCATGATATATAGTATGAAAAGAAAAAGAAAAAACAGGATAAAAAAATCTGTTATTTTTACATCAATTGATCAACAAAAAGTAGTTACAAAATGCATATTCTGACATTATGAATGGAAGAAGAAGATGAAATGCAATACATTGTTTTCAGTTATGGAAAACAGTAGCAAAACTCATGTTTCATTTCATTTAAAAACAAAGAAAAAAAGCGAAAATACTCATACATTGTTTCAATTTATATCTGTTACCAATATCATTGATAGTACAAATGTAGTATAACTACATTTGAACATTTAAGATTTTTATCCTGATCTTGCCTTAGGGGTTAAAGGGACATAAATATTGTTATCTTTTTGTCTGCCTTTAATGTATAGTTCATAAAAATGTTGTGCTGACACAATTGATTTTTTTGAAGTTAAAAAATCAAATAACTAAATTGAACAATCTAAGTTTAATCAGATGATTAGATTTTCAACCCTAAAAAGAAAGTGAAAAAGAAAATATTTTTTTACTGATTTCAAGGCATTCTACTATAGCCATAATATATATCAGAGATATTTTTTATCAGTGACCTTTGATTTTTTACTTTTTGATTGGACAACACTAATGTCACTATGAATGAGATTTTTATGCCCAATTAATGGGCATTATGTTTTCTGGTCTGTGCCTCTGTTCGTTTGCCTGTCCATAAGTATGTTGAATTTGTAACAAGAATAAAGTACAATGTATAACCTTGAAACATGTATATAAAAAAGTGATACAATTCTTGAGTGGCTAAGTTTATTTTATATTAGAATGCAAATTTTGTATGTTCTTTTGTTAAAGTTGTTTATGTTTCATCTAATTCAAAATTGTTTAAAGGGTTCATGTTATTGTTAATGTTTTATATGACTTCTTAATTTGGAAATGTATTCATTGATTGTATGGTGCATTCTATTAAATTTGTATGTGTGTCCTTAATAGAAATAAATTTATTTTGTATGATCATAGAATAACAAGTAATTCAGTTTATTGATATAATTATTATATGTTATAGATGATATGAGTTACTTAATTGTGCCATCATAATTTTCAATAAATCAAAATACAGATACTTTAAAAGTATTTGTCTAAAAATGTAATTGTCAAAATGTAATGATTTTGTAATGAAAAAAATAGGAGTTTGTGCCTTGCCTATTTCTGTATTTGTTAGTCTTTTCTTGTTATATTTTTTGGATTATTACTTAATTTTTTTTTGATTAAGAAGCATTTTGTACTTACTGAATTGTGTTACTGTGATGGATGCTGACTACCCAAACAAAGTTACAAAGCTATAATGTCAGCATAAATATATATAATGATCTATTTGAAATGATACTGAAGCTATGAACACCAAAAATGACAATTAACATTCTTTTGAGGTGCCATGTGTTCACCAAAAGGCCACCTGAAGGTTGTTAGAGAATTGTAATCTCTAGATTAGAGGTTAACCTTCTCTTAACCTTTAGAGAAGCCTATATTTAGTGCTTGTAAGGACTGCAGTCTTTATAAAGGTTGTACATCAATAAAGGCAGATTTGGGGTTATTCTTCAATGAGACACAAAAGTGAATGGAACAAAATACAAAAGAGATCTAGAGTATTTGGCTGTCTCTCATCTGAAGCCTGAAATGCAGTGGTTGTCATTTGTTACTGTTTATCACTTTATTGTGTTTGGTTTTTGTATAAAATAAGGCTATTGTTTTTTTCATTTGAATTGTTTAACATCTTGTATCTTGTTATATCTGGACCTTTTATAGCTTGCAATGTGGTTAGGCTTTTGCTCATTGTTAAAGGCTGTTTATATTTTATATAGAGGTCAAGTTTTAATCTTCAACAATAGACAGAAGTCTTTACAAGTCTGTCAAGCTCTAAATTGTCAAGTCCAAAACAAAATTTTGAATAATTGAAATATAACCTTTCAAACATTTGCCAATAAAACTGAACTCCCAAACAACAAAAAAAACAAAAGATATAACATAAGACAGCCATTGTCCAGGTCCTTCACTTTAGACATACACATGAACATTTATATTTAGATTATCAAACATTTTACACTTGAAGAATCTTATTTGAGGGATGATAATTAAAGGTCAATAAATGCAATAGTTTGTTATTCAGGTGAAATGTTGGAATAGACAATACATGATTATTATACTGTTTATTTGCGACTAGATTGATTATAAAAATTGATTTTATTTTAAAGATAAGTGCTAAACTTCTGTTGCTTGTTGCATTGTAATTTATTTATTTGAATAAATCATTTAATTTCATAATTGTTAGTCATTATGTATTGTTGTAAACATCGAGCAATTATTTTCAGCTCTAAATAAATATCAAAAAGTAGTGTGGTCTTACTCCATCAACGAACATTAAAGTTAACCTGGTATGAGATTATCATTTTCAGCCAAGTCAAGATGCTGTTGGAACTTAAATAGCTTATTATATGATGAATGCTGTACAATGCCAGTCATCTGAGTGTCAAGTTTAGTTTTTAGCTCACCTGGCCCAAATGGCCAAGTGAGCTTTTCCCATCACTTGGCGTCTGGCGTCCGTCATCGTTAGCTTTTACAAAAATCTTCTCCTCTGAAACTACTGGGCCAAATTAAATTAAACTTGGACACAATCATCATTGGGGTATCTAGTTTTAAAAAAAGTGTGGTGTGACCCCGTCAACCAACCAAGATGGCCGCCACGGCTAAAAATAGAACATAGGGGTCAAATGCAGTTTTTGGCTTATAACTCAAAAACCAAAGCATTTAGAGCAAATCTGACATGGGGTATAATTGTTTATCAGGTCAAGATCTATTTGCTCTGAAATTTTCAGATGAATCGGACAACCCGTTGTTGGGTTGCTGTGTCTGAATTGGTAATTTAAAGGAAATTTTGCTGTTTTTGGTTATTATCTTGAATATTATTATAGATAGAGATAAACTGTAAACAGCAATAATGTTCAGCAAAGTAAGATTTACAGATAAGTCAACATGACCGAAATGGTCAGTTGACCCCTTTAGGAGTTATTGCCCTTTATAGTCAATTTTTAACCATTTTTCGTAAATCTTAGTTATCTTTTACAAATATCTTCTCCTCTAAAACTACTGGGCCAAATTAATCCAAACTTGGCAACAATCATCTTTAGGGTATCTAGTTTAAAAAAAAGTGTGGTGTAACTCCGTCAACCAACCAAGATGGCTGCCACGGCTAAAAATAGAACATGGGGGTAAAATGCAGTTTTTGGCTTATAACTCAAAAACCAAAGCATTTAGAGCTAATCTGACATGGAGTTTAATTGTTTATCTACCCTGAAATTTTCAGACGAATCTGACAACCCCGTTATTGGGTTGCTGCCCCTGAATCAGTAATCTTAAGGAAATTTTGCTGTTTTTGGTTATTATCTTGAATATTATTACAGATAAAGATAAACTGTAAACAGCAATAATGTTCAGCAAAGTAAGATTTACAAATAAGTTAACATGATAGAAATGGTCAATTGACCCCCTAATGAGTTATTGTCCTGTATAGTCAATTTTTAACAATTTTCATAAAATTTGTAAATTTTTATTAACATTTTCCACTGAAACTACTGGGCCAAATTAATTATAGATAGAGATAATTGTAAGCAGCAAGACTGTTTATTAAAGTAAGATTTACAAACACATCACCATCACCAAAACACAATTTTGTCATGAATCCATCTGCTTCCTTTTGTTTAATATTCACATAGACCAAGGTGAGCGACACAGGCTCTTTAGAGCCTCTAGTTTACATTTGTTAACCGATACTGTGATTAAGGTGGTTCCTATCCCTTGTCTAGAATAAGCAGACAACACAATGGCTAAAAATAAAAAGACTATCAGACAAACAACAGTTAACAGAACAAAACTTAGAAAACTTAAGACTGGGCAACAAAAACTCCACTTAAAATATGAGATATCAGGCGCTCCAGAAGGGTAAGAAGATCCTGCTCAACATGTGCATCTGTCATGCAAGTACAAACCCTCTGATCAGTCTAATTCACTGACATTCTGGGGAACAAGCTGGTGTAACCACATATGGAACAAATCCCGCATCATCTGTGAAACAGATATTTCATAATAATCATCCAACATGCATCCATAAAATTACGAATGGATGATTTAAACCCAACCACTTGGAACTCTGGGTTAAATAGCTTCCTCCATCAAGAAAATCATTATTAGAAATAAATTTGTGGAATTTTGATCAACTGGAAGATATATTAACACTGTAGGCAGGAATAATGCAAGGTAGCAATGGAAATTTGACAATTGGGAAGAAAAAAAACAATGTTTTGAAGATATGTAGCAGACATAACTGTATATCTTATCTCAAGTTCAATAGGGATAGATGTCTTTTATATAGTCACTAAATTTTGAAATATTTAGTGAGAGAACAACATCTATAAAGTGAAAAGTGAAGTTAAAGGATACTGTTTATTTCTTTTCATCTTACCCAAAAAGTCCTGCATGAAGTCAGCCTCATGTGAATAAAGGAGTACAGTTTTTTGTCGACCTGCAACTTTTGTTGCAGAAAGCTCGACATAGGGATAGTGATCCGGCGTCGGTGGCGTTAGCCAACTTTCTAAAAGCTTTATATATTTTAGAAGGTGGAAGACCTGGATGCTTCATACTTTGTATATAGATGCCTCATGTTACGAAGTTTCCATCAGTCACATGTCATATGTCCATGACCTCATTTTCATGGTTCAGTGACCACTTGAAAAAAAAGTTCAGATTTTTTGTAATGTTGAATTCTCTCTTATTATAAGTAATAGGATAATTATATTTTGTATGTGCGTACCTTGCAAGGTCCTCATGCCCATCAGAAAGTTTTCACTTGACCTCATTTCACAGATCAGTGAACAATGTTAAGTTTTGGTGGTCAAGTCCATATCTCAGAATCTATAAGCAATAGGGCTAGTATATTCGGTGTATGGAAGGACTGTAAGGTGTACATGTCCAACTGGCAGGTGTCATCTGACCTTGACCTCATTTTCATGGTTCAGTGGTTATAGTTAAGTTTTTGTCTTTTGGTCTGTTTTTTCATACTTTATGCAATAGGATCACTATATGTGTTGTATGGAATGATTTTAAGGTGTACATGTCTAGCGGGCAGATGTCATCTGACCTTGACCTCCTTTTCATGGTTGAGTGGTCTAAGTTAAGTTTTTTTTAGTTTTGGTCTTTTTATCTAATACTATATGCCATAGGTCAACTATATTTGATGTTTCGAAATATTGTATGATCTATATGTCAGTCGCACAGGTTTTATTTGACTTTGACCTCATTTTCACAGTTCATTGCTCAGTGTTTAGTTTTTGTATTTTGGTCTATTTTTCTTAAACTATAAGTAACTATATTTGTTGTATAGAAGCATTATTAGCTGTACGTCTGCCTGGCATGGGTCATCTGACCTTGACCTCATTTTCATGGTTTATTGGCCTTTGTGTAGTTATCTTGGTTAATGTTAAGTTTATGTGACAGTTTTTAATAAAGCTTTATACTATCAACATAATATCAATGATTAGTAAAGAAGGCGAAACATTTCAGTGTGTGCACTCTTGTTTTTAATCAGTTATTTTTTTACAAAGGACAATTCATCCATCCCCAAGTCAAATGGGTCTTCACCACAGCCAGAAAATCCCTCTAAAATGTATATTATTTCAGAAAAATGGATGTCTTACTAAACTCCAAAAACATATAAATAAACCAAAATTTAAAAAAAAAATATACAAGACTTACAAGAGGCCTGACATGGGACAGACATAAAAATGTGTCTCGGTTGAAAATATTTTGTGAGATTTCAACCTTCCCATAATGAAATTTGCATAATTATTAAATATAATAGATTGTATGTACTCTAAAAGATCTTTGATTTTTTTTTAAGTATCCACATCTGATTTATGCAACCTCTTGAATAGGTTGTTTCACAATAACTTTGAAGTCTGGCTTCGATTGCTGATTTCTTCTTTTTTTGTGGTAGGAATAAAGACAAAATTTTCAAATTACTAAATTGTAAATTTAATAATAACTATAAAATATCACAAATCAATGCATATCATCACAATCATCTTGTATACATTTAAAGTCTACAAAAAATAGTAAAATATGAGGATACATACATCCATAAGTTATCAAGATTAAGCATATGAAGTGGTATCAAATGATTTTTGTTTTTGATTGTAATGACATAAAGAAACATAACAAAAATCAATTTGATCAACCTCTTAAAATATCACAGTTTTTGACAGAATGTCTGGTTTTAAGTTTACCAAAAAAACTATGTAAAAATTCAATTAATATGTATCTATGGTTGAAATAACAAGAAATCCCTGCACTTCTATATAAAAAAAGCTAGAAAATTTGAAAAAAACTAACTTTTTTATATACCTATTCAATTTTGTCCTGTATAAACTATTTTCAAAAATAATATTTCATGTAAATTGATGTCACATCTAAAACTGGAATAAAAATTTAAATGCTGAATAATTAATACTGAGAGCTACATCACACATTTATACAGTTAATTTGCATAATTATTTTAAATATTATAAAAGCATTGCATCATAAATACAGAGAGGTACATGTAAAAGATATAATAAAACAAGATGGCTGGTTATTTGTTCTCAGTTCTATGCTGGTCTCTGTGTTAGTAAGTTATGTACAGTAAAATCATCCTATGTACAGAAGAATCCTCCTATGTACAGTAGAATCCTCCGTCATGTTTCCTTGAATAACCACCATTAGTTCCATCACTGTGGGAGCTTTCTATAGGATGCAAGTTAGAGGAGAAAAAGAGGGAAAAAGTTAGTAGCAAATACTATCTAATAAGTAATAACGGCACAAAATGTCTTTACAGTCTGTAAAAACATGCAGAAATAGAAGAGTTCTGAGATAACATAAACTTTTGTTTCAACGTTTTTTATCCATCTGTCTATAGTCTTTCACATATGGGATATAAGCAAATAGTTTAATTGAATGATTTTAACAATTTCACTTTAAAAATTGGACCACACTTTAACCCAGTCACCCAGGTGAAAACAATGATAAGGTGACATTATCTAGAAGTTAAAATTTCAAGCAGAGAAAGTTTTGTTGATCCAACTCTTTTAGATCTAAAATGTGACATTACATAGAAAAACATACTATCTCAAAACTAAACTAAAGAAAACTTCTTCAATGTTAGAAAATATTTCAAAAATATATACGGCTATAGATTATCCATGAGCTCAAGCTCAAATCAATTAAGTCCTGCAGTCTATGTATAAGACTTATACACCTCAACCATGTGAATGGGGATTGAGAAAATAGAACTGTCACAACTTTTCTTTACAAATTTTATAATAATCAAATGCTGATTACATTAATAAATACTGATTATATCATTAAAGCTAAGTAATAAATACTGTTTGTTATACTGTTAAAATCCAACATCATGCAAATGGTGAAAATTAAGATTGAAATCAATCTAAAATGGCTATAAAAAATACTTCCACCAACCACAAAAGGAATTGAAGCCACTTAACCAGAATGAGCAGATACGAGAAGTGTAAATGTTAAAACATGGTAATAGACTAAAGTGTTAGTGGAATGTAGATGAAAGCATAGGTCAAGCATAGTTGTTGGCACTTTAAGCATATAGTTTAGTATTTAGCATGCATGTTCTTTAGAAATTAGCGAAAGGTTTATAGTAAGAATGAGTATTAAAACATAAATATTGATCTGACCAATAGAAACTAGCCTAGCCTTTACTAGTATTGTAAATAAATACAACTGCTATAGATTATACAAAATCAACATCAGCTTACATACATTTTACCAAAATTAAGTTAAGTTCAAAATTATTTTAATACATTTCTCCATTTCATAGGTTTATAACATTTTCACTTTGAAATGTATATTATCAGTTAGTGACATGTAATAAATAATTTTAGTTTAAAAGGGGAGATAATCCTAGGTTGTGAAAAATCCACCATCCGGTTTACGAGAATACCCTTTGTTTGTTGTCTGTGTGTGGTGCCCATCTGAAAAGTCAATATGTTTAATTTATAACAAGTTATAATATTGCATGTTTATTTTTTTTATTTAGTTCTAAATTTTCTCATGAATTTAATATAATACCTAGCATTTTCGTTTATAAAATTTGTAGGCTATATGAGGCAGAGCTATGAAAATCATAATCTGCTTTAAGTTCATACCAGACCCCAGGGGAAGCTTGTTTAAATTATCTGTTATTATAAAAAAAAATGTACATTGTTTGTCCAATTTTTAAAACCATTGATTATTTCAAAACACATTGAGAATATTGAGAACGGCCTAATTAGAACACAGGAGTTAAATTACGCCCAGTCACCATCTCCAATTCCCCTATAAAAAAATCTGAAATTTCTGTTGTAGATGCATATGACATTCTTTAGTAATACAGTTGTGTATAACCACCATGAATACATGTCTTTCATTTCCTATCATATCAAATTAAGCATTGAGGAATGCAAATACAGAAAACAAATGATGCAATAAGAAAGAAACTTTGAGAATATATGATTTATGGTAAGACAGACAGGTATGATTGAGTGGCGGTCATGCAAAACAGGGGGGAAATCATAGGAATCAAAAAATCGATATGTTCATGCTTTACTACTCTAGGGTACTTATTGTGTTTGTGTATTTATACTTTTTCAGATGCTGGTTCAAGGATTTTTGGTTGCAGAAGAAACATCCATTTCTTAACAAACAATCTTATATCATACCTATAGCTTTTTTCAATGGTATGATCCATTTTTTAACAAACAATCTAATCTTACCTATAGCATTTTCAATAGTATGAATGCTATCCTTCTTTTTCTGGTCAGTTATATGAAGAGGGTGGCATAGATATGGTTTGACAGGAACAATTTCTATTTCTCTGTTTTTTAACACTCTCCTGAAAAAAATAACATGATTTTAAACATACATTGTACAAATAAACGAACAATAACACACTTTCTGTCCTTTTTTCTGTACGAAGAAGAAGCATTCATAACATATGTTCTATAATAACAGCAGCAATCATATGTTCAGAACTCTTATACATGTAAAGAGATGATAAAGATGTTGAAATTGAAGTAGTCATTTTATAAAAACCTCACAGCATAATCCATTATCCACAATGCATTGCAATTTAAAATGTATTTGTTCTCTGAATACAAAAATCAGTGTGTCACCATTTATGTTCTACATACATGCACATTCATAAGTCTTACAACACTTAGTGATTTTTTTTCAGTGAGAAAAATTGGCTGATTTGCAGGTTAGCAATAAACTAACACTGTTCTGTTTTAAGCCTAAATGTATGCATATGATGTCCTGGATACTATACTTGTAAGATTGAATAGTTAACAAGAATGTTATATGACTACATTTCTTTATTTTAAAATGAAATTGATATCTACAGACTACATGTATCAAATTTACAAAAATGATGTATTTTAAATGGGGAAACTTAATTCTAAATACAGGGTTAAGATACTTGATTAAATATTAGATATTTTTTTTTAACATAATGCTTATCTTACCCATGCTCTGAACCTTTACTTTCAGGTTGATACAATGTTTCATTTTTAGCTCTCAGAAATTCATCATGATGATCATATTCCGATTTTAGTATAAAATCTAAACTGTCTTTTGGTGCTTGAGGGTCAAAATGGAACACTTCTCTTCTTGATGAACTAAGAGTGCATTTTGAATTCAATCTATTCCATGGATCTTCATTTTGTGCTAGATGGGTTGCTTGTTTGTAGGGTTCTTTCTGAAATATAATGTTAATACTGATTACTGAAATAATTCAAAAATATTAACTTACATCAAGTACATGTACATGATGCATAACAAGTGTATTTTCATTATTATAAAAAGAAAATTAAATGAAAACAATTTGGACTATGAAAATAAATTGTAGTCTGTATAGAAGTGATAATAGCTCAAGCGCGACAGATTCCCAGGTCAGTCTGGAAATTGGAATAGCGTTAATTATATATAAGGTGTATTGCAATATTGACATACATTTAACATTAGTATAAATCTGCACACATTGTGTTGTTTTTCAAAGATACATTTTTGTACTTTGATGTATGTCAATGTATATGCTGTTGTTCAATATAACTAATGCAGGTTTTTTCTACTTAAGATTCGGAGATCCTATAAAAAAAATATAGGGAAGTATGTATTGGAAATCATTAACATATAGTCATATACAGTTGTGTATGTAATGTAAATGAGTCAAAATAAATTGTAGTATCTTGAACTTTAAATAATTTGCTTCTTCTTCCATCTAAAGAGTTGACCTCATATTTGAATGATTAATTAACTCCGCTTGCTAAAACAGGAGGCTTCTCCATTGAATAAAAGTAAATAATAACAAAATAATTGAGAGGGGGTAGGAGGGGAAATCTCGGGCTTAAAAACACAAAATCTTGAGGTCCCAAAATTCAAAAAAAAGAATTCCAGGATCCTGAAAGGGTAATTTCCGAAATCCTAAAAACATCCGATCCTGGAGTCCCGATTAAGATCCTATCCCCCCTCATAATTGGCAACTGTTTCACAATTTAAATGGATTAAATATTATATAAATACAACAGAGAAAAGAAATTGGTGACCCAATATAAATGACTAACAATTCCGAGAGACCCAAAATCTATGCATTCGAATTATCAAAGATTTTTAAGCACATGATCACACACAAATTTTTACACGACATTGACAATAATTTAAAATGAAAATATTACCTCTGAAAATGTGGGACCGTAAA
This sequence comes from Mytilus trossulus, assembly GCF_036588685.1. Taxonomy (NCBI): domain Eukaryota; kingdom Metazoa; phylum Mollusca; class Bivalvia; order Mytilida; family Mytilidae; genus Mytilus; species Mytilus trossulus. Next base: position 17,824,205 of record NC_086373.1, read on the forward strand.
AGTCTGCATCATTTTGCACTTTAGGAAATGGATAGGGATTCCGTGAAGATAAAGTGTTTGATGCCATGTTTATCCCAGGCCTTTAACTTATCAAATAAATATATTTGTCTGACAGAAGTGGTACTAATCTTTCAGTTCGTGTACCTTGGCAACGCCAAATCTCGCGTGCACATTGGAGGTCACGATACAGTGAGAATAAGTTTTAAATACAAAAAAAATATAAAATTATACCAAAAAACATTTCTATGTAAAGCATAATCGATGAAAAAGATAGGCAAACATATTTTAAAATTTAAGAAAAAAACATACAAAATGAATTTGTAAACATAACAACTTCCGGTTTGTCATTGTGCGTTGAAATAGAACAATATTTGGACGTGTTTCCAGTCCTGTGTTTAATAACGGGCACTGTCATCATAAAATCAGCAACCTGCCCATTGAAATGTTGAAGTTGGCAGTTATTTTGTTCTTGTTTGGGCCGAGTTTTCAACTAGATTTACCGACATGTCGGCCAGTAAGTTTGTCGTCTGTAAAAAATCTGCATAATTCAATTCAAAGCTTTATTTATAGTCGGCATGTCATATAACAAATAAACATAAGCTCTCTGAGCTTTTATAACCGACAAACGCATACATTTACATAACAATAATACACAATACAAATATTAAAACATAAAAGACATAGAACATACATTTCATGCACATTTAGGCTGCACTATTAAATACTATATTATACACATGCATAAGCACTAAAAGCAAACATAAAAACTAAAGCACAGCATTCACAAATTATAAAAAGCTTAGCAAACATTCACAAGAAGCAGCACTATTATATTTCAAGCTATAACATAAAATATAAAACTATGCACATGCATTGCAATGGCATGAGTTGCCATTCCATGAGTTTATTAGACTCTTGAATTGGGTAAAAGATGTTTCAGTTCTAAAGTGGTTTGGCAACTCATTCCATAGTTTGGCAGCAGAATATCTGAAAGATTTCAAGCCATACCTTGTTGTTCTTACGTCTGGTATTTCAGCTAAATTTTGGTATCTGAAAGAATATTTTGTTTTTTTAATATTTATAAGGTCATGGAGGTATACTGGATTTTCATGATTGAGTGTTCTAAAGACCTCTATTGCCATGGTTCTTAGGCGTCTTACTTTAAGTGATGGCATTTTTGATTTTAAAAGTAAGTCTTCATATGTGCTGTTGTGATCCTGGTAAATGAAGCGAAGTGCTCTTTCTTGTACTTTTTCAATTTTTTTAGTGTTGGCCTCGCTGCAGAAATGCCAGGACAATGAACAGAAATTAAAGTTTGACATGATAAAGGAGTGATATATTGTTAATTTTCCAAGTTTGTTTAAGTATTTGCCAAGTCTTTTTAATACATTTAGTTGTCTGGATGCTTTTTTGCAGATGTTTGATATATGCGTGTTAAAATTTAGTTCAAAGTCAATGGTGATGCCTAATAGTTTGACCTCTTTTTCACATTTTATTTTGTTACCTGCTAGATCAAATGTAATGTTTTTGCCCATTGTTTTTTTGCCAATTGCCAAAGCTTGAAATTTTTCAGGGTTTGCCTTCATTTGATTGGAAGAAAACCATTCTATTAGAGCCAAACTGTCTTTTTCAAGTGTGGAGATAACGGTGTCTATATCTCTATTTGCATAAGATAATGTGTTGTCATCAGCATAATTGTAGAGTGAACTGTTTGTGGTGAAGTGAAATATGTCATTAATGAAGATGTTAAACAGTATAGGACCTAGAATAGAACCTTGTGGTACTCCTTTGTATATGTTTTGCCAATTGCTCAGACTAGAGCCAACTCGAACACATTGTTTCCTGTTAGATAAGTAATTTTTAATGAGTTTTAATGAGGAAGTTGAAAGACCATATGCTTCAAGCTTAAGCAGTAGAAGATCGTGAGGGAGACAATCGAAAGCCTTAGATAGATCCATTAGAATTGAGCCAATAAACTTATTTTGATCAAGTGCCATTTTCCAGTCCTCTATAATCCTGAGTAGAGTAGTTTGACATCCATATTTTGGTCGAAATGCAGATAAGTATGGATGAAAGTGTGTATTGAAGTATTCAACTAGCTGGTTGTAAATTGCTCGTTCAAAAAATTTTGAAATTGCTGGAAGTATACTTACTGGTCTATAGTTGCCCACATCAAGTACATTGTTCTTTTTATGCAATGGTACAACTTGTGCCTCTTTTAATTTGTCTGGAAAAGTGGCTGATTTAATAGTCTTGTTTATCAATTCAGTTATTGGTTTTGTGATAACTGGTTGTGCTAGTTTTAGAACCTTAACTGATATGCCATCTATTCCTGTTGCCTTTTTTATGTTTAATTTTTTAAGTTGTTTATCTACAAATTCATTTGAGATGGCACTAAATTCTAGTTGTTGTGTGGCAGTTTTGTTTTCGTGTATTTTTTTAACACTTGGATGGTTATTATTAGCAGGTGTGTTGTTGCCAATATCTTTAGCCACATTTATAAAGAATAATTTTGCTTGCTGAAGTTAAGTTGCTCAGTGAAATTGCTGCTATGCCTTTGGAGTTTTAGCAGTTTAAGCTTACAGTTTTAATAATTATATGCATGAGACGATGAGTTTGGAAAATCGTTTATTAGATAAATAACAGATTAATATGATATATGTGTTTCTCAATTAAAACCTTGCCTAAATAAACTGGTAGTGTAACAAAAAATTTGTTCCGGCATGACATTTGTTCCGCCGGAACAAATTTCATAGGAAATATGTTCCACCGGAACTTATGTCACAGAAAATATGTTCCAGCATGCGCACTATAAAATTTGTTTCAGAACTAATTTTTTAACTTAGTGAGAAATAAGTTCCGGAACAAAATTCACAGCACCATGAGTTGTGTTCCAATATTGAAATTGAAAAAACCTGAAATAAGTTTGTGTGTTATTAGTTTTGAACGAAAGTATTTTATAGAAATCAATGAAAATGTTCTGCTCGAACCTATTTCACAGAAAATATGAACTGTGCTTGCATGGAGTACATTTGCAATTGAAGGCATGACTGGAGGATGAAGATAGAAAATAAAAGTGATGATAATGTTTCATAATTAGTATCTATGTTTTATCAATTATGTGGTATTCCACCTCCTTGTTTCCTGTTGATCTGTCATTGGTGTTCTAATCGTACATGTACTTAGCTATGGTCATTGCACAGTCTTTTGTTTCTTTATGTATTTTAATATAATTGATCAGTCACTTTGTCCTTTTAAAAAAAGTACAAATGTTCATCTTTAACTATTATAATACTTTTTTTCGGAATGACTTTTATTATTATTTCTTATTCTACTTTTTCCTGGTTCATAATTGTCATTTTTAATATTATTAATTGAGTATGTTATCAAACTTTTGAAATACTCCACGTTGATCTAATTGGATGTTTAAACTTTTTATTTATTACCTTTTAAATATCAATGTAATAAACGTTTTTTGTAATGACTTTAAACTCACTGATGACAAGTGCTCAGTATACATAAGATAACTTGTTTAACCAGTGGAACATGTTTCATAGACAAGGAACTTATTTCACCAGGTGAGGAACAAATCTCACAATTCCAGAACTTATTTCACCAGGTAAGGAACAAATCTCACAAACATGGAACTTATTTCACTAGGAAGGGAACAAATTTCACAAACCCAGAACTTATTTCACAGGTAAAGTGTGGAACTTTTTTCATATAGATGGAACAAATTATATAGAAATTGTCTGTGAAAAAAGTTCTCCCAGAACATATTTCCTGTGAAATTAGTTCCACTGGAACTTTTTTCACAGGAACAAATTTTGGCTCACAGTAGCACTACAGTACAGTTTTGAATTTCGGTAATGTCTATTATTATGTTATCAAATAATCATCAAAAAAATTCCCGTAAAAAAAATGTACAACATAATCATCAGTTTACGAACTGGTTATTCTAAATTAAATGCATACCAATTTATAATAAACCAACACATCAACTCGGAAACCTGTGATCACTGCAAACAAAAAGAAAATGTACAACACTACCTTTTTGAATGTGACCTGTATTCAGATGCCAGAGACAAATTATTTCATCAAATATACTTCATAACAGGACAAATTCCAACAGATCTAGACAATTTATTAACAATCAATTTGCCAAATGCAGAAAATATCAATCAACTATTAGCGGAGTACATTGTACATAGAGGAAACAAACCGTTTTAGTGGATAATTTGATACAAATATTAAAATTTTTTATATTTTTAATTTTTCATGCCATTTCAATAACCCAATAAACCATCTTTTTAAATTTATTTCACTTCATACAATAATTCTATAATATTTTTAAAGCGCCACCTACAATATATAAGTACAAAGGAGAAACTACATTAGTGATAATGATTTTACAAGAGAGGATAATTTACAAGAGAGATTACTCTGTCATCACGACAAAGATTGAAGACATTGAAGATTGAATAATCAACTTTCTAGTTGATGCATTTCTGTCAAAAACTTTGCTTTTAGTGAACATCATTCGTTCGTTTAGGGGGTGCTAACTTCCATTTCAAATTCAATGTTGAGCGAGTGGTAGGAAAACTATAAAACTACAATGTATATACACCTTATCACTATTTGTCCGCCATTACTGGATATCACACAGGTTCCCTTAAAATGTTGACGTCATAAAACAAAATATCTGACACCACAATGGAAAAGTGATTGTTGTTGAAGTCAATAGTTCAAGCAGCCAGGATTAGCGATAAGGTGTATTGCACAAATTATTTTTGGCAAATAAGAGTTCTCATTTCAGCATTACGATCATTAGAGAAATGTTATTAAGTACCTTCAGAACAAACATTATTTCTTGTTTATCCAGCACAATTACAATCTAATATATGCTTGATGAACATTTATAGTGGAGGGGAGACAGGCGCACATAATTAACGAGTTTTTTCCTGTGACGGACAAACTTGAAAGGGGTCTATTAGCTAACAGTTACCAATTCAATAACTGAATCAGTATAAATGAATTTCATAATTTTAGGGTGGTTTTTTTTCTCATTTATAAATTAATTAAGGATAAGGAGTTTGGAACATTTTTCATCTGTTTTCATCAACCAGGTGATTGATTTTAATTTTTACCAGGCAGAATTCTAGAAATTTGTCTATGGTTCTGTCTGTAATTGTTCCCAGCATGACATTTTCTATTTATTAATAAATGTCAAAAACCAAATAAACCTTGAAGTTACCGAAAACGTTAATGAATTTGGTAACAGTTACCAAATTTAGAAATTTACAGAACTAACTAGCAAGCATCGTTTGCCCTTCAACAATGAGAAAAACCTATGTCATGTAGACAGCTCTAAATGTACACCTTATCACTATTTTCCCCCCATTACTGAACATCACAAAGGTTCTCGTACAAATATATTGTATTACAAGGCCTAAATTAATATATTGTTTGTTTTCCCAAACTGAACCTGCCAACCCAGGTGTGGGTAGGTAGGTAAGGAAATAATTTATTTATCCAAAAAGCTTGAACAATATCGTACAATCCAGCAAGCCAGGAAATTGGAAATAAATAAAATAAAATTTGACTTAATTTTGACAATAAAATTTTATGAGTAGCACCGTTTTTGCAGGGTCAGTCGGGATTGGGGAAACAAACAATATTTTATTTTACATGTTTTAGCTATATATAGGCCCAAATGAAACCACAATGAAAAATGTTGTATGACGTCAATGGTTCAAGAGGTGCAGATCCTAGGGTCTAGCGGCACAGATTTCCAAATAGAGTACACTATTTTTCCTACACACATCTCTGGTCCTCCATTGAATTTTTATATTACAACATTTACAAGTGATGGATAAGAGTGTATTAATTTTGGTAGATTATCAACATGGAGATGTCAATATTTGCAACATTTTGATCTTATTCAAATTTGTTTGCATAACAATCATCATAGACTTGTGAAAGTTTTATTTTGTTTTGTAATAAAGGGAGAAAACCCATGAAAAAGATAATTTTATAATCTCCATGCAAGAGTCAAAAGCATAATTAGACTTATTTATATCTGAGCTGCTACTGAAAATAGAAGCAATCTTTGGTTATGAATTTTCCAGAGGCATGCATACAATTTGCTTTCAATGTTTAAGGTTTATTTAACTTTAATTTGTTTAACAGCCTGTGAGCATAGAGAAATTTTTTCTACTGGCTCAAAATTTTTTAAAGAAATTAGAATAGCAAAAAAAAACATCAACTTTATCCTTGTAACAAATAAGACATATATATTTATATATACATGTAATAGTTATTTTCATATCATATCTAACAAATCTCATGGAATGGATATACTGATATTCACCTTTGCTTGCCTCAAGGTGATTTGTATTGTTCATTTTTGAAACACCTGTTAACTTGAAGATAAAGGGCAACTAAATGTACAACATGTACTACAATTTACATGTGCCTAGCTTCCTGCTGTTACATTGATTTTAACATGTTATCTACATGTATAACCTCAGTAGCCAAAGGCATTTTGATTTATTTTGTGAACAAATGCATGGTTACAGTTGATCAGTTGTTTTTCACAAACTTTTCACTATTTTTCTTCAATGTCTACTTAAAATAACTTTTTTTTAAATGCAATAAAAATCTGTAGTACTTTGTATATCATGTATATATCATACTTGACAATGTATTTACATATAACATGTATAATGGCAAATATTGACCAATTCTAAATATCAGATATTTAAAACACAAACTTGTTTAACTTTATTTAATATTTAAACCAATAGATGACCTCTAAAACAAGTCACACACTCAAATCTGTTTGTTAACATAATTAAAAATACATGCAATCTCAACTTTATTAAATACATGTATGTTTATGAACTTTGCACAGTTCTCGCTATATAGTCAGATACATGTAGTGTGATGAATAATCAATTATATGCAGACCTTCTAACTTTCCAGACTCTCCCAGAGGTGAAATACTCAATTATATAAACCTATTACCTCAGAACAGACATTCATGGGAGTTATAGTGGCACTTAAGCACATATTAAATATATATTCATTTATACTAATTCAACATCATACATGTACATGTTCAAAGTATAAGTACCGGTAATAAATACATACATGTACATTGTAAATATGATATAAACATGGAATATTATAAATGTGATACATTTGGTCCTCTTTCCAACAATCCTATAAAATTAGATTATGAGAAGTTTGCAAGATATTGTTTTACCTCTGTCTCTCTATTGCAGTGATTTAGCTGGCACTCATCCTTTTCTGTCATTTACCAAACTGTTTTCAAAAATGACGAAAGTTTTTCAAATCTGTTTTGTCACGTAAATTTGGAAATAGTAAAAATATTTACTACAAGTCTTTTAAATTTGGTTAATAGTTAGTATTAGCAATACACTAGTTCAGGGAAAGCTTGTTCGCGACCTAGAATTCTGAGTGGATCAAGCGTTTAATTAAAATTCATACGAGAATATGCGCGATTTGGATGAAGTGGGGGCAAAGTCATATATGGTACACATCAATATTCGATGTTTAATAGGCATTTATGAGGACGCCCGCCGCTTTCCGTTAACCTGTGAAGTCGTGGAGTGTCATCTGTTTTTTGTTTGTTTATGTTTATATCAAATAAAGTAAAACAAAATTTTTGTGAAAAATTTCAAGACATACATGTAGTGTTTGAAAATTACGGGAGAAAATTGGAAAAGAAATTTGAAATTACGGTTTGCAAATAACCAAAACGAAAAATTTGATAAAGAAGGACCTCTATAAAAGAAGGACCGAGATCCTTCAAGTCATTGGAGGCTGTTTAGAACTTTGAGGAAGTTTATATGCAGAAATATCATTTTTGGCGATTGAGAATAATTTCCAGAAACATGATGGCGTAATGGCATTAATTGCCAAAACAGTATATCATACACTGGTGACACTAAATTATTCATTTGCTCTAGCTTTTGTCGGGAAAATATAGATAAACAATCTAAACCATATGATTGTCATGTAAAACAGAGCTTTTTGAAAAGTTGTTGCTGGTCATCACACATGGTCGCAATGAATGATATTATGCGATGTTATGTTTTCAATATTGTATAAATAATCTGATCGCTAAAACTTAGAACAGTATATGATACGTTCCTTGTTCAAACCTTAAAAAAATAAGTTCGCATAAAATCAAACAGTTACTGGTCGTCATATATGGAGTTAAACTCTAAGCAAAAAAGCCGCACCCACTAATAAGATATATATACAATGTCTTTACTCTGACTTGCATTTTGAACAAACGAGTGAAAAGTCCAGCGCAATGTAGAACAAAATAGTTTCAATATTCATATATCATTATCATGATCTTGAGCTGCATGGATATGCATTTAACTTGCAACTGGACGTTTAAACAAAACGGTTATTGATGACTGCATGAAAATCTTTAACCTCAGACAAAACATGAAAATAACTGTTCAGGAAAAACGAAGTCCATCTAGTAATAAAATACGGAAAAATGAAAATAAATATTTGCAAATTTTTGCCCTGGATACTGTGTTTTAGACATAAAGAAGCTTCTGCCCCATTTCCCGAAATTCCATTATGTTTGACAGCGGTTTTGATGTAAAACAAAAACCTAAATGCTGAAGTAGTCGGCGGAATCTAGGATTGCTAAGTATCGCTTTCGCGAAAGAAGGATGTATGTCAAAAGATCCAAGTAGGCAGCTATTTCACTCATACATTTAAAGACCTCATTGCTTTTGACAAAATGACAACAAATATTTTCTTTTTGTCCAAAAGGGGGGGGGGGTAGCAACTGATATATAACATTATTTTTTTTTGCATTTAGTATCATTTTTCTACCAACTAACGTGAATTTTCTGACACAAAAACAAATATACGCATAACTGTTCGTTAAAGATATGTAATGAAATGCCAAACTATATATGTATATATACATGTGTGAAAATTAATTTACTTACTGAAGGAAGATACAACAACAAAAAATAAAGTATCTTTTTTCTGTTTAAGATCTTAGTAAATCTCACTGAAATTAACTAGATATTCTGTATACAATATCATGTATGCTTAACAATATATCAAAATAAAATGCTGAACGACCCAGATACCCTTCCTTTCAAAAATTGTCAATATCCGATGCATTTGAATAAAGCACAAAAATCTTTATGTAAATTTAATGCACGCATGCAGCATTTTTAATATATATTTTAATGGTACCTAACTGTCAGAACATGAATTTAATATGATTTTTAAGGGTATATCAATTGTGTCTAACTGTCGCCTGGTGAGATTAATAGTTTAAGGTAAAACTTTATGACACAATATGGCCTAGGTGTTGATTGACTTTTATTTTTATGACCCAAGATCAGTACCTTCTTGAATATAAAGACGATCTGCTAAGTGAACATCACAGCATGAATTTGTCCATTTTTGCGTGATAGTAACAATTAAAGTCTGGTGCCATATATCAAACCCTTCCTTTTGTAATTAAGATTAATTAACATAACGGTCAAAATAGTCTGTTTTAATATGTCAGTAGAATCTTCAGCTTTAGAATAATGTAACAAACTTTGTATTTACAAACGATATATATAAACTAGTATTTGCATGGCTTTAAAAGATACTTAGATTTTCATTGTAATGTATCTATATTAACAAAATTGCGAAGCGGCACACTTAGATTAAATGTTGAAGTTGGTCGTTATCTGAATACTCAAAGAGAAAATAGGATATGTTGCAATATGAATGTTTTGGAGGACAAATATCATTTCGTTTTATCATGTCCAACGTATAGATCTGTGCATATAGAATTTTATATTTATTCTACTGTTCTTGGCCAAATCGACACAAGTAATATATTATTATTAATTTATTTATTTATTTTTGTCATATATTGTATATATTTTAGTTTGCCATAGCATGTATATGCTTCTTGAAATTTTATGAATCTGATTACAGTAATAAAGATGCCGATCTGATAAATCAATAAACTGATAATGCCCCCAGTTTATCAAATCTCGTATCTAATTAGTCGATAACGCAAAATCACGATCGATCTTGCACATGCACATTGTTTCCCTGAACTGGTGTATTCCTGCTACTGTCTTGTATGTTCTAAAAGCTTTGACTAAGACATATAACATGTATAATGTTCCAAAACACTGAAATAAAATTTTATGATGAATTCAGTAAGGTCATACAGCTAGAAAGACTGATAATGGTGTAGGAAAAACTCTATTAGAAGTGTTTAATAGAATAATTCAATATTGTGTTTCAGACTTCATGTGTACATATTTAAATTTCCTAAGATCATTGTTGAAATGAGAGTAGAGGGACTTGTACTAAATGTCAGAATGTGAATGCTTCGAATGTATTTTCGTTTGAGCATGAGAACATGCATGTTAAAATGAGGAATGAGTTGATATGCTGGACGTTGATAATTTTTTTTATTAAAAATATCTCAGTTCAAATGAACTTAATATCTCTAAAAAAGGGAGGGATGGGTGGGGGTGGGGGGGGGGGGGGGTGTAGAATCTGTGTATTCATCCAGTAAAACTACTTAACAGAAAAGATTAGAATGACATGTTTTCCTTCAATCCTATTGATATTTTTACTGTGGATTATTACATACCAATATTGGTTACTTTCTACCAGAGAGTTTAGTTTTATGTTACTTTATCAATTAGGATTGGAAACTTGTATTAGTTACCTTCTATTGGAAAACATGATACTACACAATGTAATATTTCATTTCATTCTAATCTATAGTCTGATGGTCATATCAGTAGTAATACTGGCATTTATACAAAGTTCATTCCAATTTCTGTCTGTTTACATATTGATTTTTTCAAGAAATTTATCAGATAATTTTTTATTCTGCTTTTAGCTATGCAATATTCATGATTTATGAGTAATACTTTTGACATGTATGATCATGATAATATACATGCATTATGAAATATAATTTTTATATTAGAATGAATTGGAATTTATATCATTCAATGCCTAGTTATTTTAAAAACAGTATTTGGAATAAAACTAACATATATATAGTTATTCGTTACATTGAAGACCTGTTGGTGACCTTCTGCTGTTGTTTTTTCTATGGTCAGGTTGTTGTCTCTTTGATACATTCTCCATTTCCATTCTCAATTTTATGCATAGAAAAACTAGTGTCCATTTAAAGATTGGACTGACTTTGTATTAGATAATGTACATGGATATCGCGTGGGAGTCATGGATATGAAACTTTTTATAATCCAAATCAATAGTTTTCAGTGTCAGCCATGAATTTAAACAAATAAAATCAGGTTTTAAATATATACTGAATCTTAGATTTCCTACAAGTTAAAAGCTTTTAAGAAAACCATGTATAGATTTATTTTTAGAAAACGTGTATTCTTTAAAAGGAAATTACCATGTTTATAGAATGTTTTATCATTAAGTTTGTTAAATAAGTGAAAGTTTGTTAAAATGCCTGTGGAGTTTATGACATTTACAGAAATGTAGTTCAAGATAACATCACCTTGTCTGAAGGAGGTCCTTGTAGCTAGTTGTCCTCATGTTTGGTGCATTGTTGGTCAGGTAACTTATAAAGAATATTTTCCATTAAATAAATTTAACTAATAAGCACAAAATCATGATTAATATATATATAGGGGCTAGTTTCTAAATCAAACTAATGTTAATGACCTGCAACGTTAATATGAACACGAATTTATAAAAACAACATATACATATGCTTCAAAAAATTACCAGCAATAGTGGAACATGAATGATTTTGAACCTAGTTTCTGAATAAGCTCAATGACTCTTTTTTTTTAAGGGGTAATTAAGATTACATTCATGTAATCAAAACCCCACTTTGCTGGCTTGGTAGTGAACAATTTTACTGATTTTATCACAACTTTTGTGATACATGTATTAAAAAACAACATGGTCCATTGAGCACAACATTCTAAAGAATATGGTTACTATTCATAAACATTTGCAAGAAAATCAAACAAAGTTACTCAGTTATCATGTTCATTTAACTTTCAAATTACATAATTGTGCATTGTGCAAGAATTTAGTGTATATGATTTGAAAATATTGATGATGTCATCATTGTTAAAGTATATTAAAACAGTTACACTTTTTTGTGAAAAAATCTTTGCAAACTTAATTCAGATTAACAAAATCAGGCCCAGTAAAAAAATTGAATACATGTATCATGCACATTTAAATGAAAATAATTCCTACATATAGATGTAAATAAGATTATTGAGCTTGATATACATATAGATTATTAGTCTGTAAAACTTCTGATACACACTAATAAAATAATAATTGTATAGTTAATATTAATTTTATAGAGATATGAAGAGTCATTAAGGTTTCATTATTTTGATGTCCAAAGTTATCATATGTAGAAGAGTTTATTATAACCTTCATTTTCACTGAACCAGTACACATTTTTTTTAAGGGTCAGCTGAAGGCCACCTCTGGGTGTAGGATTTTCCAATTTCCTGCTGTGTTGAAGACCCATTGGTGGCCTTTCGCAGTGTAATGCTCTTTAGTCTGGCTGTTGTCTTCTTAATACATTCCCAATCTTCATTTTCAATTTCAAAATATATGACTTTGAATAATCTATATATATATGTGGAAGAAAGTATAACATCTATTCATGTTGTATTTAATCTAGAAATAAAAAGTGTCACAATTTTTTTTACCCAATTTCATATTTAAAGAAAAAAATCCTTAGAAATGATAATTAAACTAAAAAATATTAACCAAAGTTATAACAACATGGTATTGTTTTGTTGTAGGGTGATTACAACATGGTATTGTTTTGTTGTAGGGTGATTACAACATGGTATTGTTTTGTTGTAGGGTGATTACCATTTTGAGTATACAGAATGTGACAGTAATGGTGGCAGATGGAGAGTCCAAGTACCAAAGAAACCAAACTCCTGTACAGGTGGAGCACCTCGTCCTGCTGTCAGGGGCAAAAGTTGTGGTAAGTTATTAATACTGAGTTATAACAAATCTCCTGTACAGGCGGAGCACCACATCCTGCTGTCAGGGGCAAAAGTTGTGGTAAGTTATTAATACTGAGTTATAACAAAACTCCTGTACAGGTGGAGCACCTCATCCTGCTGTCAGGGGTAAAAGTTGTGGTAAGTTATTAATACTGAGTTATACCAAACTCCTGTACAGGCGGAGCACCTCCTCCTGCTGTCAGGGGCAAAAGTTGTGGTAAGTTATTAATACTGAGTAATACCAAACTCCTGTACAGGTGGAGCACCACATCCTGCTGTCAGGGGCAAAAGTTGTGGTAAGTTATTAGTACTGAGTTTTAACAAATCTCCTGTACAGGCGGAGCACCACATCCTGCTGTCAGGGGGTAAAAATTGTGGTAAGTTATTAATACTGAGTTATACCAAACTCCTGTACCGGTGGTTCACCTCATCCCGCTGTTAGGGGCAAAAGTTGTGGTAAGTTATTAATACCGGTAAAAGTCTGGGATATATTTGATTGAATGCATTTGATGAGTGTCATTTCCCACTGATCTATACATGTAGCAAATTATCACTGACTGTAGGTAACTTATAGTCATGTTAAACTTCCTGTTACTATTATGACATTTATTTGGTTAGACTCACTATAGCTAGCAAGGAGACATTCTTTTCTATCACATGGCTTAGAGGATAAAATTTATTAAAATGTGACCCTCTCTTAATTTGGTTATCAGTAATATTAACCAAAAAGGGGAATAGGAGTTCTATTTTTTTTAAATGTTTATAAATTTTTGCTGGAAAAAGGATAATTAATGCCATGCCAGTTTTTTCTATCTTATATTTGGTATGAAAACTATGTTTAGTATAGTTAGAAAATAAAAAATTGTGAGGGGGAAATTAGGATTGACAAATGAAGCTGTAAAAACAAAAATATATTGAATTGTATATTATCTACGTATGTTTCTTGTAGATTTCACTTGTGATAAAGGGCAGTATTTAGATATATCTGGAGACCAGGAATGTAAGCATTGTCAATCTGGTACATTCTCACTTGGGGATGGCATTAGATTTGAAAATTGGGAGAAAATTCCAGAAGGATTTACATCTACAGCAGAGTCATTCAGATTCCGCCATTTTGAGATGGGAGAAGGAGAGAATGAGGACACGGTGAACTGTTCAAGGTTAATAGCTAAACCAAATCATTCTATTTGAGTATGTCTTTAAGCCTATAAAGGATGGCATGACAATACCAGACACATAAATGCTAGTTCATGGAAGAAAACATCTTTTTACATGTATTTATTTCATTGGCTGAAGTGAAAACAGTGATTTCCTTATCAATCAAAAAGTCTGATAAATATATAGGTATATAAGAAGTTGGTATTTATTTTTAATTAAATAGACTCACATGGAACATAGTACAATGTTACCCTGATTTCAGACGAAATATCAAAAAATACAATACAATATGTACAAATAGTTGAGAAATAGTTTGCATGTATATATGATTGGGCTTTGACCACATCCATCTCCGGGACACCCTTACAAAAGATTTACTGTTGATGATTTGTTATATTGAACACATGTACTTATGTATTTAATTATCATTTTTACAGCAATGCATTTTCTGCCAAAGGAAGTTATCTGTCTGTCACCCCAGGAGATTGCAATGCTCAGTTGACATACTCTGTTAATCTAGTCAAGACAGGCTCAGTTCTGTTTGAGTTTCAGTATCCTGAGGAATCAGAAGGATCGGCTTTGTTCCATTTTACAGTAAGTATATATAAAATATGTTTACCAAAGAGAAAAATTGGGATATATTCAGGAATATTTAACTCAGCTTTTAAGAAATTATATTCATGATATATTAATTAATTAATCTATTAATGCTACTTTATGAACTAAAAGTGCAATTATTTGATTTTATAAAAGCAACAAAAAACACACCTTTCCATAAAACACTACACAAGAAAACTAACAAAATGAACTTCACTGAAAATTGATAGTGAACTTGGATTCTGCAGTGGTGTATGCAGTTTCTGCTTTGAGATCTGCCTCACTGGTGGCTTTAACAAAAACATGATATATAAAAAAGATGTGGTATGATGCTAATGAGACAACTCTCCACAACAGACCAAAAAGACATAGAAATTAACAGCTATAGGTCACCATACTGCCTTCAACAATGAGCAAAGCCCATACCACATATTCGGCTATAAAAGGCCCTGAAATGACAATGTTACATTTCTATCAGTACATATCAATTTGTTGACTATTTCGTGGACCTGCACCTTGGGTCATGGTCCAGTGACTTCCAATAATTTACTATTTTTAATGATAAGTTTTCTGCGTAAGTTGTTTTAAATGTTTATGATTATGTAATATGAGTAAGCAAAATAACAATTTTAGCTGTCACATTCTTATTTATAAGGAGCATGAAATTAAGTAAGATAATTTAAACAACAAAAGGTCAATCACATTATCCATATAAAAGATTTGAAATTTAAATGTGTAATTTTTTTGCAAA
Organism: Mytilus trossulus; assembly: GCF_036588685.1. Lineage (NCBI taxonomy): Eukaryota > Metazoa > Mollusca > Bivalvia > Mytilida > Mytilidae > Mytilus > Mytilus trossulus. Next base: position 17,839,775 of record NC_086373.1, read on the forward strand.
TCAAGCCTTTTTATAATGATTGCCAGGAAGAGGCATATATCATCTACTCCTGGAATGCCTTTTTTCACTGAAGTTTTCTTTGCATTTAAACATTTATATGAATTGTTATATTTTATTTTTCAGATTCAAAATGACCAATGTGAATCTGATTTAGATCATTCACACAAGAATCAGTGGCCAACAAAGACTAAAAGTGGAGCTTGGGGACACATTGGTGTAAGTAACATCAAAATGTTTTATTAACCTAATTTTAACAATTCAAGTGAGATCCATTATTCAATTTATTGCATTTTCAAGAAAGCTGCGTTTAGATTTATGTATCAGATATCAGACTGTAAGTTTTTATACACCATGGAACGAAATTACAAAGGATATAATGTTTTTGACTTGTTTGTCAGTTTTGTTCTTGCCAACCCAATCCTCTGAAACCATGAAATATAATTTTTATGAAACTTTGTTGATACCATGGACATACCATGTAGCCATGTAGCCATGCATACATACATAAGGTGAAATAATTATATTGCAGCAAAAAGGGATTGTGCATTAGAAACTAACAAACACCTCTATAAAGTCTCACCACTTTCCCTTGAAGAATTAAGATTAGAAGTCATCTCTCCCATTGCTTGTATGTATAATGAACTTTAGTATAACAGTAGATTTGACAAGTATTATAGACTCAGGATTGCCTTGATTTAATCAACTTTTATTTCTTTTTTAACAGACCAAATTAGAGAAAGGCTTAAATGTATTGAAATGGAGAGTAGTGGGAATAGGTTCAGACAGAAGTAAACAAACAGTTGCACCTGTACTGATTAGAAAAATTGAAGTTACAGGTAAGTTGACATGAATTAATTTAGTTATTGTCTGGTCATTTGTCCATCTGAGTATGTGTCTTTTGTAGGTATAGAAACATGCTCAATTTATTTACAGCAACATATGCATTATAATGGTGGAAAGATTTTTTTTACAAATTGTATTGAAGTTTTTGTTTTTGAGACCCATCCTGTACATTAAACAAGGTAATGATAGCCATAGATTGTCGGTTATGTTCCTTACTAAGTACATTGTATATATACAATTTAGGGTCAGAAGGGCTTTGACACACTGTAATATGTCTGGCTCTTTTTTTTTCACATTTTACTTCCCTGTTTATTTCAGTGAAATGTAGTTGTTTTATCATTTGTTTATTATTGGGACATCTTCCTTATTTCTAGTTATATAGAACATAATGAACTCATAAAAATAAGAAAATGAAATATGGATATATATAAGTTACTGTTTTTTGATATTGTAGGTGTGGGTTTTACATCAGTATGTGCACAATGTAAAAGTGGGACGTACAGCAGTGAAGGTTCTGAAATATGTACACCTTGTAAACCTAACACATTTTCCAAACCAGGAGCAGATATGTGTAAACCATGTAACCTGGCTACTGAATATTCATGTAAGTATAAGATATTAGGATGCAGCTACCAGATGTTTGATTTAATATAGGATGATGTCACTAAACAACTTAGTTAGTTAGTATTTGATAATGGGTATTGTGACTAAATAACTTAGTATGAGTAAGTGACTTAATATGATCAAATGGCCAAATGTATCTTGGGGATAAATATTGCATATAGAATATATGTACACAAAATGGAAGATTGCTGGATAAAAAGTATATGTAAAAAAGAAGATGTGGTAAGATTGCAAATGAGACATCACTTCACAAGAGACAAAATGACAAAGAAATTAACAGCTATAGGTCACTGTACGGCCTTAAATAATGAGTAGAGCCCATACTGCATAGTCAGCTATAAAAGGCATCAAAATTACAAATGTGTAAAATAATCCAAAGGAGAAAACCTAATCTGCATTTAAATTTCAAATTTTTCTATGAACAAATTGCAAATGATTCTATTTATAGATGAAGGAGCTGGTGTTTGTACCAAGAGACCCCCATGTACTAAGGATGACTACTATCAGATCCAGTTACCTTGTGTCAATGGGAAGGTAAAGTGTAAACATCAAATAAAATATTATTAGCCTGTTAGTATTAACGTTTACCATTATCCTTCTGTCAGCCTGTCTGTCTTCATGACACCATATAATTAAATATTTGTTCCTGTTGAAATGTAAAATGCATAGCTAGCCTATGAATTATTTATTTTATTTAGATAAACTTGAGTTAATTAAAAATCTGTAAGATAAAACTACAATCTGAATATTTTAACAGTAAATGTTTAATTTAGATAAAGTGCAAATTTTCAAAGACATATTATCATGATTATTTTGACAGACCCAGAAATCATTTGAGTGGATACAACCTCAGATTTGTCGTAAAGATGTACCAGAGTCCATTCAGCTGCCCGGTAAAACTGATGCTGAGGACTGTCCACCTTGTAACCCGGGAATGTTTCTATCTAAGACTACTGGTTGTCAGTATTGTCCAGATGATCAGATGTCAGATGGAAAAACACCATGTCAGAAATGTCCTGCCTCAACTTCACCAGATTTTAACCTTGAAATGAATTGGTTTAATACAATGCCAAACAACATGTCATCTGAATGTATACTTTTTTCTGGTAAGGTTTTATAAGAAGTTTTAATGCTTACATAACCTGTTACAAAATAATCTTTTTCAAATGCTGTTATATGGTGACTTTTAACAGAGCCAGTAAAAGACCATCAATTCCTAACTGGTTTACGTCAATTGATCAACAACAGTAGTGTTATTTTAATGCATTACAAACAGGAACAATATGTTAGAGCTTGATAGAAAGACAATCTTGAAATATGATAATTGGCGAACTTCATGAATGTTTTTGGCACATAAAGTCCATGGCTTAATATGACTCCACATGAATCTATCAAGCTAAAGATTTTTTTTCTTCTGAATTCTGATTATATTATAGTATTTTAGTAATCAAACAGTTTTCAAGTAGATGAATTTAATGCTATTAGTATAATAAAGGACTTTTGTTTTTATAGACGACACATGTAAGTACAACTCCAGCTGGATGCCAATGGGAGACCACCTTGTTACACACTTTGGTCGCAGTGAGGACGCTTATTTACTGCTGATGCAGACAGTCTCAGGATTTAGAACTGCTGAATCAAAGGACCACAGACAGATTGTTGGAACTATTTCATTTGAATTTTCTACCCAATGCTCCGGAAGATGTGAATTTGTTTTCCTTGTAGTAAGCTAATTATTATATTACTTTTTTATTACTTAGGCATGTTAGGGGAAACAAAATAATTTACATATTTGTTTCTCGCTCCTAGCAGACAAAAAAAAGGAAGTCATTATATTTGAGCACATATTTTACATAGAATAAAAGGAAATGTTCAAGTACACTTTAACTAGTAGTATTTGTTACTTCTCTGATGTTCTTAGTCAGAGTAATGTGTTTAAGTAAGATGACATGTCTTCCAGTGGACTTTTACTGAATTCACCAGCAATTTAATTGTCTAGTACATGGCAAAGTTCATATTGATTTCACATTAACATGTTCTCATCCTCATTATGCAATTAATGTGCTCCTTTACTTTAAACAACCATCCATTATCATTGTCTAACATTGTTTTACCTGTTAAGATCGTTGTGGGGCTCATATGGAAGGATCCTATCCTTTTTAGCCCACCATATTTTGGTACACTTTCAAAACTGATACAATCATCAATCCTGCATGATTTGGAGCAATATTTCACACAATTAAAAAGTTATATAGAAAACTATTTGTGTCGCAATGACAGTCTATAGTAATTTCAAAAGCTTCCACAGTTTTTGATGAAAGAACTTCAACTAGTAGGTTATTCCAATCATTAATAATACGCTGTCAGAAATGTCTTAATCAAAAAGAAGTGTTACATCTAGGTTTTGCTAATTTCAAATTATGCCCACGGGTATTTGTACTGATGACTGTAAAAAATCTTACATCTTTACACATGATATTTGTAAGTGGTGGTTTAAAACAGAAATAGTTGTGTGAAAAAAAGTCCTTTTTTAAATGATTTAAACTATTTTGTTTTTACAGGAGTATGATGGTCATAGTGAGGTTAAAAAAGAATGGTCAGGTCCTAAGCCAAAAACACACTTCTCGTAAGTATTCCACGGTCTAGCTTAAATCGATATTTTTTGGCTACTTGTTTTATTTCAGTTTAGTTCTATGCTGTTATTAAATATGATTTGTACAGGTTTTTGCTGTGTATACATGTATCTAGGAATATATTAAGTTTTGAGCTTATTCTGTTTCTTAAAAATCCATGATAGTATATTTATAATGTCACAGCTGTAACCCTTTTATCACAACATTTATCAACATTTTATTAACAAATCTTTCATAATTACAGGATTAACTGAAAATAAATTAACAAGATTTTTATTCTTTGTTCTATTCTTCAGAATTCATAGATTATTTTAACATTTTTTATCTTCATTAAGACTAATAAACATAGTGATAAAAGTTATTTCATGCAGATTTTTTGTTGCAGGTTTGATGTATCCAACTCAGGTCCAATGACATTCTCCTGGGCTTTCCAGCGCTCCTATATTGGACATCTTAGCAATGGACATGTTGCTGAAAATGATCTGGCTAGAATGTACAGTATCAAAATAACAAATTCACTAGATGGTGGTGCTGTAGGCTGTAAAAAATGTCCTAAGGGTGTGGTTGATAACAGGTAAGGAAAAATATTCAAGGTCAATGTTAATAATAAGTATGTAATTATTTAAAGAATGGTTGCAAATAAAATGCTGAAAATGGCTTGATTGTCAATAGCTATGAACAGAGTTTTCACATATAATGACTGAAAATAAGTTTTTAAAAACTGTTGAAAGAGTTCTGGTTAATTGAATGTTAGAATAGGGTAAATTCCTGTAAAATCAAGTAGGCTTGTCTAAATCAAAATTCCATATGGTTTAGTGATTATTATATAACAATTTATCATGATAGAACCTCTCAGGTTACCTCCTGTATGGTTTCTATCTTTAATATAAAGTATCTTTGGATGTCTGATGTGATGCAAATTTACCAGTGGATTTATGATTTGATGGTCTTCTTAGCTATGTAGATTTTGAGTTTGATTACAATGTTTGTTGCTGGAAGGTTGGTCATATTGGTTTCAATAGTTATCTTTATTACTTGATGATATCCATCACCTAAAGGAAAACCCTTCGTGCTTTGGGGTCAATTCTCATTGTCAAATCAAACAGTCATAGATGGACTTACTCTTTTAAGTTGTGTTTCCAAATATATCTTTTGAATTGTAAATTAAAAATCTTTGTGTTTGAACTTGCCATCTGCTGGTATGGACATCAAATGAAAAACATATTATTATTATATAGATACTCTCCCTGCACTATTCATGTTAATAAAAACCTCACAATAATTTCTGGATTTACAATTCTGACAGTAGAATCCTTTCTTCTGTCTTTTTCCATCTGTTTTGGTCTGTTTCCATTTTTACCTCTTCCCTGAAGTTTAATATTGGTTTCATGGTTGAGTACTTTCTGTGTATATGATATGATAGTATATTTTTCTTTTTTTCACAGAAAGAATCCTACAGCTAGGTATTAGAAGTTACCACAATGTTATTAAGGGATTTATTTTTGATTCATAAGTTTTTTTTATGTTACAACACTGTTTTAAGTTTGATTACAGTTTTATTAGACTGATTTGTATGGTGCTGTTACATGTATCATCATTGACATTATCTGCCTGTGACAGTTTACTATTACATATGCAGATTCATTATTATTCATTGAATACCAATTGTGTGTATTTCATTTATATCGTTATAACAAATTTTCGATTGGCATATATGCAGACTTTGCCAAAACTATTTAAAGAAATATCTATGAAAATACAATTCTATCAGAATCCACAAAAATGAATGAATCCACAGTATTAAATAATTTAGGAATGTTTACTGATTGTTGACATTTTGTATTAAACATGTGTGAGGGCTATTTCAAAATTTATCATGGTGGAGAAATTATAGGCTCTCAAATTGATTATTTGTAAATGGTAGCATTTTCATTAGAAGTAAAAATATCATGCTCCCATACATCAGTTCTGAACAAGACCTTGAGAATAAATGTATATATGTTTAAAAAAGATGTAAACAAGGCTTGCCTGAAAAATATATCATCAAAAGTTTTATGAAATAAAAGGCTCTGTTAAGGGAGTAGATGTAGAGAGAACATAATTCAACAGTTCATTTTCTGCCAGAGAATTAATTGTATTTATATACATTCTCATTTATATCTCACAATTGTCATTCACACAGATATTAATCCAGGATCTTTTTTTGCCACATATTACAGAAAACCTGATAAAATTTATTGTTTATTTTTACAGCATGTTTATTCTTCATTTTGCAGGTGTGTTCCCTGTCCAGCTGGTCACTACATTGATGTACACAGTAACTCTACAACTTGTCAAGCTTGTCCTCTAAATACAATCATCAGACCAACTAATGCCTGGGGAAAAGATAATTGTGTGGAATGTGGTCAGGGTCTTAAGGCTTCAGCTGCAGGAGATAAGTGTGTCACTGATTGTACATTTACTGACAAGGAGGGCAAACTTTATGACTTCACCAAGTTAAATAAGTAAGTTGTTATAGGTATTGTTGTAATGCACAGTGATGTTCCCGTGTAATTTTCTATTATTATTGACAGGTTATTCCTGTTACAGGAAAGTTCAGTTTAATTATTCAGATAGCATTTATAAGGGAACTGATTGATTGTAATTGTTCAATACCATTTTTTTCATTTGACTATATCAATAATTTATATTGATGGAGGGAGCCCAAATTCCTTGAGAAAACGCCCAACCTTTTGGAAGTTTTCAGGAAAATCTTTGTCAATTAAGATTTGAGTCAAATGCACCTTCCCAGAGAAAGGTTGGAACACACAAGCTCAGTGTCGACACACTTGTGATTACTGTAGACAAACTCTTTAGACACTGAGTCACAGAAGCCCTAGTTTGTAAAGGGAAGTTCTCTATGAACTTTTTAGGATATCATTTGTAAAGGGAAGTAATTTAGACTTTGTAGGAATTTTTTTTAAAACATAAGTATTGAACATGAATTTACTTACGATAACATTTGTATAGAGAAGTAATCCATTTGATTTTTAGGATAACATTTGTAAAATGGAAGTAAACTGTTTACATTTTAGGATAGCATTGTAAAGGGAAATAATCTACTTACTTTTTTATGATAACATTTGTAAAGGGAAGTAATCTGTTTACTTTTTAGGATAACATTTGTAAAGGGAAGTAATTTGTTTACTTTTTAGGATAACATTTGTAAAGGGAAGTAATCTGTTTACTGGATCAGGAACTAAATATTACCATGGATTTAATATCAGCTTATGTGGAGGAGACAAAATGGTCACATGTACACAAAATGTTTCATCACCTGAAAAGTCGACATCAGAAGTAAGACTAATTCTTTTTGTTTTACTAGTATAGTAAGATTGGTTTCTAGCAACCACTTATATCAGCAAGATCTTAGAAGAGTCATGACTTACATTTTTAGCTCCCTGGGGACCAAAGGGCTCCATGTGAGCTTATGCCATCACTTGGCGTCTGTTGTCTATCGTCATCGTCTATCGTCATCGTCTGTTGTAAACTATTTAAAAATCTTCTCAAAAACTACTTGGCCAAATACCTTCAAACTTTAACTAAATGTGCCTTAGGGTATCTAGTTCATAAATTGTATCTGTAGTTTTGATCCATTGACAAACATGGCTGTCATGGCTTAATAAAGCACATAGATTGGGGTAAAAAGCAGTTTTTGGCTTATATCTCAAAAACTAAAGCTTTTAGAGCAAATCTGACCTGGGCTTAAATTGTGCAATCGGACAAGATCTATCAATTCTTAAATTTTCAGACGAATCAAACAACCCATTGTTAGGTTGCTGCCACTAAATTGGTAGTTATAAGAAAATTTTGCAGGTTTTTGTTATTATCTTGAATACAAGTATAGATAGATATAAACTGTTAATAATAATGTTTAGCAAAGTAAGATCTACAAAAAAGATCATATGACCAAAATTGTCAATTGACCCCTTTAGGATTTATTGCCCTTTAAAGACAATTTTACATAGTTTGCTAACATTAAAAATTTTTTAAAAACATATGATAACATTGGGACAATTTGTTGACCAGTTTTCATAAGTTCAACAGGGATTCTTCACTTATGTTTTGAAGGAAGTCATTCAATAATACTTCAGAAAATGAAAGAGACAAACAAAAATTAGTTCTTGTTTAACAAACTGCAGTATGCAAAGTCTGACAAAAGTTCTGAAATGACCATATTCCTGTTATTATACATGAAGGAGGACACTTAATGTGTGAAATGCAATCGTCAATTAAAACTTGACAGCTACATTAAGATAGTTGTTTTGTTGTTTAATCATGAATGTATGGTTGGGTTGTTGTCTCTTTGACACATTCCCGATTTCCATTTTCAATTTTATGCTGATTTTACAGACAATGTTTTTTCTTTCTTTCAGAGTAAATTTTCAGAATCATCTCTAGTAAAAGGAGTAGTTTGTAGATCTACAATTATACCTTCTACTGATGCTTCAAAATCACTCTCTACACAGCCTACCAGGTAAGTACTTGTGCCCTGTAAATCCACAATTATACCTTCTACTGATGCTTCCAAATCACTCTCTACTTAGCCTACCAGGTAAGAACTTGTGCCCTGTAAATCCACAATTATACCTTCTACTGATGCTTCAAAATCACTCTCTACACAGCCTACCAGGTAAGTACTTGTGCCCTGTAAATCCACAATTATACCTTCTACTGATGCTTCCAAATCACTCTCTACACAGCCTACCAGGTATGTATTGGTTTCCTTCCTAAGACAAATGGTGTGGGATGGATAAATCAATGTATTGTATGTATAAGGATATTCATATAAGGACAAGGACATATTGTATGATATAAATATAATACCTGCTGTATACTGGACTTTTCAGGCATTGTCAAAGCAAGATTGAAAAATTGTCATTGTTTGCATTTTGAAGTGGGCAAGTCAGTGTAGATTATGAGTCCCACAGCCTCAGTCCTGCTTCAGTCACTTGAACTTCTTTGCCGATATTTGAACAATGTACAAAATTTAATATGAAATAAAAAATACAAATAATGCTATCAAGCAAGTTTTTTATTTTTGCCAAACCTGTCACCATTTTAACCAATAACATGAACATCACAGGAATTTTAGAATTTACAGTGGTTACAAAGTGATACAAAAAAAGCTTTGTCTAATTGATTTTTATTTTGTTCCAGTCTTGGTGACTACATTGACAAGATAGTTACTAACAAAAGTCTGGTAGAGATGTATAAGAAAGAAGGATATTCAACTGAGGGTAAATATTATAATAATATAATAATATGTTATTCATTAAAATATCAAGCATATTTATAATTACAATACACAATATATACAATACATATATTAAAGACAATACTAACACATATATGGTAAAATATATTGGCATTTTATGAGTGCAGTATCCTTAAGTGTATGAAAAAATTTGCTATTCATTAAAATATCTGATATTTTATCAGGGATAACCCATAAGTACTGTCAAATCTAAAACTTTATCATAAGACATGTAATAGTATTCTACTTTTTTTATGAAACAACTGCTGTCTGTTTTATTTTGTTTTATAGATATTGATAACTAGGTAACTGCAAATTCAGTAAACCAAACCATGTTACTGTGATAGGCTTGTAGTAAATTTATTTGATGAAATAACTTTTGGATTGTTACAGACCATCTTTTAAAGATTTGGATTAAAAATGACTCTTGTATTAAATTTCATGAACGACTGTGTCCTAAATCAACTTTACTATAACTATTTCCTGAATGGTATACATTTGTTAATTGCCAATGACCATTGTTTGGTGAGGGAAAATAAGTTTCCTTAAAGCAGGATGAAATATTAAGGTCTGATATCTGGCTGAGGGTTATAGCTGAAAGAAAAAAGAAAAAAAACTAATATCAATAAATAACACATAATATAGTTGCATTCATATGTTATGCCAATCAAAATAATTGTTTCCTGTTTTATTTTAGGTTCAGAAAAAGACATACATTTCTATTCTAAATCTGAAGAGTAAGTATGTCATCTACCTGATCATGTTTGTAAGGAAAGGATTTATTTTACATTTTGTTTAAGCTGTATAATGCAGAGGCAGATTTAGAGTGTTTTCTATTTGTTAATTATATATTATATAATACTGAAGCATGACAGGAGTTGGCCCCCATCTTAGCAGTCAATGGTCCCCCACTAATGAAAATTTCTGGATCTGCACTGTAACTGTTATGGAAAATGTGTGATATTTAACAGGAGTTAATCTTCAAAAACTACACCACTATCTTACTAATATTAGTTGTGTATTCCCTCACATTTTGCTAAAAGACTGCATTCAAATTATACCCAGACATTTTTTTACTGTCAATAGATCAAAGTAAGGATTTTTTTCGCCGTGTTGAACACCTACCGCCAATGTCTGCTCTTTGGTCAGGTTGTTGGCTCTTTGACATTACCTCATTTCCATTCTCAATTTTATTCTGCATTCAAAGTAATTTAGCAACTATAGAATCAGATTTCTGCTACTGAATATGCCAAATGCTCAATCATGCAAGATTTGAATTAAGAAATTTGAATTGTTTTTTAATATTGTGCTAATGTATTGTAAATAAATTGATGAATTTAACATAATATTTTGATATTCTATATAGTTCCACAGATGCATGTCCAGAGGGACGTAATACAATAATCTCCTTGAAATGTGATCAAAAGATGGAAGATGATGGAGAAATAGTTTTCCCGCCAAAATGTGTATATGGAACATGTGATGGCTGTAACTTCCACCTGCTGTGGAAAACTGTGTATGCTTGTCCTAAGTGTGCCAAGGAAGATTTTGTTAAAATTGTAGCAGAATGTGTGGATGGATCACAGAGTATACATTATACTAAACCAGAGTAAATATCAATGTTCTATAAACTGTGTATATGTATTAATAGAGTATTCATTATACTAAACCAGAGTAAATATCAATGTTTTATAAACTGTGTATATGTATTAATAGAGAATTCATTATACTAAACCAGAGTAAATATCTGTGCTATTTATATGTTGGACAATTAATAATCAAATATACATATAAGGCAGGGTGGGGTATACATCAATTAGACAGCAATCTAACAGTGAAAAAGAGACATCTAAAGGGCAACAAACAAACTTCTTAAATACTAAGACATGTGTCTATACAATACATATATAGTATTGAGTTTTATTTAGATGATTTCCTATTATGTAGATATCAAAATTAGTAGAAGTATAACCCTAGTAAAAACTACAGGTTGATAGTTGCTTTGATTTTGACAGCCTCTTTACCTTAAGACTGGAAATAGTCTTTATAATAATACCAGTAACTTCTAGAAATATTGATACTACCATTTGCCATCATCAAGTGATATTGTTTAAAAGGTTTCTTCTTTTTATTTTTACTGAAATAAATTACTTCTGACAAATAGTATGTGTGTCATAACATCTATATGTAGAATAAACATTGAATATTTCTTATTTGACCTTTGACATTTTTTCACTTCAGTCACTGTATAGGAGAGCCACCAGCAATTGAAACACAGAAATGTGCCATTAAACTTCCATTCATTGTAAGTACAAACAATTATAATTTTCTCATTATTTGTTGATAACTATATTAAAGTTTAATGAATTAAGTTTATATGTAAAGATGATATAATTATAGATAATCGTTAATCAGTCAGTATGTGAAACGTAAGAAAAGCAATCGAGTTGAGAAGACCAATGATTATAGGTTTATTGCTTTTCTACTTATGATGACGTTGTCAATTTCATTAACAACGAGCATATGCGTCCTTAGTTTCTAGCGACTCTGCTGAGAAAGAAAATTATCAGTCAGCAAGATCAAAGGAAAATTTTCGTAAAAATAGCGATTAACTGTTTTATAAAAAGTTGAATTTTACGTAATCACTGTATCCAATAAAGACAATAAAAAAGCTGTCAGGAAGAAAAGTGCTAAAATATGAACAACTTTTTGTATTCTGTTAATCAACGATTCAATAGATTCTTGGTTATTAATTTTCATTAAAATTGAGAAATAGAACATTCGAAATATTGGAAACAATCTGTAATCAATCATTTACTAAAATTCTGTTGCATTTGTTTAAGAAAAAAATCAGAAAATTTAACGTAGACCACTGAAAAATTTATTTCAGTACCTGTCTCTTCATTAAAAAGTCAAAGTTATTTCTCAGTATTTAATTAACAAAAAAAACTCGAACAATGTTGTTTTTAATGTTCATTCTGGTAATAAACTCTCACATCCATTATCAGAGATCTATTGTGGAAACAAAAATATTTAAAAAAAAACCTGTACTCAGTCAACATGTTTTGTGGATGAATGGAGAAGAAAAAAAGACTACTTTCATCAGATGTATTAAAGGCTTGAGGAACAAACTAATTTTGAATGGCCTCTGACTCCGATTTGATTTTTGTTGCACTTTCAGGTAAAAGTAGTAGTACCACCAGTGGTTGCCCTTGGACTTATTTTACTGATATGTGTCATATACTGTTGGCAGAGAAATAAAAAGTAAGTACATTGTTATTTCATCTTTATAAAAGCGTCTATCACTCTCTTCATGATGCATGATTAATTCTGTATGAATAATAATCAGTAAGTAAGTAAGTAAGTAAATTATTTATTATAGTGACATGTGTAAATATGTACAGATTATAAATATACAATATATGATAAATATTAATACACCTGGCCCAATGGACCTATAAGTCACCTCAAATGAAATTAAGTAATTTTAAAACAATATATCACGTTCTTCAAAATAGCAAGTTATTCCTGAAATTATATGTTTACTGCAATGCACCTTGACAGTATTGTATTGTGCTAAATGAGCAATTTACACCGTTAGCTAGTGAGAAGCGTTTGTCTGGCTTCAGCAAAGTAAGTTTAGTAGTGAACAACTTATAGTAAGTCAATGATATTTGGAATGCATTTGTATTGTATCAAATGTCATTTCCTTTAAAACATTTTGTATTTAGATATAAACAATAATTTAAAAAAAAAAAATGCATAGATTAAATTTGAAATCTTGCTTTCAAAATACAGGGTCCATGGATTCCAAATATGTAAACACATGTGATCAGGAAAGAGCTATGAGATGTAGATACAATTGTTAAGCAATGACAGCTCATTGAATGATAATAATATAGATTTAAGGACATTTACATTTTTAGCTCACCGGGCCCGAAGGGCCGAGTGAGCTTTTCCCATCACTTTGCGTCTGGCGTCCATCGTCCGTCGTCGTCCTGGGTCTGTCGTCGTTAACTTTTACAAAAATCTTCTCCTCTGAAACTACTGAACCAATTCAAACCAAACTTCATCTGATTGATTCTTAGGGTATCTAGAATAAAGTTTGTGTTTGAATTCCCATTTCATCAAAAAACATGGCCACCATGGCTAAAAATAAAACTTAGGGGTGAAATGCAGTTTTTGGCTTATAACTCAAAAACCAAAGCATTTAGAGCAAATCTGACATGGGGTAATATTGTTTATCAGGTCAAGATCTATCTGCCCTGAAAGTTTCAGATGAATTAGACAACCCATTGTTGGGTTGCTGCCCCTAAATTGGTAATTTTAAGGAAATTTTACTGTTTTTGGTTATTATCTTGAATATTATTATAGATGGAGATAAACTGTAAACAGCAATAATGGTCAGCAAAGTAAGATTTACAAATAAGTCAACAGGACCAAAATGGTCAGTTGACCCCTTAAGGAGTTATTGCCCTTTATAATCAATTTTTAACATTTTTTGTAAATCTCCATGATCTTTTACAAAAATCTTCTCCTCTGAAACTTCCGGGATTAATAAATTCAAACTTGGCCACAATCATCATTGATGTATCTAGTTTAAAAATTGTGTTTTGTGACCAACCAAGCAAACCAACCAAGATGGCCGCTACGGCTAAAAATAGAACATAGGGGTAAAATGCAGTTTTTGGCTTATAACTCAAAAACCAAAGCATTTAGAGCAAATCTGACAAGGGGTAAAATTGTTTACCTGGCCAAGATCTATCTGCCCTGAAATTTTTAGATGAATCAGACAACTCGTTGTTAGGTTGCTGCCCCTAAATTGGTAATTTTAAGGAAATTTTGCTGTTTTGAGTTATTATCTTGAATATTATTATAGATAGAGATAAACTGTAAACAGCAATAATGTACAGCAATTTAAGACTAAAAAATAGGTCAAAATGACAAAAATGGTCAATTGACCCCCTAAGAAGTTATTGTCCTTTATAATCAATTTTTAACAATTTTCATAAAATTTGTAAATTTTTACTAACATTTTCCACTGAAACTACACTGAAAAGTTCATTATAGATAGAGATCATTGTAAGCAGCAAAAATGTTCAGTAAAGTAAGATGTACAAACACATCACAATCACCTAAACACAATTTTGTCATGAACTGTCTGCTTCCTTTGTTTAATTCACATATACCAAGGTGAGCGACACAGGCTCTTTAGAGCCTCTAGTTAATATATACAATTATCTATGAATACCTACTTTACAGTTTAGAGTATAAGTATATGAAGTTGACCCACCAGAATGAGCCAACCTATGATGGCGAGTTACCAGGTGTAGATTCCTGTGGTTTGTCTGATGGAGAAGAAGATCAGTTTGACTCTGTACAATTTAAAACAAGCAGAGGATCAAAAATACTCAATAAAATAAGAGGCAAAAGATCTGATAAGGTAAGATATGTATCTATATAAAGTTTTCAATAAATATGTAATTTAGTTATTAGGCAGAAATGCATCAACTTGAAAATTTTCTTTAAAAAGTTTAAAACCTTTTAGTCTTGATCAATAAACTTGACTCAAGCCATTTTAAACTTCTTACTTTTATTCAATTTAATTTCTGTGTAAATTAAATGAGTTTAAGTGTAATTCAATGCTGAACATATTGTAGAGCGAACTGTCTATTGTTGAAGACTGTAAATCAACCTCTGGATGTCTTTTGGTTATTATATTGTTCAGTTGCTGTCTCATTGACAGAAGCCCAACATCTCCTTTCACCTTTAATATATAATTATACCCCATCTTTAGGAGTAAGGTCATCATTGCATACAGTGATGGTACAAAAAATGTATCATTAGTGAGCAGTAACTGAAAGTTCAACTTGTTTTTAAAAAAATTCTAGAGTGCATTAGACTTATTTTCATCAGTAAGTATAGGAGGTGAAGGTCAAATAAGGTTACAGATGTGCATGAGAACTGGATTATATAATTCCCATGCTTTTCAAGACACTTTTTAAAGTCTATATCGAAATTGAGTATTTTTTATACGATTGTCTTTTTTGTTTCTATCATATTGAAAACCTCCTTATACCTCTTTATTTATTTATATCAGCTGTATAATCCAGTAAGTACTACCAGACTATCTGTAGATAAACATTGCATTACCTTGGCACACAAATCTTGTTTTTGTTTAGTTTTTATTTGAACTTTACTCTTTTGTTATTATATTTGGATATCTTAGTTAAATATTTTGTTCATTTAATTTTCCTTATCAGTAGTTTTTCTGAAATTAAAAGACCCTTTAAAAAGTATTACCATTTCTAGCACAAGGAAAAGGGCTGATTTGGGGACTTTAAATGTAAATTGAAGAATCTGATCCATATGTGTCATATCAGGATAAATTATAATTTACTAAAGATTGAGATTTTACATATCTGAATGAATGTTGGATTCGGCAGGTCACAACTTGATGATTCTTTGTAAAAAATGTATTCTGATGTTATATATACTGTGGGCAAAATAAGAATAAAGTTTTCTGAGATTAATCTTGCATGTACCATCTTTGACCAAAACCTTGCATACCAATCTTGAGAAAATAATTGTTCAAAATTCCAATAGGGATCATACTTTATATAATTGTCTTTTTAGTCATTATTTTGTTGGATATTTTTTAACTTGTTAAAACACCAATTGGCAACAGAAATTATGGTGTTAAAACAAGCAATAGAAATATAATGTTGTTAATACTGTACATAATAAACATTGCAGGATGATGAGAATCCCTTTGAGACTGGACGCGGTGAGAAGATACCTCTGACGTAAAGACAACAGATATGATTTTATTCCAAGATGGCCTTATGTTTCTGTCCATTTCAACAAAATGAAATCCAGTAGTTAACATTTTCTGTTGCTTTTATTGTCAAACTACAATTTGTCTCAATATTATATTGAAAGATCATTGATGTATTCCTATAAAAAAAAGTCACAGAGGTTCTTTCCTATAGTGAATATATAATACCATCTTGGGTACCAGGACAAGGTAACAGAGTGTATACCTCATGGCTACAGTATTTTTCGATTAAGATATTTATTTTCCAGTCATTAAATATTTTTTAAGCAAAATTATAAATTGTCAAAATGATTGATATTACATGTATTAAAGTAAAATTTAAGTTTCTTTTATTGTAGTTTTAAATGTGAAATTGACAAATGAAAAGTTTCACATGTTCATATATATATCTATTTAATTTTTGATTGTCACAATCATTCAAAATAAATTGAAATATTTAATTGATTTAACTGACTTAGAACAGTTCATCAAATGTGTTGAAAAATCATCATACTAGTATACAGTGTGTAAAGGTTGTCATATAGTTAGACAATGGGACCAGTTTGTTTTTTATTCCAATGTTTACAGTAGAAGGGACCTGTTTCATTATTTTCTGTACAGATACAAAGTATCATTTAACACCTTATTTTGTGATTATTTTCTTTGTGAATGGCATATACATATTTGATTGAATTTATTTTACAAATTATTTACTTTTATAATTAACAGATTTATCACTTTCATGAAAAACACTTTGTTGTGGCATTACAAGAAATTGTGTTGTATTTTAATGAACCATGTACTAACTTATGAAAAAAAATCTTGTTAAAATATTTGTACATTTGTTTAAAACTTTACGAATGAATAGATATGGTCAAAATATCCTTCAGTATAACCTTTCATTCTTTGTTTACATCAAATTATTATTTTAAAAAGACATGAAACCAAGCCATACCTAATCTTTACTAACAGTGCTATTAAAATGACAATTTTTGTAAAAGGCATAATAGCCAGAGAATTATTTAAGTTAGGTGTTTACATAAAACATAAAAGTATTAAACAAAAAATGAATTTATTCACAATTATTTACTTATTAGTTAGCTAGATAATATATTTTTCTTCTTAAAGACAGAGATATTAGAATCAGAGGTGCTTTATTATGTTAGTTTTCTGCATTATCAATCATGTTTTATAAGAATTGTGACGCATATTTTGTGAAGTTATTGTTTTGATTGTTTCAATGTTTAAATATCTCTATGAGAGGGAAAGGAAATCCATTTTATCATCTGTTTTATAATACTTTGTTGATATTAGATGTGTATTTCATGTAGTTATGTATTCAATATATGGTGCTGTTGAAGCTTATTGTTGTTGCAGTGAGGATTGGAAGTTTCTTCCTCTTTTTTTAGAAAAAGGGGGTGGGAATGGGGAATGGGGACACTTACAAATTGGTAAATGGCATTAAGTTCTATGCTTGTTTTTCAACTTGTGACCGAATATCTTTAATGGTTTCTTCATTTAAATTCAAGCACATATTTCAAGGTAATATAGAATCTTTAAAATGGGCTTGTTGTGGACTCTGCTAAAATGTTCAGTATATTTTTGTCAAATTTTCTTTTAAAAGCCAAAAACAAAAACTGCATGTTTGTAAATAGAAGCTCGTTTTCACATTTAGTAAATATTTTTGTTTCAAACTTTTGTTTCATACTTTTAGTTATTAACAAAGTTCTAAGTTAACATGGCTTGCTTACATGCATAGTTGACCAGTTTATTTTTATTTTTTCAGGTCTTTTAGTCATTATTTTGTTGGATATTTTTTAACTTGTTATTTAACTTGTTAAAACACCAATAGGTTGTGAGTTCAAAATGTTTTCCTTTTACATAGTTTATTGTTTTTTGTTTATGCATAATTTTGGGGTAATGGTTGTGTGTAATATTTTTTTTCTTTCTCACTTTATTAAAGCAATCAAATTTTGTATTTTACACGATTAAAAGAACTTTATACTTTTTTTTTTTGTAAACGATTGATATTGTACTAATAAGATAAGCTTCTGTTTAGGTATATAATTATGTTAACAATATAGAAGTTTGTTTATTTTGTGTCAGTCTTTCTGTATTTGAGTTGTTATGGCTATATTGTATCAGTTTTGTGAATGCTCAAAATCTTTTTGTTCTAGATCTGACAATCTGTAGAGATTTAAAACTTACCTTTATGTATGTTGTTATAAATAGTGTCATTGAAGATGAAGATCTGCCATAATTCTGTTATTTGTTTCAGAATCTTATGTATACTGGGTAATATTTTCAAATGATTATACAAAATGTTTGATCTGCCAATTAAGCCCAATTCAATTTGGTGAACAATCAAATTGCCCTTTGTCCTTTGAAATACTGAAATGGCTAAGGTAAGCATAATTCAATCTTCTTTTAACTACTTGATCAATATCATCGCTATAAATGGCTTTTTTTTTTAGGGTAAAATCAAAAGAGGTTGCAATATATTTTTCTCTTCTTTATTCTCTTTTTTTATATTTTTTTGTGTTAGAATCTGTCATATTAAAACTTGTTACTGTGACTTGACTACACCCATTGTAGTTCATTCAAAATTCTGACCCAATTGCAATTTTCCCTTTCATAATGTGCATCATAATCATAAGCATCATGTACAACATTTAATGATGTTTCAATCAAGCAAGGAATCTGAAAATATTTCTCTTTTCCTTTTCATATTGCATGAATGCCTGAATAAAATTTCTTGTACGCAAATAATATGGCAACATGTATAATTCTGACTTGGTCTATTTGAACTATTGTAAAATATTTACACCTATAATTAACCAGGGTAGAGTTTCAATCAGTGTAAGCTTTTTCATCACCCATACTCAGTTAATCAGTGCAATATAATTAGAATCTCTATTACACATGTAATACACATTGTTTATCTTATCACACATGTAGGTTGTGTGTTACACATGTAGATTATGTATTACAGATGTAGGTTAACTTAGCATTCCACCTTTACATTCCTTTTTTGTTATTTTTGGTCTTTGTTTACTAATTTAAAAAGCTAATATATATAATATGTCAATAAAGTTTCTTTTATTATCAACTTTGTTACATTATTGTTCTCTTGTTATTGCTCCACATACCTCCCATTCTCAGTGCCTTAAAAATACATTTGTTGCATTGGTTGCAATGAATTACTGTGATTCCCAGTGAAATAAAAACCTGCAATCCTCTGATGTAAAAACAAATGTATATTCTCACGACATTGTTGATTAAGTTGCATCAAAACAAATGGAGATTGGGTAGAAGACTTAGTTCTTTGCATTCCCTACATAAATTCCCAAAAAAGGTCAATGTAATAAAAAGTATAACTAATCCAAAAATTTAAATATCAAAAGACTGACAACACTGATAATTAACTCGTGCACCATGCTTGTTATTGTACTGTGTCTTGTTGAATATTTGCTATATTTGCAATTTTAGATTAATTGTTCTATAGATTAGCACACATTTGTAATCGGAATATGTTGTTATAGATAGAATGATCTATAGATAAACACAATAAGGGAAGATAAATCATCAGTTTTCTTCAGATTTATTTCTTGTTGATTATCTCTGCCTAATTGCGTTGTCAGTTTATTTTCAATCTATGAGTTTGACTGTCCATCTAGTATCTTTCGCCCGTCTTTTAAATCTGACATTTTTCTTCTAATCATAAGAACATATGAAGGATAACCAAAGATTAGTTCAGTTTATAGAGGTATTATAAACTTCATTCAGGGTCAAGAACAAGTGCAGCATCAATCTCAATTTTTTTTATGCAACTTTTTTGAATCAGTATATTGGTGATCTTTAGAAGGAAACTTCATTCAAAAGTGAAAAAACTAAATATTGATTGGTATTATTGACATTGATATAACTTCAGTAGTTAGACATACAAAATATAAATATTAAAATGTTGAATCAGTACAGGTTAAAATGTGACTGAGTGAGTAAGTCTGATTGCATTGACTTTCCTGTCTGTAAAGGACAATGAGTAGAAGCTTACGTTCAACTTGTTAAACCTGGCTGTAAGTACGAACACTTCATTTAATGTCAGTACAAGTGAAACATTTATAGTCAAAGGGGTAGATGGGTATATATTTCTCAATTTTGGCAACATGAGTAAGATGATTTAGTGGACTTCAAAAATCCCTTCATTTCTAGAATGGTGAAGAAAGGACCAAACCTGTTTTGCATTGGAAATGTCTTTTTGATTTAGAATTAAATGCAACTTTTGTGTTGGGGAGTGGTAATTCTACATTTTAGATAAATTTCAACAAAATATGATATGAGCAGAGCAGACATAAACCCTTCAAAACACCAATAGTGTACTGAAAAGTTTGTCATGACAATTAAGAATATATTTGGTTCAGCAATGAGATCTTTAAGCTTGACAGGTTATTCAATATTCATGACATGAAACCTAGGGAAAGGCTTTGCTTTAATGGTTTTGGGGTTTGTTTCTGAAAACAATTTACAACATAAAGAGAAACAGTTAGAGGATGATATTCTGAGTGCATTGAAAATCTTTTGGCAATTATGATGTATACGGATGAGAGGGTTGGACATCTGATCGCATTCAGTATATTAAACACTTTATGGTGCACAAGCTCCTGTCATGCCAATTAATAGTAATAAAGGGGTAATTATGGCATGGGATCCAAATAATTTTAGATATTTAACAATCTAGGAGACATGATCTGTCCTGGGATACAATCTATAGCGCACTAAAAAGACCAATTGTAATAAAGAATATAATAAGTGTGTCCTCAAAGAACAAACACTGAAATGCACCACAAAAGCAAAGAAAAAACACCTTGTTTGGGTTGGACATTAAAAATTGCCCAAAACATACACATTCAATAATCCTAAGGTTCTTGTACAAACTAGCTTGAAATTATTGTCTGTATTAAAGGATGAATAAGTAAGACTTAAAGTTACGAGCTGCATACAGGCCTAGGGTCTCTAAAAACACCGCGTGGATTTTTTTTTTAATTTGACCTTGGCATCAAAAGTCAAGGTCACATTCATGCGAGGATATGCCGATTGAACGCACTGTTTTATCTCGTCTGCGCCAAAAGTTGCAAAATATGAGATCTATTTCAGACTACAATTGCATGTCTTCTCGAGCCTCGAAAGTTGAGGCTTTTCATAAAAAATACTTTCCGAAAATCAAATAAATGCTTAAATAAAGAAATTGCACACTTAACAGGGTTGAGTTCAATATCGTAGCTGCTATCAATATAAATGTAGCAACTACACGTTCAATAGTCAAAATCTACGTAGCTGCCACGATATTGAACTCAACCCAGAAGACCTATACGCGATATAGAATGTCATGGTTTTCTCGCGGTTATTGATGTGTGAACGGTGCCGATTTAATCACACAAACTAGAAAAAACAAAGATCTCCACCTTTCGCCGGGTAAAGTTTTTTTTCAATTTCAAGCTGTTTTGTTTTTAGTCGGATTTCCGAGAAAAAATATCGGTTATTGATTTTGTAGTGTACATGGTGGGCGGCTGCCTTGCAGTATACGTACATTCAGGGGGAATCGGTTAGAATTTTTTTTTATAATACAATAACTTCAGAATGGAGTAAAATTGGCATCACTTTGTCAAGTTTTACTTGATCCTGTTTGAGGTATCCAGATTTGCAAATATTATTTTCATGCAGGAAAACTGAGCCGGTTTGCTATCAGTCTGCCTTACTGTTTTTACAGCAAATACCAGGGTCGTGTTCAATATCGTATCATCTACGTAGCTGCTATCAATATATAAGTTACAGCTAGGCTAAAAAGCCGCTAAATACACGTTCAACAGTCATAAATCTACGTAGCAATACGAAGCCGCTACGATATTGAACGCAACCCAGGAGAAAAAAATCTTAGCCCAAACAAAATCATGATTGTTCTTTGTTTTCTTTCAATTTCAACTGTCTCAGACTGTATTCAAGGATTCCATTCATAGCACGGTATTGCACTTGAAGATATCAAAGTAATATCGACATGGGCACATGATGGAGGGTACGAGTATTACAATATAGTACCTGCAAACCAGACAAAAAGTCTACCAGACCAAGTAACATTCAAGAATATTCAAACCACGTAAGAATTTCACCAGCTTGTGACGAAACTTCTCTGTTGAGTTGGTCCAGAGTGTGTTTTATATGGATGTTTTTTCTACAAATGAACAACTCAATTATATATATATCTATCAGAGGCATTATTATAAGATTTTTTTTCTGAATGCATGTACATTATAAATGTGCATAAATAATGTGACTAACAAAATACTGTTTCTTTCACGGACAAAAACTGCACAATATCACCAGATTTTCTAAGACTTTCAAAAATTAAGCTGTATGTTTTCTCACTTGATTGATTTCTCATTTTGCTGTTGATAACCGACTATATTGTGTGAGAGTAATTCCTCGTTACCGCCGTACGGTGACTCATAGTTGGTTTTTTCCCTACTCATTTTGACTCTGGTTGATAATTATCTCATTAAAATCAAATCACATATCCTTGCTTGTTTAATTTTTTTTTCAAATCCCTGTCAATTCCAAACTTACAAAACGGAGGCTATCATCTAACTAAAAACAGATCAGTTAAACGAATGCATGTGTATATGTTAGATGTTTATTGAGAAATTTGGTTTGATTGAAATCGTACTGCCTCTTCATAGCTTGGTGGACATTCTGTAAAGTTTTTGGTCTGGTTATACAGTTTCTTATTCATTGTGTTGGATGCCCCATTTGTTGTCCTCTTATTGCGGGTAAAATGCACACCTGGAGATGGTACTATACCAGAACAACCAATGTGAGTGCATGGTATTGCAGTTCCTAGGAAATTTATAAAAAAAGCATACAGTTACATTTTACTGAGATACACATACGAAGTAAACATAATTCTTTGATTAAGATTACATTTTTTTTTCAATCTAGCAGAGACATATAATTGAATTTTTCCCCAGTTTTAGACTTATACACCGAACTTGACATACGCAGTCATCTCAGTACCAGCATCTATGACAAACGGGACGCAATAAAATTTGAAACTATCTATTTTCACCCGCCATAGTAGCAATATACCACCTTAACCAACATAAGTATGGGCATTGCTCATTGTTGAAGGCCGTACGGTGACCTATAGTTGTTAATGTGTTTGTCATTTTGGTCTTTTGTGTGTAGTTGTCTCATTGGCAATCATACCACATCTTCTTTTTTATATAAGGGATACATTCCACAACTCATTCGGTATTCAAGAGCTGACAACAGTTACTGTAACCCTGATTTTATAAAACGTCACCGGTATCTAATTAAAAAGTTGATGAACCAAGGTTATGTCAAAGAACATTCTCGTCCTCTTTCTGAAAAAAGTTCATCGGAAGATACCAAAACCTTGTTGATAAATATTCCGTGCCAACTTAAAAAAAAATACATGATGATATTGAAGTACAAACTCTGGGTAGTTTGGGTACTGACGTTGTTTATCATCTCATTAAGGTCAAGGAACAGTAAATGGGCTATGTCACAGATTTCATTAGAATTTGGCATACAACTCTGGCTCGATGAACTTCAACTGAAAATCGAAAACATAGTGCATTTATCTCAATTATCATTTGAAATATTACTGATTGAATTCTTACAAAATGGGTGAACATTTGTATAGAAAGCACATAAAATCGACGAAAACCCTTTTAAAATTTGTCTTAAAATCGCCAAATCTGTAATTCTACTCCATAGATTTTTCTTAAAAAACTATATGTTGTTGATACATAAATTTCCGTTATAATGATGCAAAATAAAGTTAGGGTCACCGACTTCGTTCTTACGGTATACATCATTTAAAGTTGCGTTCTATGTGGAAAAATCAAACAAAACGTCGAAATAATCGTAACGTTATCGCGTTGCAGGCCGTAAAACGTTGATTTTTGACGTTTTTTACTACAAACAAGGTTACAAATTGAGTATTAGACAAAAAACGAAGTCGGTGACCCTATGATTATTTTATATCATTAAAACAGAAATTTATATGTCAAGAATATATAGTTTTTTAAGAAAAATCTATGGAGTAGAATTCGAGATTTGGCGTTTTCAAGACAAATTTTAGAAGGTTTTTCGCCGATTTTATGTGCTTTCTATACAAATGTTCACCCATTTTGTAACATTTCAATCAGTAATATTTCAAATGATAATTGAGATAAATGCATTATTTTTTCGATTTTCAGTTGTAGTTCAACGAGCCAAGGTTGTATGCAAATTTTTAGCAAAATCTGCGACATAGCCCATTTACTGTTCCTTGACCTTAAACGTTATAGTGTCCTTCATTTGTCTTTGTAAATTATAAACATTTATTGTTTAGTTCATTTTTTAGTATAATATACTTTGGGCGTGGCTCGGTTGTTATGGTACTCGCTGATGTGTTGCTCTGTGATATTTTTGGGGGGATTTTTGTCTTTTATTTTAGCTTAAGTGCTTTGTCTAGATGCCGTTTTGTTATATATAAATGTTTGTTGACATATTAGTTGTTTTAACAGTAACAAAGATTTAACACAGTCAGTGCTGAATGTTACCTATTCTGTCAGATTGTTTTATAAAATTTGTTTCCAAATTGTTGTCAACATAATGGAAATTTGTGCGACTGTCATACAAGTGATATGTGTCGTCAGCTATAAAACCAGATTCAATCAACCATTTTCTACATCCCGAAATGTTTGATGTTTGATTTTGTCGTTTGCTAAGAGACTTTCGGATTTGATTTCGGTATTTTTTTTACTTCTTGAACGTATGGGTTTTTAATACGACAAAAAAGACGCGCATAAATCCAAGTTGAACTGAATGCGTTTTTGATAGAAAATTTTAGCCAAAAAATTTATGCGAAATACAACGAAACATGTGAATCTTGAATTAAAATACATGAAAAAACATGATTCAAAAATAAAACGATAGAAGTAAGTTTATGTACTTATATTTATTATAGCAACTTACCACATTCTCTTCTTGAAACCAAATCGGCATTCTGTGAAGTGAAACCTTTTTTATCCCCACACCAAATCAATATACATCTTTTCCAAGCCCAGACAGCGAACAAAAGAAACACAATCGTTGAACACATTGAAAAAATTGCCAAATTTAGCTGTAAACTTTCATTACAACAATATTCTTCCGGTTTCTGTCCACAACATCCACCTCTACAGGGAAAGATATTTGGAACTTTGAAAGCATTTTCACAGTTTTCAGGTTCTATTCTGTATTCTGGTTCCATGTTCATGTGTTGTGCAAATTGTTTACTGAAAACGTTAACGTCATAAACGTTCCAAGGTACATCGAATTAAGCAGAAACGTGACTTCCCGCTAAAAGTATTCAACAAAACATTTCAATTCCCCAAAATATTTTTTGATGATTTTTTATATGTATTTTTTTAACCGTGATTAGATTATAAATACTAACGATAAAAAAATAAATATTAGATATCTAACTTTAAGCGTCATATAAAATAGAGAAAAAAAGTCACGTGGTTGGTTACCAAAATTGCTCATTCAGTTTCAAGAGCCAAATTATGGTGATTGGCAAGTAATGTAAAACGTTTATGCAAACATGGAAGACGAGAACACTTCACCAAAAGAAAGCACGAGCAAAACTAACAATGATGGGGACACTAAGGCATTAGAGGAGGCTGAAACTCAAGCATTGGTCGAATCCAAAAAGGAGAAAGAAAAAAGCTGCTGTTCAGTAAGATTTAAAAGCAAAAAATAGCCTACATCGAAAAGCTTATCCTTTGTGTTGCTTTTTACAAATATAACTAACCAAATGTTGCCATTTTGAGGGTGATATTATAAATGTGTATAATAATCGTTAGATAAGATAATGCAATGAAATAACCTTTTAATTATGATATTGTGAAATGGTTGTGTCTAAATGTTAAAACTATCTTGTATTTACGATTGTATTCTGATGTGTCTTTATAAAATACAAGTAAACATAAATCATACATTATTGTACCTCATACTATATGTTTTAATCATTTTATTGAGCTTCCTCTTCCATTTATAGACAGGAGAACCGGAGACAGGCTTCAACTGGCTCTTTGGCAATAATATATATACTATACTAGTTCATCAAAATTGACGACACACTAAACCTCAGAACATATAAATGCGCCAAAATTTAGAAACATTCACAATGTACGGCTACCTCGCGATTGTTAATTTATATTTATAGTTTCGAAGGTGTTTTGCTGCAATCTGCTGTTGTTGTATGACGAAGAAAGGAAAGAAAGTCGAAAACATTGGAACAGCGGATAACAAAACATCTCTTACTTCTCAAGAAGTAAACGGTATGTTATAATGATAACAGTACAAATATAATCACTTTGACTTCTCTCATCAGGCAAATAAATTTCGGGGCCTTTTATAGCTGATTATGCGATATGAGCATTGCTCATTGTTGAAGGTCAGTGTCCTTTTGATGTTAAGTTCTGTGGCATTTGGTCTCTTGTGGAGAGTTGTCTCACTGGAATTCACACCACATCTTCTTTTTTATATTGTCTTTAATTGAGTAACATGGTCCGTATGCCTAGTGTGATGTATACACATGCTGTCGCGCGAGAATGTGGTGGTTAAATCTGACGGCACGTTACGGGAGCAATTTGTTCATTCTATATATGGTATTTGTTAAATAAAAAAGAAACAACAAGGATTATAAATATATCGTTTGCTTCATCTTTACCACCAGTTATCAAGCGCATTAAAGATTTGTCCATCCATCTTTCTATTCTCATTGGCTGTATCTGAATAGTGTTGTCCCAGAAACACGGGTCGTGACAAACACTTCCAATCAAATCGTTCTAGACTGCAAAGTATCGATAATCAAAAGTATGGCCGCTTTCGAATAAAAAAAACTTTCAAAAGGCCATTATTTATTATTACTTGACATTACTGAATCAATGAGGTCTGGTTCGTATTTACACAATAGAGAATAACAACCCATTACTCAGAAATACTGATAAAAAAATAAAAATACTGAAATGAAGTACCCTCTTTCCCATCCTCGTTTATGTTCATGAATACGGTCACTGTAAAGCTCAAGCGACACACAATAATGTTTTAGCAACCATATTCAAAATTGATATGTTATTCGCGACTACAACTACAACACACATGCGCGTTTCAAGGAAATGAGTAAACAAGTTTTTTTCATTGCAGAATTTATTGAAGAGGAAATGAAAAAGCTGTCAGAAGAAACAATCAACCTAGAAAGTTAACAGCCATTTGGGATTTTTATTTTTAAAAATTAAATTCTTAAAACAAATTTGATTTGTGTTGTTCTACCATACTACAAAAAGTAGACACACGAACTTTGTTTAACTATATTTCCATACTTCAAAACAAATAATGTGGAACTGTAGACATTTTTACGAATGTAAATGCATAAAAATTATCACAATCCAGAATAAAAAAGATTTTCTGAAGCAAGATTGCAGCTCTGAAATGTCAAGCCTGCTTTTCTGATCATGATTTAAGTTCATGTAAAAATCGTTATGGTATAGATTCTGAAACAGGTATCACATAAACTTAACATTGACATTGGTGCATGGAAATGAGGTCATGGTCACTTGAACCTTGACAGACAAACATGTACACCTCAAAGTCTTTTTCCATGTGCAAACCATAGCTGATCAGTTGGTTTTAGTAATCGAGAACACACCCAACCATGCAAAGCTAATGTTGAACAAATAACCATGAATTTCAGGAGCCTTTAATTCATTGGTTGTCGTTTGTTTATGTGTTACTTATTTGTTTTTGTACATAAATTAGGTCTTTAGTTTTCTCGATTGAATTGTTTTACATTTGTCATTTCGGGTCTTTTATAGCTGACTAAACAGTATGGACATTACTCATTGTTGAAGGCCGTACGATGACCTATAGTTGTTACATCTGTGTAATTTGGTCTCTTGTGTAGAGCTGTTTCATTGACAATTATACCACATCTTCTTTTTTATATTAAGCCGCCGCAGCTATGCGTTTGTCCCAAGTTAGGAACCTCTAGCCTTCGTTAATCTTACATGCGTTTTTTTTTTCATTTCGGTTTATTTATATATGTTTTGGAGTTTAGTGTGACATCCATTTCACTGAACTAGTAGACATAATTGTGTAGGGGCTAGTCGAAGCCCGTCCTGGATGTGGGATTATTCACGCTGAGTTGAAGTCACATTGGTGGCCTTTTTCAGTTTTCCGCTCTGTTCTCAGGTTGTTAATTTTTGACACATTCCACGTTTTTATGCTCAATCTGGACATACACAAATATCTAGATATTTTACAATTTTTAAAATAAAAAAAAAATTAACACTGCGATAGCAAGAGCAAACTGTTAGACTAAACATAAAATACCTTACAGGTCTTTCAGCAACAGGGTTGCAGGGACAACCTGTATATATTGAGTGCTTCAGGTTAAAAAGTCATCTTTGTATTTTCATTCCAGTTGTAATATTTTAACATGAGTAAGCAAATTAAATATATGTCGTATTTACCCAGACGAGATTTATTTATCTTCCGATAAACTCAAGGGTATTGTTTATATAGATCCAAGTAACTTAAAATGAAAGGTTTAAAAGGTCAGACCAGCGATACAACTAATTTAAATTAATATTTTACTCCACTATCACTATCAAATAGGAAGCACAAAATTTACATTTTTCAAATAATTTGTAACACCTTTCCTTAAAACTTAATTTCATGCCAGTCATAATTTAATCTACCAACAATGTCAGCAGTATTCATAAAAGAAGTCAATACAAGTCTAGTGTTTAAACCAACAAGAAACATGTTACAGCAATGCACATACTGCCAAGACAATGGCCATTTTTTATTGTATCCACACTGACTACTAGTAATTTCTTAATCTTTTTATAATTAACAGACGTTCTCGGACAAAGCATTACAATAATATGATGTTTCTTTGTATATTCTTGTTGTTTTTCATTGCTCAAGACGTTTTTAGTTTTCAAATGTAATGTCAAAACAAAATTTGATATCGGTATTTGATATTCAATTTTTTAAATTTGTAAAAATAGGTTATCGTTTAAGGTACACGTGCACCTTTTCTGGACTAAATAACCCAAAGATTAGTCCCGAAAAAAATGATAACCATGTTTACAATGAGACTGTTGTATTATTAGAATGTAGATTTTCAATTTAAAGAGATAACATGAAACTTGATAAACGCATTATTGTCAGGTATTACGTTGTGATTTCATACATGTAGCAAGTGTTTTCATTAAGTGTGAGTATTAACAATAATTTATCATTATTTTCATTTTATAGCACCTTAAACACAGGAGATACTGCACATTTTAAAAATCCATTGCAATTCTGTTGTTCATTGATTTTGTCAACGGGGAAATGGGTGACTTGTAAGAGACTGACTGAATGGCCTCTTATTACTGAAACTGTACGTGATGCTCCTGATTGTACAACGAACAAGTACGTTGAATGAAAGTGACTGGGTTGGAGACTGGTTTCATGGAAATCTGAATAGGAATCTCTGGTGCAAACCAACTCTTCAGACTCTGGGACTAGCGATGAATGATTCATTAATTCCGCATGGAATTATACTAACCGTGTTCAATGTGAAGTCCTGAGTCCAATCTTCTTCATAAAAATTATAAAAAAAAACTAGTAAATAGACAAGAACAAACTTAACAAACAACTCTCAATTAAAGTGAGAGAAAAAAGTGATAGTGTTCATTGTCATTAAGTTTTATATACTATTTTTATAATTGGAAGAATAAAGATATATTACTATTCTGTTTATGATAAGATACATATTCAACTTAACAGAGTTCACACTTTGCAAAGTATAGCAAAAGCTTCTAAGGTCACTTTTTCCGGTAATATAAACGAAACACTCAATTTCAATGTAGACCTATATGTAAGAAAATGTTAATTTCTTTCTTCCGGATTAAGTACAAGCGTCATAGGGGTGCTCGAGGCTCTAATGATCATCATTCGGTTGTATTCGTGCATAAGTTTCATTGTCAGTGTAAATGTTTATATTTGGTGCATGTTTTAATTTTTGGGTCAGTTTTTAGTTATGCAAGGATTTTTTTTATAATTTGGAAGATATTTTTAAAAATGCGTTAAACCATTAGGTGACACAACAGTGCAAAGAAAAGGCAGGAATTGTTTGAGATTGTGAATGTGAGTCATGTAATATTTTAACGAGACATTATCTTATTTTTATAATTCAAATAACATTAAAATTTTTAAGTTTTATTTAAATTCTGAAAATTATTTTTGTATAGTTCACGTATAATTCATATATGAAAAGTTTCAGGCAAGATTCATATGAAAACTTTAATGTGAGTTTTATAATAATGTGTAAGCTCGTATAAGGTGAATCTCGAGTGATTGTTTTTACGTGATTCATGTGAGAAAATTTTTAATGTGTATTTTGGTTCCGGCTTTTTTATTGAAATAATATTTCCTAATGGCAGGGAAATGTTCCAATAAAATGCCTTTAAGAGTTTTAAATATATTCGAATCTTAAATCATATTCCTGTTTTTCTTAATTTTTTATTTGGAAATATCCATTCTTACCCACTGCTAGCTCAGTAATCAGAGTTATGAAAATCATATTTTTACAGCCCCAGTAAACTTATTTAGATTTTTGTAGGATCAAGATTTCAAGTCATAAGGGGAGGCATACTTGATAGAAACTAAACATGTAAAAAAGATCAATGTAAACCTTAAGCCACAAGTTAATAAATTAAAAAAAATGAAATTCTGGTTGTTCAATATAAAAGTCATGTATAAAATCATTTTATCTATCAAATTTTCTATAATGAAACAAACATGTTATAAACTAATGATAACAATCCCAATTTTTATCGATCGTCCTTATGATAACGAAACAAAAAAATATCTGCTGTTATCTGAACTTAATCACGATTTTCGGGGTGATTAAAATAGCCATTCGATAATTCCAGGTTCAAAGGTATTTAGTTGTCACATGATCTTCACCCCAGCCCTTGTGATCAAAATACCAACAAGTAAATGATTCAAAAAGTCTGCGAAACGTCTAACACAGTAAGTCTTTGATTTCACAAACAAAATTCCTTTAACCATTTTAGAAATATTATTTTGTATCTTAATTTCTGCATTTTTTCATTTTTTGTTTTAAATCCTTACCTTTTGTTATTTAAAAAAAACATTGTATTACATTGAATTTTTCGAAAAACTATATAAGGATATTCTTATTCCAGGAATAGATTACCTTAGCCGTATTCGGAATTCTGGATCCTCAATGCCAAGCTATTCAACTTTGTACTTGTTTGGCTTTATAAATATTTGGATATGAGCGTCACTGATGTGTCTTATATAGACGAAACGCGCGTCTGGCGTACTAAATTATAATCCTGGTACCTTTGATAACTATTCTCTTCTATTGGTTGTTTAAACATGATTACTTTACTCGAGCTGCGCGTCTGGCGTACTAAATTATAATCCTGGTACATTTGATAACTATTCTCTTATATTGGTTGTTTAAACATGATTACTTTACTCGAACTGCGCGTCTGGCGTACTAAATTATAATCCTGGTACCTTTGATAACTATTCTCTTCTATTGGTTGTTTAAACATGATTACTTTACTCGAACTCTTCCTGTGTAGACAATGCAATGAATATTACATGTAGATTCGAGGGGAAATGCTAGTACAAACTTACAATCGTGAAATAAATAGGTGATTTCATGGGGAATAGAAAATATATTAAGACTTGAATGGCAGTCTTTGATTTTGATTGAAATACGGAAAAGTCTTTGTAATGAGTTTAGCAATTTCATACCTTTCCTTCGATGAGTTAAGCTCTTTCCATATGATTTTTATAGTTCGTTTAAAGTTTGTGCTGTTACACCACTGTTCCAGGTTAGGGGATTGTTGGGTGTCTTCACATTCATTAGGCCGTTTCAGTATTTTCTCGTTTTACTTTTGTCATTTCGGGGTCTTTTATATCTGACTAGGCGGTATGGGTATTACTCATTGTCGATGGTCGTACGGTGACCTATAGTTATTAACTTATGTATCCCTTGGTCTCTTTTCTTATTGGCAATAAAACCATACTTTCTTGTTTTTTTCATTTTTGTTAAAACAACTTCTTGCAAACAATGCTGGAATAATATTTCAGCCAGGAAACAAAAACCAAGATAACTAAACGTCCGAAACACATTGAAAAGATATCAGCTTAACAAAAAGTGAAATAAAGACTCGCAAATACCGTCAATGCACGAGTAAAGTTCAGCACAAAAGAACAAGTTAAATAAATCTTCGAAAACACATTTATTTACACGAATAACCTTTCATTGGATTTGGCTTCATGATTTCGGCAATAGGATTTATTATCATTAAACAGAATAACGACAATTCCAAACGATTGTGGTATCCAAAATATATGGGAAACGCAATGTGTTCAATTGCAATGGTTAGTTTCATTCATCAAACTGTCACAGTCAGTGGATAAATGGACTAAAATTGATTTTGAGACTTTTCGGACATTTTGTAAAAGATTTTGTAAAATTACTATTTTGTTATATTTGCAATATTTCACTAAGGGATTTTGTTTATTTTATTGTGCAAGATTTAAGTCAAGTTTAGAAGATTAAGCTAATCTAATTTCATGTTTTAATTTGTTTTTTAAATTAGCAACATTTTTCCTCCAAATGATCTATTATTCGTTTATGGGGCGCATTTCATTTGCGCCAATTTTTGAAAATTACAATCTTTCATTTGTGCCAGAAGGTAATATTTCATTTGCGCCAAAAAATAAATCTTCATTTGCGCCATTTTACAGGTAATTCAGGTTAGCAATAACGGAAGCGTTAAATATGCATTGCTCTAAAAGGTTTGTCTCTACAGTATTTCTCTGGATAATGGGGTGAGTTCAATGCCACACTCATTTTTGAAGCCGAGAGTCACTAAGGTTTATAATTGTGGTGAGTTCATGCCCCACTCATTTCAGAAGCTGAGAGTCACTAAGGTTTATAATTATATTTAGTGTTCACATGTTCAAAGTGTCAAGATGGATATTTTCAATTTAGACATAAAACAGGAGAATAATTAAAAAGTGTGTAATATTTGATGACCACACTTTTAGTTTATTATCAGATCATACGTTCTGAAAAATAGAGACCAAGCTAGTCGTGTATGTGTACCCCAAATAGAAATAAACCCTGCAAAGCAATTATAACAACTGAAATGGACTGCAATTCATGACAAAACGGACTATATTTTATCAATATGGTATGCACTTCAGAGCAGGAATTTTCCAGACATGAATACATCAATGATACAAACTTTAATCATCAATAGTCTTTTTTTTTTTTTTTTTTTTTTTTAAATATATATGTTGTTTTTTTTATACTATTTACCTGTATTTACCTGTAATATTGGCTCAATTGAAAGGTTTTATTTTGGCGCAAATGAAATATTGTTTGTGGCGCAAATGAAAGATTTTTTTGGCGCAAATGAAATGTCAATTGGCGCAAAAGCAAAGCACCGTCGTTTATGACATGCCAAGAGTTTAATTCCCTACATAAGTCTGTATGTTCTATTGTTAATTATTATCTATGTGTTTAAACCCTTAATGGAATTTTCTCACTCATTTAGAGAAATATTTGTCAAGTCTATTCAAGTCGTTTTTGGTTTGTTATATAAACTATGTTGTTATTTTGATGTGGCAGATTGGATTAAGTATTACACATTTTTACATTTTTATTCCATGCTGAACTTATTAAATTATACATCGCGCTAACCAGAGTCGTCTTTTGTTACAAGAGCTAGTCCCAGAGTCAGAGACCGTGCAGACTTGTCGTACCGTTTATCGTGTGTGTGTGGTTCCAGTCCACACATTTCCCAGTCACAGATACACCCAGTTTCTATTTGTGACAAAACGCAGACTTAAAGAACAGTATTTACAAGTCTGGCATTCTTTACATGATAACTCGCTTTAAGAACTAAATTACAAACTTCTTAAAGATTATTTTGGAAAAGAAGGTCATTTTGAAATTCTTAAGAACAAACTATCTTTTGATTTGTATAGATTAAGGACCACAAATCACAAGCTCCCTATTGAACATGGTAGATGGAATAATATACTAGTAGTTAGAAACACTAGCATTTATCTTCTATGTTAAAAAAAATTGATATTGGCGATGAATTTTCATTGTATATTAGAATGTAAATACTTTGAAGTAAACAGGAAACAGTGTATGGCATATTGTTATTTAAACAATGCAAATATTGTCAAAGACACACAGATTATATCTTCAAAACAAATCAGAATTGATTAAACTATGTAAATTCATGAAGATTATTAACACAGTTGTATGTGCTCCTAGCTAAAATGGACTTGATATATTGTCTTAGCATCATTTTTGTTTGTTCTGTCTTATTGTGAATATTGTACATACTTGTCTCCTCTATACCTAATGTATATATGGTTTATTGAGAATAAAGATAAACAGAATGACGTTGTGATTAATTTTCTGCAGTATACATAATAATAAATCTACTTTATCATTGTGTCACATATTGATTGACATACATGTATTATGATAGTTGTGCATGTTGTTATTTAGTGTCTGTAGGGTACATGTGCTTGTATCAACTATGCTATAGTGGAATACATCAAAGTATACTGTTCTCTCTCAAATTGTGTTACAATATGAAATAGATACTTATTCATTCTTAAGGTTTGTTTTATGTGTTTGTGTTTGTTTATTGAGAGTAATGTATTCTCATTCTTATGGAGGAAAGTTAAGAGTATAATTTAATTAGAAAGGAAACAAACAACACAACTTTACAGAAAAGCAACATGTCAAACGACACTATGCAATAACAAGCGGTCGATCACGCTAAACTTATATGTATACAGCAAATGCTATATAGGAATGAAATCAGCAGTCAATCAACATCGGAAATGAATATGAATACAAGATTTTTATGAAAAGATGAAAATTTCAGAAAATGTGTGGACTTTTTGAACATTATTGTAAGCAAGTATTTTAAAATTTATTTCAGATATTACGTCAGCCATGGGTTTGGTGGAGTATATACATCCGTATTTAGCAGAGGCGGACTACAGAAAGACGTCCGTTAAACTAACTTTCATTTTTTCATCGTTCATTTTCTACTCACTTCTTTACATTTTTTCTCACGTTTTTGGAAGTGGTACACGTACTTATAACAATCTTACTAAAAAGGAAAAAGTCTTTTGGAATCTAGCTGTTGTTCGTGCAATTTATGGTATCTTCTGTACTATCGTTGGAATCTGGGCTATATTTGTGGACGAAGAATTGGAGAAAGATGTTGTTTTCGCTACGACTCCGACAAGTTATTTTGCCTTGACCGTTACGGTAGGATTTTTTATTTTCGAATGCTCCGCAATTATTATTTCGGACATAATCTACCGGAAGTTCAGTTTTCTGTTAAACCTGCACCATTGGCTTTCTCTGGTTGGATACAGTGTTTTGATGATCGTTGAAAGTAGTCACTGCTTCGGAACAAAGGGACTTATATTAGAAATGAGCACGCCATTTTCTGCAATATGCTGGACAGTGTTAAAAGTTGGAAAGGCTGACACTTTGTTATGGAAAGCAAATCAGTTCCTTTTGGTTCACACTTTCCATTTACGGTCGGTAGTTGAATGCTTTCTGTGGTATATAACATTTAAACATTGGGACAGAATATGGGAGGCCATGCCACTGGCATTGTTTATTATGCTCTATACCCAGCTGACGTTGGTCACGTTCGTCATGACACCATACTGGACATACAAAAAAACGCAACAAATGATCGTGCCCGTCGATTGGAACTTTGAAGAGTCAAACAAAACTCGTATGACGAACGGTGCTGTTGAAAAGAAAACGGCATAAACTTGATTTGTAAGTGAGAAATACTCAGGAAGTTGACACTATATACAAATAATTTTGATATCATTTTGTTTTGTTTTAATAAATTGTTTCAAATAAAAAAAAGTACATGCATTCTCATAAAAATTTACGATTATTACTTGCTTTTGTTTTACAGAAACTTTTTTGATACCAATATGTACATCACTTCACGAACATTGGGGATGGGGGTTGGAGGGGTCGGAACTTTTTTTTTTGATGCCAGGATCGGGTGTTTTAAAGCTCGGGATTTAGAAATTGACCCTTTTGGGATCTGCTATTTATTTTTTCTAATTTCGGGATGTCGGGCTTTTTTTTATATTTTTAAATTCGGGATTTCGGGATCAGGACCCCTCCGAACCCCCTCAACATTATGACAGGAACATTTGCTTAGCCCAGAAACGGTATGGCGATTACTTGACCTTTCAACTATTTGATTTATTCAGTTTTATCTCAATCTGAACCAGTGTCCACTGTTATAAATAGTCCAAAGGAGGTTTAATGTCTCATTCTTAGAAAATTATTGAAAAAAAACCTTAACTTTCGGAGAATATAATGTAAATTGAAAGAGAGATGTAGATTAAATTACCTAAAGACGAAAACTTTTTAACAAAACTAAGAATAATTAAAGAAACTATTATAAGTATGTCATGGAGAACTTTCATTATTAAATCATTATAAATGTACAAAAAACACACGTGAATATGCAATTAAAAAAAATGATTTCAAGGAAACACACTGATTCGTGAGATGAATCTATTCTTCATTTTTCCTCTAAGATAGTCTGAAAGTTGAATATGGCTAAACCTAATGAAGCCAAGGATGTATTTTATATTTGAAAATGTCTGTACAAAGTCAGGAATATGACAGTTCTTGTCCATTCGTTTTTGATGCGTTTTGTTATTTGATTTTGCCATGTGAGTATGGACTTTCCGAATTAATTTTCCTCTAAGTTCAGTATTTTTGTGATTTTACTTTTTATATGCACGATTTTAATATCGTTGATATCGACACGATATCGCTTTTTGCTTATGAAATCCACGACAAACCCAGATACAACAGATGTCGATATTGACGATATCGACGATATCGACGTTTGCTTTATACATCCATCACGTAACTTCATCGAGTCTTGGAAATACCTCCATAAAAAACTAAATGAGAACAGTTACCAAGATGCTGATCGTCCACTTTATAGTGAAACACTAGCGAGGGGCTAAAGGATACTTTTGGAACTAAATTGGAAGTATCTCTCCTCAAAACCACACGGTCAATGCTATTGATTGAATGTAAGATTCTGCGTTATGTGATATTATAGATTAGATGTCATATTGAGAATGGAAATGGCGAATATGTCAAAGAGACAACAACCCGATCAAAGGGCAAAAAACACACAAAGGTCACCAATGGCCACTAAATGTATAATTGTCAATGAGACCACCCTTCACCAGAGACCAGAGGAAAATTATGTAACAACTGCAGGTCATAGTACGGCATTAAGAAGTCTGGACATTGAAAACCCGTTAGATATTTTTTTAATGATAATAGAAATCACCTTAAATACTGGACAGTACACATTGTACAATAGACCACTTCAACACGAACAACTGACTCCTCAAAAAAACAGACGTACAGACATGATTAGCAACGAGCAACACCTGGCCAAGATAGACTGACTGGGTACAGACACACAATGTGGTACATGTGGTTGGGTTAATGAAGCAAGTTTGGCGTGCACCCCTTCCCCCCAAAAAAAACCCAACAACAACAAAAAACCAGCAAAAGAACAACAACAACAAACAAACCCCTGAAAACGCCACACCTTTTTGTCTATCTAGACCATATGTTATAAAGAAAAAAAACACAAAATGAGATACCTGCACAGTGCAACTACCAGCAGGACAACCACTAAATCCAAAAAGAAAAAAAAACACGGCATAAAATTTTGAAAGCAGGGTTCAAATGTTATCGGAACTACAGGAAGCTAGCTATTAGGGTAGTAAAACCGTTGTGGTAGATCTGCAAAACATATATGACAACTTTCGGACGCTAGATGTCTGGCTGAAATTAAAGTATTGATGATTTTATAAATTCGCTGTGACCACGAACGTAACATTTTGATATTGCATTAAAGATATTTAAAATATTTCACAAAATGATAAAATACTTGAGTAAACATTCATATTTAAGGACTCTCGATAAAATAAGAAAGTCCACGTATTGACCCTACGTATAGCCAATCACGTGTCCCATCACGAAACAACATCATCTAAACATAGAATAATGTACTTGTACTTTTATTTCATTTTTCATATTTGTTTGAGGTCTACAACTTTGCAGCATATAAGAAAAATATACTTGTACAAGACTCCTACATTGATTTCATTTTATAGTGAAACACTAGCGAGGGGCTAAAGGATACTTTTGGAACTAAATTGGAAGTATCTCTCCTCAAAACCACACGGTCAATGCTATTGATTGAATGTAAGATTCTGCGTTATGTGATATTATAGATTAGATGTCATATTGAGAATGGAAATGGCGAATATGTCAAAGAGACAACAACCCGATCAAAGGGCAAAAAACACACAAAGGTCACCAATGGCCACTAAATGTATAATTGTCAATGAGACCACCCTTCACCAGAGACCAGAGGAAAATTATGTAACAACTGCAGGTCATAGTACGGCATTAAGAAGTCTGGACATTGAAAACCCGTTAGATATTTTTTTAATGATAATAGAAATCACCTTAAATACTGGACAGTACACATTGTACAATAGACCACTTCAACACGAACAACTGACTCCTCAAAAAAACAGACGTACAGACATGATTAGCAACGAGCAACACCTGGCCAAGATAGACTGACTGGGTACAGACACACAATGTGGTACATGTGGTTGGGTTAATGAAGCAAGTTTGGCGTGCACCCCTTCCCCCCAAAAAAAACCCAACAACAACAAAAAACCAGCAAAAGAACAACAACAACAAACAAACCCCTGAAAACGCCACACCTTTTTGTCTATCTAGACCATATGTTATAAAGAAAAAAAACACAAAATGAGATACCTGCACAGTGCAACTACCAGCAGGACAACCACTAAATCCAAAAAGAAAAAAAAACACGGCATAAAATTTTGAAAGCAGGGTTCAAATGTTATCGGAACTACAGGAAGCTAGCTATTAGGGTAGTAAAACCGTTGTGGTAGATCTGCAAAACATATATGACAACTTTCGGACGCTAGATGTCTGGCTGAAATTAAAGTATTGATGATTTTATAAATTCGCTGTGACCACGAACGTAACATTTTGATATTGCATTAAAGATATTTAAAATATTTCACAAAATGATAAAATACTTGAGTAAACATTCATATTTAAGGACTCTCGATAAAATAAGAAAGTCCACGTATTGACCCTACGTATAGCCAATCACGTGTCCCATCACGAAACAACATCATCTAAACATAGAATAATGTACTTGTACTTTTATTTCATTTTTCATATTTGTTTGAGGTCTACAACTTTGCAGCATATAAGAAAAATATACTTGTACAAGACTCCTACATTGATTTCATTTTGAAAAATTTCAATTAGAAAGTTTGTACACATATATATGAGCTATCTCCTCACTATAGTAAAAAGTAAAATTAAAAGACCCCAAGATTTTACTGTCTCGAGGAAAATCCCGTGTAAAGAAAGAGGACACAATTTCCCTCAAATGAAAGATCATTGACAACCAAATAAACCGCTAATAATAAAAATAAATCCGGAAAATTGAAGTCCATTCATTGTATATCATGTTTCATCCTTTTTTCCTTAATAAAACATATTTGATCTGGTAACTTAACAGACCAACAATATGGTTGTTACTCTAAAGTGAGCTTACTAAATAACCTTAAAATTAACACAATTTCTAAATCAGATAAGATCACAATTTAGTATTGATCGGGGACAATGTCAATCAGATTAGACAGATTAGATTGACACTGATGCTGGACATTTCAACAAACATCATAGAATGGTACTGATCGTGGACAACTTCTCCAATCAGATTTATGCCCCCCCCCAAACAACAACATCAATTCAGGTCAAGTTTTATTTACCAGTATGAGCAAGAATATAAAAATAGAATTCAAAACAACAACAATAAAGATAAAAAGGTTAATAGATACAAGTTAAGAAGGAATGCACGATCTCTACAAAATATATAAACAAAAACTGTAGGCTACACCAAGGTGAACAAGTTATAAACGAACCGAAAAAAATATCTTTCAATTTGAGATTGAAATCATTGAAAGTGTCAGAACGTCTACAGGATAACCTGAACCAATTTAACAGACGTATCGAACAATGATAAATGTTAGCTGTTTGTTGGACGATGGCTATTATATCTATGGTTTGACAGTGGTGTGTTTATCTTCATTGGCCATGGCTATTATATCTATGGTTTGACAGTGGTGTGTTTATCCTCATTGGTCATGGCTATTATATCTATGGTTTGACAGTGGTGTGTTTATCTTCATTGGCCATGGCTATTATATCTATGGTTTGACAGTGGTGTGTTTATCTTCATTGGCCATGGCTATTATATCTATGGTTTGACAGTGGTGTGTTTATCCTCATTGGCCATGGCTATTATATCTATGGTTTGACAGTGGTGTGTTTATCTTCATTGGCCATGGCTATTATATCTATGGTTTGACAGTGGTGTGTTTATCCTCATTGGCCATGGCTATTATATCTATGGTTTGACAGTGGTGTGTTTATCCTCATTGACCATGGCTATTATATCTATGGTTTGACAGTGGTGTGTTTATCCTCATTGACCATGGCTATTATATCTATGGTTTGACAGTGGTGTGTTTATCCTCATTGACCATGGCTATTATATCTATGGTTTGACAGTGGTGTGTTTATCTTCATTGGCCATGGCTATTATATCTATGGTTTGACAGTGGTGTGTTTATCTTCATTGGCCATGGCTATTATATCTATGGTTTGACAGTGGTGTGTTTATCCTCATTGACCATGGCTATTATATCTATGGTTTGACAGTGGTGTGTTTATCCTCATTGACCATGGCTATTATATCTATGGTTTGACAGTGGTGTGTTTATCCTCATTGACCATGGCTATTATATCTATGGTTTGACAGTGGTGTGTTTATCCTCATTGACCATGGCTATTATATCTATGGTTTGACAGTGGTGTGTTTATCCTCATTGACCATGGCTATTATATCTATGGTTTGACAGTGGTGTGTGTATTCTCATTGACCATGGCTATTATATCTATGGTTTGACAGTGGTGTGTTTATCCTCATTGACCATGGCTATTATATCTATGGTTTGACAGTGGTGTGTTTATCCTCATTGACCATGGCTATTATATCTATGGTTTGACAGTGGTGTGTTTATCCTCATTGACCATGGCTATTATATCTATGGTTTGACAGTGGTGTGTTTATCCGTATTGACCATGGCTATTATATCTATGGTTTGACAGTGGTGTGTTTATCTTCATTGGCCATGGCTATTATATCCATGGTTTGACAGTGGTGTGTTTATTCTCTGACATTGACCATGGCTATTATATCTATGGTTTGACAGTGGTGTGTTTATCATATGATGTCATTTGTAGTTAGCACTTGTTATATCTATGGTTTGACAGTGGTGTGTATATCATATGATGTCATTTGTAGTTAGCACTTGTTATATCTATGGTTTGACAGTGGTGTGTTTATCATATGATGTCATTTGTAGTTAGCACTTGTTATATCTATGGTTTGAGAGTGGTGTGTTTATCATATGATGTCATTTGTAGTTAGCACTTGATATATCTATGGTTTGACAGTGGTGTGTTTATCATATGATGTCATTTGTAGTTAGCACTTGTTATATCTATGGTTTGACAGTGGTGTGTTTATCATATGATGTCATTTGTAGTTAGCACTTGTTATATCTATGGTTTGACAGTGGTGTGTTTATCATATGATGTCATTTGTAGTTAGCACTAGTTATATCTATGGTTTGACAGTGGTGTGTTTATCATATGATGTCATTTGTAGTTTGCACTTGTTATATCTATGGTTTGACAGTGGTGTGTTTATCATATGATGTCATTTGTAGTTAGCACTTGTTATATCTATGGTTTGACAGTGGTGTGTTTATCATATGATGTCATTTGTAGTTAGCACTTGTTATATCTATGGTTTGACAGTGGTGTGTTTATCATATGATGTCATTTGTAGTTAACACTTGTTATATCTATGGTTTGACAGTGGCGTGTTTATCATATGATGTCATTTGTAGTTAGCACTTGTTATATCTATGGTTTGACAGTGGTGTGTTTATCATATGATATCATTTGTAGTTAGCACTTGTTATATCTATGGTTTGACAGTGGTGTGTTTATCATATGATGTCATTTGTAGTTAGCACTTGTTATATCTATGGTTTGACAGTGGTGTGTTTATCATATGATGTCATTTGTAGTTAGCACTTGTTATATCTATGGTTTGACAGTGGTGTGTTTATCATATGATGTCATTTGTAGTTAGCACTTGTTATATCTATGGTTTGACAGTGGTGTGTTTATCATATGATGTCATTTGTAGTTAGCACTTGTTATATCTATGGTTTGACAGTGGTGTGTTTATCATATGATGTCATTTGTAGTTAGCACTTGTTATATCTATGGTTTGACAGTGGTGTGTTTATCATATGATGTCATTTGTAGTTAGCACTTGTTATATCTATGGTTTGACAGTGGTGTGTTTATCATATGATGTCATTTGTAGTTAGCACTTGTTATATCTATGGTTTGACAGTGGTGTGTTTATCATATGATGTCATTTGTAGTTAGCACTTGTTATATCTATGGTTTGACAGTGGTGTGTTTATCATATGATATCATTTGTAGTTAGCACTTGTTATATCTATGGTTTGACAGTGGTGTGTTTATCATATGATGTCATTTGTAGTTTGCACTTGTTATATCTATGGTTTGACAGTGGTGTGTTTATCATATGATGTCATTTGTAGTTAGCACTTGTTATATCTATGGTTTGACAGTGGTGTGTTTATCATATGATGTCATTTGTAGTTAGCACTTGTTATATCTATGGTTTGACAGTGGTGTGTTTATCATATGATGTCATTTGTAGTTAACACTTGTTATATCTATGGTTTGACAGTGGCGTGTTTATCATATGATGTCATTTGTAGTTAGCACTTGTTATATCTATGGTTTGACAGTGGTGTGTTTATCATATGATATCATTTGTAGTTAGCACTTGTTATATCTATGGTTTGACAGTGGTGTGTTTATCATATGATGTCATTTGTAGTTAGCACTTGTTATATCTATGGTTTGACAGTGGTGTGTTTATCATATGATGTCATTTGTAGTTAGCACTTGTTATATCTATGGTTTGACAGTGGTGTGTTTATCATATGATGTCATTTGTAGTTAGCACTTGTTATATCTATGGTTTGACAGTGGTGTGTTTATCATATGATGTCATTTGTAGTTAGCACT
Source organism: Mytilus trossulus (assembly GCF_036588685.1). Taxonomy (NCBI): domain Eukaryota; kingdom Metazoa; phylum Mollusca; class Bivalvia; order Mytilida; family Mytilidae; genus Mytilus; species Mytilus trossulus. The sequence continues at coordinate 17,883,526 of NC_086373.1, forward strand.
TGTTATATCTATGGTTTGACAGTGGTGTGTTTATCATATGATGTCATTTGTAGTTAGCACTTGTTATATCTATGGTTTGACAGTGGTGTGTTTATCATATGATGTCATTTGTAGTTAGCACTTGTTATATCTATGGTTTGACAGTGTTGTGTTTATCATATGATGTCATTTGTAGTTAGCACTTGTTATATCTATGGTTTGACAGTGGTGTGTTTATCATATGATGTCATTTGTAGTTAGCACTTGTTATATCTATGGTTTGACAGTGGTGTGTTTATCATATGATATCATTTGTAGTTAGCACTTGTTATATCTATGGTTTGACAGTGGTGTGTTTATCATATGATGTCATTTGTAGTTTGCACTTGTTATATCTATGGTTTGACAGTGGTGTGTTTATCATATGATGTCATTTGTAGTTAGCACTTGTTATATCTATGGTTTGACAGTGGTGTATTTATCATATGATGTCATTTGTAGTTAGCACTTGTTATATCTATGGTTTGACAGTGGTGTGTTTATCATATGACGTCATTTGTAGTTAGCACTAGTTATATCTATGGTTTGACAGTGGCGTGTTTATCATATGATGTCATTTGTAGTTAACACTTGTTATATCTATGGTTTGACAGTGGCGTGTTTATCATATGATGTCATTTGTAGTTAGCACTTGTTATATCTATGGTTTGACAGTGGTGTGTTTATCATATGATATCATTTGTAGTTAGCACTTGATATATCTATGGTTTGACAGTGGTGTGTTTATCATATGACGTCATTTGTAGTTAGCACTAGTTATATCTATGGTTTGACAGTGGCGTGTTTATCATATGATGTCATTTGTAGTTAACACTTGTTATATCTATGGTTTGACAGTGGCGTGTTTATCATATGATGTCATTTGTAGTTAGCACTTGTTATATCTATGGTTTGACAGTGGTGTGTTTATCATATGATGTCATTTGTAGTTAACACTTGTTATATCTATGGTTTGACAGTGGCGTGTTTATCATATGATGTCATTTGTAGTTAGCACTTGTTAAATCTATCGCTTTGATACAATACCCTTGAAAGAAATGTAACCGCTCTAACGAATAAACGTTCATAAAGGTTTTTCATTGTGCTGGTTATGGTGTTGTTTCTTACTTCTGCTTCCAGTACATTTTGCATTTTCGCATTCTCACTTTGATTCTAGTATCACTAACAACTCAAAGGTGATACTTGAGTTACATATTTGTTTTTCGTTTATTTTTTTACATAAATAAGGCCGTTAGTTTTCTCGTTTGAATTGTTTTACATTGTCTTATCGGGACCTTTTATAGCTGACTGTATGCGTTATGGGCTTTGCTCATTGTTGAAGGCCGTACGGTGACCTGTAATTGTTAATGTTTGTGTCATTTTGGTCTTTTGTGGATAGTTGTCTCATTGGCAATCATACCACATCTTCTTTTTTATAATAACTTAACATTTTGTTCAGGGAACAATAATGAAACAAACCCAAAGATGCAAAGATTTATTAGAAGTCCGGCTACGATCAATGGTAACATTATTGCAGACAACACGCATTTGAAGTTTGAAAGTATAATTTAAGAAAACATGATAATAAAATGATAAAAATGAAAACAAAGTACTATCTAAGTTAAAATCATGATAGATAAGTGTAAAGATATGTATTGAAACTCTAGTCAGTTTATAAATTGTATTCTGTGCTTTCACAAAAGAGGGACGAAAATACCAAAGGAAGTCAAACTCATAAATCACAAGCTACATACGATACCGTTTATGGTGTATAGTTACACTGCTAGATCTAAGATTTTTTCATTTAGATTTTATTTTGATGCACGATTCAAAATGGAAGATGATCTTCTTCTGTTATCAGGGAATAAGAAAATAAGAAAAAGCGAAAGAGAAATGCGATGACAAAATGAAACAAGGACAACTGGTTTGTCTTCCGTTCGTTATTGTACAGTACTCTATGTTTAGCTTTTGACTTTACACAGGGCTTGCTTCACACATTATAGTCACATCTTTAATCAAATGAACAATTTAAATAATAACTCAAATGTTGTTCGAAAACAACTATTAGAATTTGAAACTTACTTAAGTTATAGATTTTACTGTCAAAAAGACAGGCATAATTTAGATATTTGTAATGTTAGCGTGTTGATGTATTGCTATTGTTGATCATTGTTAAGCGCCAGGGTAAAAACCAGAAAATTTAAATTCAGTTTCCTATATTGTTTTTAGGATCACTGTTTAGGTTAAAGTTGTTTTATAAATATACATTAATGTGTGTCTTTTCTTTTCTCTTCATTGTAATCAAAAATTTAATTGTATTCAAATCATTGTAATCATTTGTACCAAATTTAACTTGTGATTATTCTACATGTAATGGCCATCTTTAATTGACAATAACATATATCGGGAGAGATCCGTTTGCGCCAAAAATGCGTCCTTTTGCGCCAACTTTTTACTCTAATGCTACGTTTGCACCACATGTTTTCAAATTACACAGTATCAGTTAATAAAAAATAAAACATACGATTGTGTCAATAAGAAAAAAAAAATAACTTCACTACTTATTTATTCGGACTTGGAACCGGCAATTTAAATGCATGTGGTAGCCTATAACTTCACATTATTGTCCCAAAACACAATCATTGAAGGATGTAATGCATAAAACAGTTTATAATAATTTCTTATAATAATAAAGCTGATACGCATGGGGGAACAAAGCACTGTGTCATCAACATATGTGACTAAAACATATCAGCAAAAGCTTCTTTTTTCTTCTCTATTGGCATATCTTTATTAAATATTCAGCAAAGCAGAAAGTTTTATTCTCTCTCTGTACATTGACTGTCTAATGCATTTTAAGTCATTGCTCTGCAAATGCTTATCTTCAAGGTGAAATATCTCCGAACATAATTTATGATACTTTTTAAGCCAAAAATAAGAATAAAAATATAAATTCTATTAATCATAAATATTTATGATAGATATGTGTACAGGTAAATTGGCGCAAATGAGTTCCGAATACTGGCGCAATTGATACATTTGAAAAACAAATTTGGCGCAAATGACACTCCTGAAAAACAGTAATTGGCGCAAAAGGACTGCTGTCCATATATTTGATTTGATTTGATTTGCCTTGCTTCAGGGTGTCATAATTGTACATAATTTGTTTAATATCGGGTACACATGGCCTTATTTATTGATAAACTTACCAATGTAATGTCCAAAAGTCAACACTGATATAATTTTGTAAGCAAGATAACCTGGTCAATCCTTCTGTGGCAGTGAGGTTAATAACCAGCAGGATAATTAACATCTTCTCAATGACCAGTTGATTAACATTACACAGGGCACCTGGTTTCAGAGATTTTCAGGTTCAGCAGGTAATACTTTTTAATCTCAAACTAAATGGTTCGGTACCAGCAAATTTTACCGTTTTGAAATAAAAATCTCAAGTAAGTTATTTTTTTTAGATATACCAAATCGTTTGCACTCGTTCCTCAAACTAATTCTTGACTGGGAAAAAACCCCGAACAAACTACTAAATGTTTTTGATATTTAGTTATCATGGACAACATTTTCACCCGATACAGAAATCATTTTATCTCTTCAATAAGATATATTGCTACTTTTCTTCAACAAATTCGTTAATTTAATCCAAATGGTACTATTTCTGGCACAGTGGTTTTTGTTTTATGACTTCATTCGAAAATCATATAAAAAATGAATGACCGTATATGGGATAAAACTATAGAAATCATAAAACAAATCCATATTTCTTGCTTTCATGTGCTGTGGCGGGCGCTATATATATTTTGCCTGTATAGCCGTTTCAGATCACCATCATCATTTAGAAACAAATGCACCTAATTTTGAAAATTCTAGACTTGTTTTATTGTAAACACCTTGCTCTCTTACGAAACCATGCATCATACTTTATGGCTGTATAAAGTATAAAAAACATTTATTGCACATTTGAACTTGGTCAGTAATATAAATGTCTTATATCTAATAAAATAAAACCCTTAAATACTGATATCGAGTTTGCTAGTTAACAAAAAATGAACTCATACATGTTACACGTCTCTTTTATTACAGCTCTTGATATTCAGCATGGAAGTCTTAGATCACATAATACCAAGGGTCAACGAAATTGAATTCCGCAAACCATCGGTTAAGCTGTTTTGTATCTGTATTTCAGTAATTTTCTTTATTTGTGTGTTTGGATTTTCACATTTTATGGGAAAATTATTTAAAACGTACAAAACCCTGGAAAAGAAGGAACAGATATTTTGGAATCTTGCAATAGTGCGAGCAGTTTATGGAATACTTTGTACGGTAATTGGAATCTGGTCATTCTTTATCGACAGTGAACTAGAAAAAGATATAGTCTTCGGAACGACGCCAATAAGTTATTTTGCTCTTACTGCAACTGTTGGATTTTTTTGTTTTGAATGTCTGGCTGTTTCAATATCAGATATAGTGTATAAAAGGTTCAGTATTTTATTAAATATTCACCACTGGATATCGCTTGTTGGATTTTCCATTTTACTGATAGAAGATAGCAGCCATTTTTTCGGCACGAGAGGCCTCTTATTAGAAATGAGCACTCCATTTTCCGCCGTATGCTGGATATTTCTCAAAGCTGGAAAAGCAGACACCTTGTTTTGGAAAGTTAACCAGTTTTTACTGGTTCATTCGTTTCATTTAAGATCAGTAGTCGAATGTTCAATTTGGTACGTTACTTACAAACACTGGAATATAATATGGGAAACCATGCCAGTGGCTTTCTTTGTTTGTTTGTATACTCAACTAACACTGGTGACCTTCTGGATGACTCCGTATTGGACGTACAAAAAGACTGTTCAAATGATAACTCCTGTGGATTGGAACTTTGAAGATGTTAAAACAAAAACAAAGACATCCTAAAGACTTTAATAACTGTACAAGTCAGGCTCTTTATTGCAGTTAATCTATATGCAATGCATAAGGACCTTGCGACAAATGAAAGAGATTATATTTCACAATACATGTAGCTCCTTTTTTGCACTTTTACAAATCGAATCATATATATTTATTGTCTTTCAAACAAATATTAACTAAATTTCAGATATAATAACTGCTCAAACTGCTGCCGAGTATTTTCAAATATCCTTTGTTTCAGGTTTTAATGATTTAGGAAATTGTGTCCTACACCCCTTGAGGATTGAATGTTCCTCATTTGCAAGTTTCAAAACAAGCGGGTTGGAATCCCGCTAACATGTTTAACCTCGCCACATTATTTATGTATGTCCCAAGTTAGGAGCCTGTAATTCAGTGGTTGTCGTTTGTTTATGTGTTACATACTAGTATTTGTTTTTTGTTCATTTTTTTTTATATAAATAAGGCCGTTAGTTTTTTCGTTTGAATTGTTTTACATTGTCTTATCGGGGCTTTTTATAGCTGACTATGCGGTATTGGCTTTGCTCATTGTTGAAGCCCGTACGGTGACCTATAGTTGTTAAAGTCTGTGTCATTTTGGTCTCGTGTGGACAGTTGTCTCATTGGCAATCATACCCAGCTTTTTTATACTGTCTTCTCTTGGGATCATACATGTAACATATATAATCTTCGCTATTTTTAGCTTATGCCACGATGCTTAGTGCAACACTTTAGACTAACAATCTCGTATACTAGGGTCGTGACCAACTACAAACTCAAAGTCGGTTTGTTTAAAATATATAAAATGGTGTGGTATGATTGCCAATGAGGAGAGGGGATTACATAGTACCGTGCCGGTTAAACTGTCATTATACTGGAATAAAATGATAGACCTGTATTGATGGTGTTAACTATGTAACAAATAACAAGTCAATATATTCGATCCTAAATTAGTGATGCACAAATGAGAGAAAACTGATTATTTCATTGAATTTTTCAAGTCAAAGGACCATAACTCTGCACAAAATCATTAGACAGGAATTATCAAATCAATATCTTCAAGCACGAAGTGAAAAATGAATATTTGAGTGAATTTACAGTCTTTAACTCAGGGCAAAATCATTAGATCAAGGCTGTAACCTAATCTGTTGGTTGTAATGATAAAAGTATATACCAAATATCAAATCAAGAAAAATGTGTGGAAAACAGATTTGCCAGACTGACGGACGGACGATAGTCAGACAGAGTGCAAACCAAATATCCCTTAAAGGGCTTTCAGCTTCGTCGGTAAGGGACTAATAATCATAATTAAAAGGTAATGACTCATATGAAGAGCCAATTAGTGAGTTCTACCTTGCTAATAAAAAAATACTATGAGATATCCATCCATGACACATAATCAGTACACGCACAACAATACACACAATATTTACAGGACCAGTGCTTTTAAGTGTGTTCTTCAACTCAGTCACATTGAGGAATTACAAACTCTGAGTTACAACAAAAACACCAAGACACTGCAAGTTAAAGAAAGTCCTTAATTCACTTGTATATCCTGTTTTATAGTTGTTTCAAGTTTCTCGGTCAGTTTTTAGATTTCATTCATTGGTGTTCTGGCATTTTTCAATCTTTCAAGCACAATATTAAACTCCTGAACAGTGAAAGGGGTATCGTCAATATCGAGATCATGACCTCTAATTTCCCATCAGTGACAATATATAAGAATTTGAAAAGCATTGGTTGAACGCTTCATAAGTTAATGCTAGACACGACTGGATACACCATTTTCAACAGAGAAAGTGGAAATCGTCAATATTAAACTAGACCTCCATTTTGTCATCTGTAACAACATGTTAAAATTTGAAAAGCTTTTGTGAATGGTTAATGAATTTAAGCATGGACACTACTGGAAAGACTATTTTTCAATCTTTCAAGGACCCTAACTCTTAAAAATGAAAATCGTTAATATTAAAATTAACATCTATCTTGTCATCAGAATAAACAACTTGTTAAATTTTGGAAAGCTTTGGTTAAACGGTTCATGAGTAAAAGACATGTTTGGAAGCCGCCCATCTGCTTGGCCACTTTACATCCTCAAATCAATAATTGATTTGTCCTTCTGAAATCTGGTTAAAAATGCAATTTCATAGAAAGTCTAAAAGAACTACCAGTATTCCATTTAATTTTAATTGGAAGGAAACGGATGTTGACCTGCTTATCATTTTGACATTTTCGGGGTCGTCCTTGCATATGATGCAATGAAAAAAAGAACTGGCCTTTTAAAAAACCCCAAATGAAATAATCATTGTCCAGTTCCCTGACTGCTACAAACTGCTGATAAAAAAACTTAACTTTGATCACTGAACCATGAAAATGAGGTCAAGGTCAGATGACACCTGCCAGAAAAAAACAGACCAAAACACAAAAACTTAACTATAGCCACGAAAATGAGGACAAGGTCAAATGAGACAGGTACGTGTGACATGTACACTTTACAGCCCTTCTTTACACTGAATATACTATAACTATTGCCGAGTTATAGTATCTGAGATTTGGACCACCAAAACTTAACCTTGTTCACTGATCCATGAAATGAGGTCGAAGTTATGTAAAAACTGTCTGACAGACATGAGAACTAAGTATGCACATACCAAAATATAGTTATCCTATTACATATAATAAGAGAGAATTGAACATAACAACAAACTTTTTTTTCAAGTAGTCACTGAACCATGAAAATGAGGTCAAGGATATTGGACATGTGACTGACAGAAACTTAGTAGCATGGGGCATCTATATACAAAGTATGAAGCATCCAGATCTTCTACCTTCTAAAATATGAAAGTTTTTTTTAAAGAAGTTAGCCAACACCGCCACTGGATCACTATCCCTATGTCGAAATTTCTGTGACAAAAGTCACAGGCTCGACAAAAATGAGATTTTATAGGGGGAAATGCCATAGATCATTACTGTCAACATTCATTTAAAGATTATTTTGTTTGACTGATGACAAACATTGGAGGCCAAACTACAGAATATGCTCATGACACTCACATGTCATGTGAGCAAATAAGGATAGGTTAATTGCAAATCAATTTAGACAGAACAACAGAACACACACTTTGAACACCATAGAAACAACAGATACGTAAACAAAAGACAAACAATACAAGCAATACATGCTCTCCCATATAAAATGTTATTTTCTATTATTGTATTGTCTAAAACTATGCATGAACAGGGAAATAATCACAATAAGGAATTTGATGCCACTGTCAAACAAGTGAGAGATTCAGCTAGCTTTAAAACAAGGTTCATTCTATCATTTTCTACATAATAAAATGCCTGTACCAATTCAGAAATATAACAGTTATTATCCATTCATTTGATGTGTTTGAGCTTTTGATTTTGCCATTTGATTAGGGACTTTCCATTTTGGGTTTTCCTCGGAGCTCAGAATTGTTGTGATTTTACTTTATGGAAAAGGCAGTAAAAAGGAGATAAGCATGAGTTCTAACATGGTTACCATAACCATTGAGAACAAAACAAATATGACATTATATTGCTTTATTCATAAAAACTGTTATTAAAATACATATTTACAAATCTCACAGCTATCAAAATGTGCATCTAAAACAACTAGGCAGTGTGCCCGGCACTTAAATATTCTTTAACAAAACTCATATAACAGTTGCAAAAAAATAAAAACTCTGAAAAAGTATTTTTAAAATAAAATTGTCATTAAAACTGGTATAAAATAATTTGCATATTTTATGTTTATTTATTGATTAAATATAACCTGTATACCATCATTCTGGAATGTTTGTTTTAACAAAAATCAACCCTAAGAACCCTTATAAAATTGAAAAATAGTATAGTGAACATTGGAAATTATTCAAACTAGAAACAAAACTTTGAATGAAACAATTTTACTACTGTATCTAATAATGATAAGCTCAACTGCCTTGCAGCCTTCCTTTCTCTCTCAATGTTCATGTTTTTGTCTTATTTTTGGTTTTTGATGTTAAGATAAGTCAAGGTTATATCATCAATGTACAGTTAAAAAAAATAGTGATAAAGGTTATCATTAGCAAAAAAGACATATTGTTTCAGCTTTCTGTTAAACTATTTTTCAGACAGAGGGTACAATATTTTCCCAATTCAGAATTTTTGTACTGTATAACAGACACTGAATGAATTAAATGCAAGACTGCACAATTTATAAACACAATGATATCAAACTAACATTAGAATATTAATGACACAGATCTCTATCAAATGATAACAATTTAAATACAGTGTAGGTATCACATCAGAGATAAAACGAGGTTAACAATTTGTTTTTAATCATATGAATCATTAAAATATAGCTCTATTTTTAGTTATTTATTTGTGTATATTTTAGATTTGGGCTGGTATAAAAATTGAGTCAAGTCTAAAAAGTCATTAGCAGCATTTTTTTTGTTTCCTGTACATGTATTATTTACTGCCACAAATAGCTCTTCATGACTGTCTATTTTAAAGTCATGACTTTTGATTGACTTATGAATTAAAACTGACCAGCAGCCAATATAACTTGTTTATTGAGGATAATATTTTAATCCCATATGAATACAGCATGAATACCCAACAAAATGTGCATTTGGTCATACTTTCCCTGATTCAGAATAAATATGTGATAATATTTTCTCCAGATTTGGAATAAATATATATGTGATAATATTTTCAATTGATAAGATGCATGATTTCACATATTTAACAGTATTATTTATTTGTTACACAGACTATCAATTAACTTCTTGTACAAAGTTTGTAGTTTGTTAACAGAGTATTTACAATTTGTAAAATTGAATAAAACGACTGAAAAATATGCTCCATAACACCATCTTCAAACATTCTAGTACCTCTGTTTGTCCAAGATTACATGCCGGTAAATAATACCCATAATAATCTAGGATTTAAACTGCATAAATACAGATAAATCAAGTTAATTGATAAGTGAAAAGAAATAGCAGTACTAAAATAAGTTATTTGTTGAACATATTTTTAGTTACAATGTACATGTAGTTTAAAATACTTTTTAACGATGCGCTTTGAACATCAAATATCTAAGTGATATTTCCTTCAAATAACATGATTAAAGTGTTAAGGTTTATGTGTAATATTAGATTTATTTAAATCGGGCAGATAATAATTTTCCTGGCTTCTGTAGAAACAGAGGAATGCACAACAGAATACTGAACTATCAACATTTTTGATGGTACAAATGAAAAAGTTACCAACAAGATAATGTTCCCACAAACACATTAATTTTATTTATAGTTGTTTTCATATTTCATTTTTTGATAATTTGTAGAAAATTTCACATGTAAATCAGAAATTCCTCAAAAAACGGAATTTCTGATCAGATTATTCTTTGTTTACTCAAAGGATGATGAGAGATTTAAAACAAACATGATCTTTTTTATATAATAATCTACATTTTTATGGTGCCATTTATTTTGACAACAATCATATACCATCGGTATGAACATTAACGGACTCTACAAACACAGCATAAAATGTGAGGTTGGTTCATGGAATGATGTAAGTGTTCATTTTCTTTAGTATGAGATCTAAATGAATATTGTTTTAACTACATGATCTAAAAGTTTATAAACATAACAGATTTATAATCGTATTCAGTCTTCACATGAATTACATATTACATAAAAAACATAAAAAGCATAATATAAAACATCAATCTACAGTTAAATGAAGCAAATTAAAAATATGACATAGAACTGTATATTATAGTATGATTAGTATACATAACTGGCTTAATGTCAGGGGTGTCATCATATACAGTTATAAATCTATAGTTCACTTCAGTATTCCACATCATCCCAAATATTTTATTTTCGTATCTTCTCCAGTTTTTTCCCCTACTTTCTTAAACTTTTAAAAAAGTATTTTATTACCTGCTTTTTCAACAATGGGAATAGAAAAGCATCCATGTAATTGTGAAAAAATCCCATGGTTCAGGATGTTGTTCCATCACTGACTTTTTAAACATGTTTCAAGAAAGCATTTAAGAATTATGTTATAGTTGCTGTCACTTGATCATACATAGTATGATAGTATACATGCATGCATGTAGTACAGTATACAGCTAGCATATAATGACATCCCTAAAAATAAATCTAAGTCTGGAGCTTTCGTTAGATAATACAAATTATGAATACTAATGTCCAGTGGCTTGTTTGGCTGCCACAATTAAAGGTCGCAAGGTTGTCAGTGGTCTGGCTTTAGTTAGAAATTTGTGGGCTAATAACTCCTGGGTATCGGCACGTTTTTCAACTTCCACTTCCAGGCACCGGTCGAGGAAGTCTTTTAGTTCAGGAGACAGTTTTTCTGCATTTTTTATATCTGGTTTTCCTTTAGTTGCTATTCGATAAATAGCCTTCAGTGGGGTTTCATTCAAATAAGGTGGTTCCCCTTCCAACATTTCTATAATCATTATTCCCATACTCCAGATATCTACTTTCTTTCCGTAGTGTTTTCTACAATAGATTAAACCAAACACATATGTAAATATATTAGACAATTATTGTGGCTCACTTTTTTATTTGTATGCATGATGTGAATAATTATGCTTTCACGATAAATTGTTAACAGTTTTTATTGTTAGTTATCCTTTCCTGATATTTTCAACTTTCTTGTCAGTCTTTATATGCTTTTCACAGCAAACTAAAATTATATGGCATAGGTTTCATTTATTATTGAAGGTCAAACTGTGACTGATAATTGTTTATATCTTTGACTTTTTAGTCTTAAATGGATATTTGTCACATTGGAAATCATACCAAATCTTAAAGTCATATGAAACGAGTGAGTGGTGAAAAATAATGTTTGTCCAATTCTTGAACCAATGCATGCATACATCATAAACTTAGTCTTCTGTGCACGATTTTATCATTATTTTCGCTAATATATCATATAATCGTCATTTTTTTCTCTCTCTCTTTGTTATAATTGAACAAATATGGCTGCTCATTAAATGCCGTGTTTTGAAGCTGAGTTTTACCGATTGTCACCTTATAGTAAACAAATCACAAAAAGCATGAGTATTGAGCACATGTTTAACATGTATAATCAGATATTTGTTTATTTCAATGACAGATCCATGCGTATTGTGGTCATTGGATTTTTACGAGGAGAGTTACGCTCGGGTCACTATGCATACCGAAAATATGTCGGTGAATTGCTTCCTGGAAGCAAGCAATTAAAAAAAAGGTAAACTTCTTCTAAATGTGGACAAATTAAAGAATTTTTTCAGAAAAAAAGTATATGTACATAAGTTGTATAATGAAAACTATCCATTTAGTTATCAAAAACATATGCATATATTTTTTTAATTTGAGGTTTCTTATGACTTTAATATTTAAGACTTGACCTCTGTAAAAGTCCACAAGTTACAAATATAGCATTAATGACTCATTGCAATCACCTTAACAACAACTGAAATTATTTATGATTATTGATTATTTACAAAAACATCTAAATCCCACATTTTAAGACAAATTCATTACATTGTGTGCTAGTGACCTTATATGATATATCAGGGTCAGTTAATTCCATATGAAATGTAACTTTTTATGTATCATATAAGTTAATCGCAATAGGTAATTAGTATTATCTACAGTTACTTGATTTACCTGGATACTACTTCTGGGGCCATCCAGTAGGGAGTTCCAACCATAGTCTGTCTCTTGGCACTATCGCCACTGAGTTGAGCACAAAAACCAAAATCGGTTAATTTAACTGTCCCATTCATTCCCAATAAGACATTGTCACTCTTTATATCTCTGTGTATACAATGTTTCTCATGTAGATAGTCTAAAGCCTGTAGACATTCTCGTGACACGGCAGCAATCTGTCCCTCATTCATGATGGTTTCTGTTACCACATCAGTTAAGGCCCCGCCATCCAGATATTCCATAACTACCCATAGTTCTTGTTTTTCTGATAGATAATAGCAATCTAAGAAATTAACGATATTTGGATGTTTATAATCCTTCATTACTTCGATTTCTGTAATTAAAAGTTCTTTTTTCGGTTGATTATTCAAATCCATCATTTTAATAGCCACTACTGCATCAGCATCAACTGGTTTAGCCATACATACATTTCCAGAGGCACTGAAATGACAGAAAACAAACATGATAACAATATTCTACAAGATAAAACAAGATTACAGTTAATCATCAATTTGTTCATTTTCCTTCGATCCTACTGCCTAAAAGTGTTTAAGACTTTGGAAATTCTTGGACCATGCATGCAATACTGCTATGACAACTTAAGAAATAATATATATCTATTCTTATGTGTTCCATCTTAACTATACAAAGTACATGTATTAACATTTGAACAATTTTGATGAGAATCCAATCCATACCAAACTTTTTTTTTTAACAATGAGTCACATTATTTTTGCTTCAAAAACTTCTACCCAAACTTACCCTGAACCAAGTTTCTTTTGAATTAGATATTTAGAGGAGGCATCTCCAGGTGAAGCCAATCGTTCTGAAATAAACAAAATATGCCATGTTAATTTTCTTATTTATACAAGTACAATTATTGAGTAGAACACTATATATCAATTGTAGGAACATATCTTTAATAATGGCAGGTTATCATCCCGTTCAACCAATCACAATTTCTAATATCACAGAATTTCTATATCATAAATTCATTTATAAAAACTTCATTATTGTTAAAGCCAATACAGTGCTCTCTAATTGCTTACTTATACATTCATATCAGTTCGTTAGTTTTAGAAGAAAAATGTACCATTTCTTTTAAAGGTGTTTGTTTTGTATTTAGCTCCACTATACTTTTAACATATTATGCTTAATATTTCATATCACAAACTTATAGGGATAAAGGCATAATTATATATTAATTTTTTTTTATCATTGCTTATTACGAACTCATGACAATCTATTTCCTGGATATTTAAGGGTATATTCCAATATAACTTTATAGTTTTTACACTATATTGTTATACAATCAAAAAAACCCTTTCTTTTTCCTTCATGTAAGTATACACAAATTATTTGAAAATGGAAAATATATTTTTTTACATTTATGGTGCACTTACATATTTTAAGTGCTGCAGATTTGTAGCAGTAAAATAAATACTAATCTATTTGTAAAATTTACATAGTACATTGCTAAGTCTGTGCCATCTAGAAGGTACAATACCCAGACTGATTCAGATTAAAATCAAACTTACAGCTATTGAACTATTCATTGTGAATTATTATTTATTTATACATACACTACATGTGTATCACTTGACTTGCAAATCAATGTAAAAAATCTACTATAGTATTATAAACTTGTATGACTTTACACTGAATCACATCGTGTGTACTGTATGTTAGGGAAAAAGTGCAATGTGCATGTATCATTAACGTTGGAAGTAAACTATCACATCCATCCAGATAATAGGAACTAAAATGTGGATAGGGTTGTTCTTATACAGCAGGGTAAATTTGGCTTTGTAATAAGAGTGGTTTCTTACAGAGAATAAAATACCTGGAATATTCTTCTGATCAACATAACAGGTTTCAAGAAGGGGTAGTCACTTCTTTACAAATGAATTAGTCTTTTAGTATTACACAGAATCTCCAAGGGGGGACTGTTATTTTGGTTATTTCATTGGATTTTATTTGGAATAAAAATGTATTAATAATTTCAACTTTTAGCTGTTACATGTATGCATCTGTTCCCAATATTTATAAATAAAATTATAAACTACAATAATTTATTTTTACCTATTCAAATTTATATTTACACAATAATGGTTTAAACATGTCTGTTTTATTGACTATCCTATAGCGATGGATCATAAAAATCTTCACATTTATTGTAAAAATAAAGTTTGTTCAAATCTTATTTCACGATTTATGAGGTAGATCAATATTTATTATTGACAAGATCATATAATAATTAGGTAACAACTGAGCTAAGAGGTGGATCAAGAATTTCTAAAAATGTGCATAAATCTAAATTTGTCCATACATTATTCTTTGAAGTTATAGTTGATCCAGGATGTGTTTAAAAAAGAACTAGGATACTTACTTATTGAATTATTTATATTACCTATTGCAATAAAAAGAAATCTGTGAAAATCTGCACTTTCACATTCTTAAGTTTGATGTGATGGTAATATCTATAATCATTTATTTAGATCAGTGTATCTTAATAAAGTCATATTTTTTTTCTGTTGGAGATGCACACCTTCAATTTCATTTAGAGAGGATACCCCAAAATTTATCTTCATGTAAATTATACATCACATACAGTCAGCCTACTCCAGTTTTTTCTCCATTTTTGAACTAGTACATATTTTTATTATATTGGCCAGCTGAAGTCTGCCTCTGGGTGCTGGATTTTCTTGCTTTGTTGAAGACTCATTGGTGGCCTTTGGCTATTTTCTTATTCTTTGGTCAGGTTGGTGTCTCTTTGACACATTCCCAATTTTACTTCTCAGACACTTACGTAATCCTGCATGAATTTCATCATCTGTTAAATTCTTTTTCTGAGATTTTGGACGTCTTTGTAATACTTCCTCTTCTCCATCCTCTTTTGGTTTCTTGTTGTCAAGGGTGACGTTGGCCATGCCATCTGTAGCATTGTTTGTTCTGGAATCTAACTCGTCATTATCATTTTTCTGTAAATGAAAAAAATTGTGACATATATACCACTATATTGACTGTATATCTATCAATAGACCATTTTCATGCTACCAACTTTTGACTCAGGGATTTATCTTTCTTTGTGGTCGGACATCCTGGTACCCCTTCAAGAAAGAGCAACGTAAATAAGTAAATTCAATATTTTAATTGGTACAATTTTGTGGAAAAGTTTATTGCTTAATGTTTTCTATACATGACTAAATCATCAGAGAACAGAAAAAGTTCCCCCCAGTTTGCATAATTTATATATTTCATTTACTTCTTTTGGTTGCTTATAATTGACCAAGTAACATGATGCCTTACCAAAGATAATCTAAAATAAAATACCGGAGTCAAAAGTCTGTAATATGAAAATAAACTATCCATTATCAAATTCAAAACTGTGTATTTTTCATGCAAAGCCAGGAGAGGTGGCATAAACATGCATTTTAATACACAGCACTATAAGACAATATTGCTATATTTAATTTAAAAAAAAATAGAATAGCTTATTTAACTTCTAAATAATCTTCTTCTTCATTTTTGTTATACATGTATGTATTAATCTTTTCATTTCTAAAGATATTTTTGTTTCAAAGTCTCATTCTTTGTATGATCCATTTGAGGGATATCAAGTTAAAAATAAGAACTACAGTCGACTCTCGTTATCTCGAAGTCAGCCGGACCGGAGAAATATTTCGACATACACATAGTTCGACTCAAACGAAAACCGGAAGTTTGACTGAACAAGGGACACAACTCTTGCTTAGCATGGTAAAGCTAAAATAAATCTGGGTGAATATGGGAAGGGGATCGATATTCTGGTATCAGATTGATGTATTTGTATGTCATGGTCTTTCGTTATTATAATAACATTGTTTTACTTATTCAATTGTTTCAGTTACAATTGTTTCCTATGGTTTTTATTCGAGAGAGTAATTTCCAATCGATAGTTTCGTTATTCAGGTCGTTTAAAGTTGACAAAATTGTTTATTCTCGGATACAAAAGAACATTAACAATGTATCACTAATTATTTATAAAAATTCTATAAAAGATAATCTTAGGTAAACACTCGTGGAAATAGCATGTCATAAATCAATACATTGGTCAGTGACTGGAAATTTAATTACACGTGTATTGTCAGATGAACTCTTCAATCCATTTAAATGCCGGAGGTCATGTTTTGACATATGTGTGTATTAGTTCGAGATAAATAATGAATTTTGAAGGCTTTTGTTCACCTTGGGATCGTAAATTTAGTTCGACTCAACCGAAATTTCGACACATCCAATTTCGACTCATCAGGAGTCGAGTTACATACATTTATATGGAACAAAGTTCGGGACACCGTGAAAACTTCGACTCATCTGAAATTTCGAGTCAACCGAGTTCGAGACAACGAGAGTTGAACTGTATTTGAGATCAGAATAGAAAAGAAAAAACAGATCATGCATAAATACATTGCCTTATATTTACAAAGACGGTACAAATGTAGATTCTGAGTTGAATTTTTTTTTTAAAGTTACAAGACATGTTTCTTTTAATCAAAGGATTTTCAAAAAAAAATGAAAAACATCTGCAGCAAGAACTACACCATTTATACATGTAGTGTACATCTTGTTGCTGATGCTTCCTCAGTGCCAAAAAAATGAAAATGATCTAAACATTATGATTTTGTTTGTGATTTAGTAATGTCAAAAAACACCTATTTTAAACCAGAATCTACACAGTACACTTATTGTAAATGTGAGGCAATGTACCTTGTTTGGGTCAGTTTTTGCAGTGACAAAAACCTCGTCAGATTTGGCATCCTTTCCGTGAGGAGAGGGAGGAGGCATGGAGCTTTTGTCTTCGTCACTAAGCTCATCCTCAGATTCTTCAATGGTAGTGGCAACTTTAAGGTATTTCTGTTCATGGGTACTTTTCTGTTTAAATGATTTCTTCAAGAATTTGATGGATTTTATGACAGCCTCTGGATTTTTCTTCTGTTCCTCTTTCCTGAAGAAAATTATATTTTCAGTAACAGTATAGAATTTAAATGACCACTATGTAGTTAGTATACTTGTATTTTGTTTTAATTTTGTATACATACATTATAAAATGTAAATTCCTGTGAATGGGACGAGGAAACAAGAAGTGTCTTTTTGAGCATTAAAAATTATTATGCAAATTTTTTTTTTTAATACAGTTAGCCTAAGTAAGGTTTCTGATATGTTGTAAGTCTATCATTAATTCATACACATGTTACAATTTTGAAGTCTATATGTTGTACCATATCTAATGTACATGTATCACAACAAACACATGTTTTAGTGTGTCAGAATATAGACTTAATGCATTTTCTAAAGTTTGTTATGTTTTGTCTAAATATATTTATTATATACATGATATATGGAACCATGAATGATTCATTCAAAATGTTTGTCATCTAAAACTTTACAACATCCAATTTTCCATCATTGTGGCTTTAGTTAGGAATATATTAATACTAATCTTCTTTTAAGTGTTCTCTTTTGACACCAACAAGAGACAGAAAGGGGTAGGGGAAGGCTTAAAAAATATTTGATTTTAAATATGTACTTTTGGTTATTATTTGTTACACTTTCAACAGTTCAACTATAATATTGTCATTACAGAAACATATAATTTTTATCAAATTTCTTACTATTTACAATCTATTACCTTGATTTCTGATTTTAAATGTTTATCATTGTTAGTTATTTGTTTACATGTTCTAAATGGGAATAATGAAAATGAAAAAATATTACAGATAAAACATTCAATGAAATGGATAAATGATATGTCCAAATACTTACTATTTCAGTCTTCCTGACTTTATACATGTATATGTTTTGTAAATGACAAAGGTATTTTTGTGTGTGTCAAATGTACTCCATTGTTTGATTTGTACACAAATATTCTGATGTTTAACATTAACTTACGAGATATTGGAATGTTGAAGGAGTGAATTCCATGCAGGTGGCAGGCCTACAAAATCTCCTGTCTGTCTGTCAAAACCAACATGTACATTATGTTTGACCTCAGTGGGGCCAGATATACTCATGGGTTTGTCATCTGAACTAGTACTTTTCTTCTTTCCAAATGGCATTTTTGACAACATCTATAAATAGAACAAAATATGATAAAGTTGAAATCATTTGTACCTTGTACATGCTGTTCCCAAACATCAATGTTACTTTTACGAATGCATTTGTACATTTGTGCTGATCACATAATTGTGTTAAAATCAAAATATATAAAGAGACGAAATACACACATGTAACCATATATAATTATTAGAAGTTTTGTAACTTTTGTTATAGTACACAGGGTGTTCTGAGGGTTTGTACATACAACTTTTTTAGGCTGCTTAGACAGTAAACACTCAGATCTACTTTTACTTTTGTAGTTATCTGTCAGCCTAACGTGTATACAAAGACATTTGTTTAACCATTTATACTTTTATTGTTATTTGATGTAAATAGTGTTAGTAAGGTCTTTGACTTTGTGAGTAATGGAAAAGACTTTGTCTTCATTGTTTTACCAGAAGCGTCCCAGACTGAATTACAGTTTCTCAACTTCTGTTTTTCCTGATTTAAAAGCTCCCATTAGTGTAAATTCCGAAATTATTGTGATGTTGTGATTGTAGTGAAAAAATGTGATAGGGTTATAATGGTAATAAATAAAACTCGAATTTTGATTTTTTTTATATGAATTAAACGGGATCTTTTCTGAACATCGTAAAACAGTTTATTCATATTTGTAGATGATTTACACTTACTTGGATATTGACAAGATTAACGTTATATAAGGGATCCTTCTGTGAATTTTCATAACATAACTAAGAAGTGTTCTTTTTGGTTTTCTGTGATTGACGCATATAAGGTAAACAGTCTTCACGATGAACTGTTGAATTTACAGGCCTGTAGCTCAACTTTTACTTTTTTTTAGTTAGTCATGTTAGTTTCTGATGGCCTGTAGATATGATTTTTACAGGCCGGAGAGCAATTTTACAAGCCTGGGCTGCCATTCAGCATGAAGACTGGGTAAAATGCAAAGCTTAAATTTATTTTGTCATCTGTTTTACATGTACCAAGTATAGTAGGTCAATGTAATGAGTTTCTGAGCTACTACATGTATATTGAAACTAGTGCTATGTTTTTTTTATCTGCTTCTTTACCATTGCTTACACCATGTAGCCTGCTACACAACAACTTTAACATACTTGTTAACTCAACACGAGGGTAGGCAGATATCAAAATGTACCAATATTAAACAGAATAAAAAGTGTTGAGCAACAGATATGATACCTTTTACTTTCATGTCACACCCACCTGTCCTGTAACAGTATTAACCCTATAACGAGTAGAAAAACCTACAAAAATGTACATGTAGGTTGAAAACTCTCCCATTTTCTTTTAAAGACTTTTAATTTAGCAAAAAAAGGATATTCAAACTGGTCAACCCCCTGCCCTAAAACCACAATTATACATACCTTATCAATGTCTTTCCTTTATTTCTATGTCTAAAATTAATGAAAAAGGTTTTCATTTGTCTGATGTATCAGAGAAAAGTTTTTTTATTAAATAAATTGTACATCATAACCTACATGTATAATAAACACTGCCAAACTTATTTTCCATTTACATGTTCTTTATTGGAAAGTTTCCTTAGTTTTAAAGAGCTGTTTGTACATGTTCATGAATTATATAAATTCCTGGTGTGGGGGTCAAAAATGCAACTGCAGTTCCTGTCGTTTCCATCCAGTGCTGTCTCAAATCTGAAATTTCTTTCTTTCTTTTTTAAGGCCATTTGCTCTGCTTTTTTTATGCATTTATTGAATAGATCTGCCATGAAATGCTAGTGCTTATATTTATTTTAAAAGTTTTTTTGCTTTTAGTTTGTTATTATTTTTTTTATTTTCAGGTGATTTGCTGACTTCCCCATTCAATGCACATAGAGGCACTTGCCCCATGAACTTTGACTCTGGAGGCTCACAGATGAAATAGTTTTGCTTTCATTATACTTGCATGTTTTTTTTCATTTTTATTTGATAGTATTTGCATGATGCTGCATGATTTTTTATGTGATAGTCGGTTAACAAGCTCACCAGAGCTCATGCTTTGCCTGTTATTACATGCATGTATGATTTTAGTATATATGCCCACTTTAAATAAAATTTACTTAATTACATTTTTTGTACTTGTCAGATGATTAAACATCTGTGAAGAATTATGTCCATTAACCATGATTAACATGATTAATGTTTTTTCATTGCTCATTTTCTGGTACTAAGTCCAAAATTTTATAACATCTTGAGAGGCTATTTTATTATTTTGCTTTAAGAAAAGGCAAAGAGGCAAAAAAAATTTCTAGCCCTTCAACTTCAAGATGTCATTATTTTTGGGACTTATTTTCAGGTTATTTTCTGGTAAGGCAAGTTATAAATATTATCTTTTGTAAGAATGTATGTTAGTTTTACCATAATTTAAATAAAAAAAAATGCCAACAATGCACTTAAATTCCATCATAAAGATATAAAACTTGAACAATACAGTAATTTAAGACTACATACATGTATGCACAGTACACATAACAGATTATTGTACATGATTAACTAATTCCTTCAGGCAAAAACTAACAACATATCATGCATAAAAATGCATGTACTTCTTTATACTTTCAATATTTTATATAATATTAAATCAGTATATACCTGGCAATGGAGTTCTGTAGTTTTGGTTTCCCTTTTTTGGTATGGAAATTTGGAATGTCCGTTTCGACGTTTCAACTTCCTTGTTCAAAAATTGTACATTTCAGGTTTGTTTCGATCATTCCAACCTATAATTAGAAATAAAATTACGTCACCATATCCATGGACATATTGTTATCGATACAGGCGTAATTACATATGTAACTGAAGAGAGTCTTAAACCTGTCAAAAGGTGATTGATAGTAACATGGACCGTGTCAGAAGTGAAATCACGACCTATAAAACATAAACAATGATACAGAGATATTTAGCTATTTTACAATCTCTAAAAATAAACATATGACATCTTATGTTATTGAACTTATAAGTTATAAAGTAATTCTTGTTTTAGGAAGTATAATTTCACCTGTATTGGAAAATAACTATACCTGTTTTACAGACGAAGTGTGTCAACTTACAAAAACTTCCTATTTCCGGAAACAGTCTCGCTCTGATTTCAAGGGAGACAACATCTTAATTTCCCGCCATTCTTAAAAACCACATCCTCCAGATAAAATTTCTGTTCAAATACTTTACGAATCAAAACATACAGTATTTTTTTTTAAAGAGAGCGACTCTTTTGTCACAGGCACTTGTTTTTATCTATTGGAAGAACCACTATCAACGTATATTTAGGAGCTCCTAAATATATAGACATTTGTTTTAATCTATCTTGCTTAGCTTTTATTCTGCATGTGCTATCTATGTATTAATATATATATATGTGCTGTCTGGTTGCATGTTTGTGTTGTATGTGTGTCTGATGTTATTACATGTATGTTTTGTTTATTAATATCAGTCGGTTAAAGAGCTCTTAAGAGCTCATGTTCATTGTTATCATTATGTATATATATGCAACCCGACTTTAAATAAAGATTACTTTACTTTACTTTACTTTACTTTACGTTGATAGTGGTTCTTCCAATGCTAAATATACGTTGATAGTAATAAGACATAAAGATATAAGACATAAAGCTTTATTTAGAGTCGGTATAAGCAAGCAATTACAAACATAAGCTCTGAAGAGCTTTTAAAACCGACATAACAACAAATAAAACAAAACATACATATCGAGTCATGCACACAACATTATTTAAACATATAAAGCAAGAGTCAGTGGCGGATCCAGGAATTTTCATAAGTGGGGGCCCACTGATTGACCTAAGAGGGGGCCCGCTCCAGTCACGCTTCAGTGATTCCCTATATAAGCAACCAAAATTTTTCCCAAAAAGGGGGGGGGGGGCCCTGGCCCCCTGCCCCCCCCTAAATCCGCCTCTAAGAGTTCTATCAGTTTATAAACATGCAGCACAAAAGTTCTGTAAGCATCTTACAGGTTTAACACATACTGGTACATGCAATTATGAGATAAAAACACAAAAGCACAAATGAAATGGTTTGCACATAAATAGCATAAAAGCACATTAAGTTTCAAAAATTAGCACAAAAGCAACAGAAGCACTATAGTAAAGATATTAGAATACATTTGCCATGCTGAAAATAAGGCAACAAAACAAAAAATAATAAGCAGAGATTAACTGGTTTTGCGTTCTTGAATTGATTTAAAGATGATTGCTTACGAAGCTCATCTGGCAGCTCATTCCAAAGCCTAGCACCTGCATACCTGAAAGATTGTAGGCCATATGCAGTTGTTCTTACATGTGGTAGATCTGCTGTATTCTGGTATCTGAAAGAGTAAGTGTTTTCCTTTAAGTGAATCAAATCATGGAGATAAACAGGACAATCTTTATTTATAATTTTGAAAACTTCAATCGCCAAAGATCGCATTCTTCTTACTTTTAAAGATGGTAATTTTGATTTGCAGAGTAGATCTTCATAACTTGCTGAATGGTCTTCGTAGATAAACCTTAGTGCTCTCTCTTGAATTTTCTCTATCTTTTTTGTATTTACCTCCCCACAAAAGTGCCAAACTAGTGGGCAGTAATTAAAGTTGGACATTATGAAAGAATAATAAATTGTTAATTTTCCGAGTTTAGTCAGGTGTTTACCTATTCTTTTTAATACATTTAATTGTTTGGATGCTTTTTTACATATTATAGAGACATGTTCATTGAAATTTAGTTTAAAATCTATTGTTACACCTAGCAGTTTAACGTTATCTTCACACTCTATTTCATTACCTTCTAATTTAAATTTAAGGTTTTTTTCTTTAGTTTTTTTACCTACAGCTATTGCCTGAAATTTTTCTGGATTTGCTTTCATTTTATTTATTGAGAACCAGTTTATCAAAATTTTACTTTCTTCTTCTAAAGTTTTAATTAATCTATCTAAATCGTTATCTGCGTATGAAAGGGTGTTGTCATCTGCATAATTATAGAGTTCACTTTTATGAATAAAATAGAAAATGTCATTTAAAAAAATATTAAATAATGTTGGCCCTAATATTGACCCTTGTGGCACCCCTTTAAACATTGTTTGCCAATAGCTTGAATTAGTACCTACTTTAACACACTGTTTTCTATTAGTTAAATAGCTTTCTAAAAGTTTAAGAGATTAGGCGGACACACCATAAGATTTTAATTTTAGTAGGAGGAGGTCATGGGGTAGGCAGTCAAAAGCATTGGACAAGTCCATTAATATAGCTGCTAAATATTTATTCTGATCTAAAGCCTTTTTCCAATCTTCAATTATTTTTAATAAAGCGGTTTGGCATCCATATCCTTTTCGAAAAGCTGACAGAAAAATGTGGAAAAATGAATTAAAATATTCAACAAGTTGATTTTCTATAGACCGCTCAAAATTTTTTGAAATCATGGGCAATATACTTACAGGTCTATAGTTTCCTGTATCAAGAGTGTTTGATTTTTTATGCAGGGGTATTACTTGTGCTTCATTTAATTTATCTGGGAAAACAGCTGATTCAAATGATTTATTTATTATTTTAGAAATTGGATTGGATATTGCAGATTCGGATAATTTTAGTATTTTTGAAGATATTCCATATTTTCCTGTTGCCTTTTTGATGTTAATTTTATTGATTTGTTTTTTTAACAAACTCTGGATCTACTGGGCTAAAATTTAGTTCTTCTTTTTCTGGTTTATTTTCTTTTATAATTTTGATAGTGGTTCTTCCAATGGATAGAAACAAGTGCCTGTGTCTTTTGTTAAACTGAACTATTTTTTGTTGAACAAAACTCACTTTTGTCCGTAAAAAAATGAATTTGGAGTACAAAACCACTAGAGTCGCATGCAATACCTTCCTCTCCTTTTATGCAATAATCTTCTATCAAGGAAATCATGACAGAAAACACAAGCTCTGGCATAAGGTCTAAGTGGGAGATATATGCTTCCTATGTAGGCGTTGATAAATGTTGAAATACAGAAATGGAAGGTTGATAATTTGAAATTGATATCGTGTGGACTGGCCGTAGAGTTTAGTAGGCACTCTATACTGATCACAAAACAGACAGTCACTGAGTCTTACATCCACCACTTGTCCCCCAAAATAGACCATCGAGAAAAAGGAAAACTTGCCGAATTTAATCCAACCAGTACAGACTACAGACTATCAGACACTAGGGAACCTAAGACTTGAACTATATGTTATAAAACTGTAGGATTATAAAAGACTAGAAATTCTGTAAAAAAAAACAATGATTGAAGAAAGCAATAACAAAATAAGCTTACGGAATTAAAATTTTTAAGAGAGCGCCTGATATAATCAATCTTTCACTAGGACACGACATGGTAAACTTAGAATGCAACCGATTCTCAAATATCACAACAAATAGGACCAATATCTTGTATACACCCCCCTTTTCCCCAAAAATAATAAATAACAATGAATAAATAAAATGCCAATGCAAGTCTGTCTTCGACTTTGAATATGTTTTTGGTATTTCCTGCAAAAATAAAAAAAAGTTTGAATAACATGAAATTGACGGGCCCATATGTATATATTTTATATTTATTCAATCAATTGGTATACTCGTTGCCGGATACAGCTATACGGTGTAAAAACCTATTCAGATAATATCCTGTTTCACTGCAACACGGAAGTAATTGTCATTTAAAATGGACAAAAGGTATACACAAAGTATGCATTTAAAGTTTCCTATTTTTCAAGTGCAGAAACTTGATTTAACATGTATTTATCAATGAGAAATATATTTAGAAACCGAACGAGATATATATTTGAAAAGAAAGCCCCTAATAGATACGCAAATGTACACAATGAGTAACGGATTTAAATACCCAAATACTCATAAATTGAAATGTCCTTTAAAATTTATGTTTTTTTGTATACATAAAAACGTATGTAAACGGCTACAGTAGTTGTTTGTGTGTAGGGGTTCGGATATCATCGAATACAGGAGTCGGTTATCTTATTGTCACCTTTGATGTACATAATAATTTAGTATCATCTGTGCACGGATCTGGGATAGAACGTCGTCATACGAGCTTTTATTATATTTATACAATTAAAAGATTTAATGTTTCAATGAATTCACTAGGATGAATTCTTGGAATGAATGATTTTCACAATTTCCCCCTCATTATCTTTTAGCTATCCAATATGATCCAATATCATATTTGACAGTTGAGGTAAATCATATAAATTAATGTTTAATAAATATCTCTGACAGGAGATGAGAAACTGTTCTACTCTCGAAAAGATTTAATATAAAAAGGAAATTGACAATTATGATGCTTTTAAAGTCAAATATGCTAGCAACGTGACAAATTATAAATAAATGAACGCAAATCTTCCATTAGTTTACAGTGAATATCGACATGCCTTATTTACAGCAATATTTGATTGTGCTCAAGTCACTCTAAAACACGGCAAGTTAAACTCCGGAGAAGTTGTTTCACAATGTTTTCGAAAAGGAGAACCGAGAAATGGTTGATTGGTTTTAAGTGCGAAACTATGAAATATTAGATTGACATATTTTTGCAGATTGTTTTGCCATAATGAATACCAATCATCTGTTTAATTGGTTGTGAAGAACGCCAATAAAGCTAAAAATAAATCAATTCCTGCTTTGTCATAATCTAAAATGTCTCTGATTAAACTCTTGTTGTGAAAAAGTGGAACCAAGTCAAATCCTTTTTTACTTTTTGCACGATGGACTTCACTTCAATACTATAAGCTCTTAGCAGATCTTTGGAAAGAAGAAGTATGCACACAGTAAGCCTGATTTGGATTGGATGTCGTATGATATACTAAAGAAATAGATGTGAGCATGATATGTTTTTGAACTATTTTTTTTTATATTCCGAAGACATGGCTATTCCAAGAGAGAAAATTCAAAAAAATTAGAGATTTTTTAAAGCTATTTTGTTGTTAACTTAAAAAAGACTGATAGGGTTCGTGCAACGGAAGGTCTACCGCATACGCGAAAACAGACAATATTACATAATTGTTAGTTTGATTTTCTTTTTCGTTTTGTTTTACTCAAAGTAAATGCTTTTGCGTCTCGGGAGAGAAATCATTTTTTTTAAATTTATTTCATTGTTATCTTTTTGTTTAACTCAAAATAACGTAGCCAGTAAATCATCTCAATATACCTAAATGATGAAAGTCCACTTGATATTTTATTTCAGATTCGTCCAGTTAGGTACTACTGTGGCATTTTGGATTCCCCTGGTAATCTTGCACATCCGAACTAGAGGTTAACATGCAACCAGGTGATCAATTCAACTTCAAGTCTAAACCTCCTGATTGCACTTGTGCTAGTTCCCAATTCACATATAATCCTGCTGGCCACGTTATTACCGGTGACCTTAACATAGTTAATAACACTTCTCTACGATATATGTTATCGAAAGGTCCGAAATATCGTGAGCCTAAATCCATCCTTTGGAAATACAACTTTAAAATTTTGATTGATTCAGTCGAGGATTATGCCAGGCAATGGGCTAAGCACGAGAAGGAAGACATATACACTCTTTCCGAATTGATTAAGGCAGTGAGGTCGTTGATACAAATCAGAATTAAGAAACTGAATGGGTCTGTCAATGCCCATGTTACGTCAATCTTTATAAAAGACTCAAATGTTGCAAAACATCTATCCTACCTCCATGACAAATTTGTTGTTGTCCCCGCAGACAAAGCCCCAAACAACAGGGATTTTGTGTGAAAAACTCATTACATTAACTGCTTGATAAACATATCAGGTATTGACAATTCACTTGGAAACTCAACATATACCCTCTCGACACTAACCAAAGAGGAAATACTGGATAATCATAGGTCTGTTCTATGTCCCTTTGGAATTTCAACCAAAGATGAAAAACTGGATCTTCCATCACTGTATTGGATACCTAAACTACAAAAGTGTCATTACAAACAACGGAATATTGCTGGGTCTTCCAAGTGCTCCACGAAACCTCTTTCTAAATTATTAACATCTATTTTATCAGCAATCAAAGACGGGCTTCAAAGTTATTGTGAAACTGCCTATTCTAGAGGTGGCGTGAATTAAATTTTGATACTTAAAAATCCCAAAGATCTTTTAGAGTAAATA
Source organism: Mytilus trossulus (assembly GCF_036588685.1). Taxonomy (NCBI): domain Eukaryota; kingdom Metazoa; phylum Mollusca; class Bivalvia; order Mytilida; family Mytilidae; genus Mytilus; species Mytilus trossulus. Next base: position 17,911,426 of record NC_086373.1, read on the forward strand.
CAATCTAACTCTCTTTCATCTTGTAACAGTATTAAAACATTTGACTTTTCTACTCTTTACACAAGTATTCCACATTCCAAAACTAAAAGACAAATTGAAAGAGTTGGTATTGCTTTGCTTCATAAAAAGGAATGGCCAACGCAGATACAAGTATCTTGTTTTAGGGAGGGATAAATCCTACTTTGTAAAGGATCACTCTGATTCAAACAAAAAATTCTCTGAAATTGATATTATCAAGATGCTTGATTTCTTGATTGACAACATATTTGTTACGTTCAGAGGACGTGTTTTTTCAACAGACTGTCGTCATTCCAATGGGAACAAACTCTGCCCTTCTATGCCGACTTGTTTCTTTATTATTATGAGGCTGACTTCATGCAGGAACTTCTTAGGAAGAGAGATAAGAAGTTATCAATATCCTTTAATTCTACTTTCCGCTATATAGATGATGTTCTTTCACTAAATAATTCAAATTTGGTGACTATGTGGAACGTATATATCCCATCGAACTAGAGATAAAGGATACTACAGGTACAGTAAAATCGTCCTCATATCTTGACTTACATCTAGAAATTGACAATGAGGGTCGGTTGAAAACAAAACTTTACGACAAAAGAGATGATTTCAGCTTTCCAATTGAGAACTTTCAATTTCTAAGTAGCAACATTCCAGCAGCACCTGCATACGGGGTGGGTATATATCTCCCAATTGATACGATATTCCCGTGCTTGCATTTCCTATCATGATTTTCTTGATAGAGTGTTGCTGCTCACATGGAAGCTACTCAAACCAAGAGTTCTAAATAGTGAAGTTGAAATCCTCCCTTCGTAAATTTTACGGACGCCATCACGAGTTGGTTGACCGTTACGGAATAACCGGTTCACAAATGATATCGGATATGTTCCCTACGTCGTAACTGCAATCCCCTTCCCTTTCATAAATGTGACCTACCGAATTAGACTATTTACCGGATTTTTTTTTATCACATAAGCAACACGACGGGTGCCACATGTGGAGCAGGATCTGCTTACCCTTCCGGAGCACCTGAGATCACCCCTAGTTTTTGATGGGGTTCGTGCTGTTTATTCTTTAGTTTTCTATGTTGTGTCATGCTGTTTATTCTTTAGTTTTCTATGTTGTGTCATGTGTACTATTGTTTGTCTGATTGGTTTTTTTTTTAATTTTTAGCCATGGCGTTGTCAGTTTATTTTAGATTTATGAGTTTGACTGGGACATCTTTCGTCCCCCTCTTTCAATATACATTGTATACAATTGCATTTCGTTTTCTTATTAAGCAAGTTGTCAGTTTATTTTTGATCTATGAGTTTGACTGTCCCTTTAGTATCTTTCGTCCCCCTCTTTCAATGTACATTGTATATAATTGCATTTCGTTTTCTTTTTTAGCCACTTGTCTGTTTATTTTTTATCTATGAGTTTGACTGTCCCTTTTGTATCTTTCGACCCTCTCTTATACAACAGTTCTCAATACCACAATAATCATTATTTATGAGTCCCTGAAAAAGAGATGAAGTTTTTCATGACATGAATTTGTGCAGAAATAGGCCGTTTAGTATTAACAAAATCTTTAATGGCCTCCATTTCCCAAACATACCTATAAATGGGATCTACTTTTTAGCTCACCTGGCCCGAAGGGCCAAGTGAGCTTTTCTCATCACTTGGCGTCCGGCGTCCGTCGTCGTCTCGTCGCCCGTCGTCGTCCGTCGTCGTCCGTCGTCGTCCGTCGTCGTCCGTCGTCCTGCGTCCGTCGTCGTTAACTTTTACAAAAATCTTCTCCTCTGAAACTGCTAGGCCAAATTAATCCAAACTTGGCCATAATCATCATTGGGGTATCTAGTTTAAAAATTGTGTCCGGTGACCCCGCCAACCAACCAAGATGGCCGCCAAGGCTAAAAATAGAACATAGGGGTAAAATGCAGTTTTTGGCTTATAACTCAAAAACCAAAGCATTTAGAGCAAATCTGACATGGGGTAAAAATGTTCATCAGGTCAAGATCTAACTGCCCTGAAATTTTCAGATGAATCGGACAACCTGTTGTTGGGTTGCTGCCCCTGAATTGGTAATTTTAGGGAAATTTTGCTGTTTTTTGTTTCTATCTTGAATATTATTATAGATAGAGATAAACTGTAAACAGCAATAATGTTCAGCAAAGTAAAATCTACAAATAAGTCAACATAACCAAAATGGTCAGTTGACCACTTTAGGAGTTATTGTCCTTTATAGTCAATTTTTAACCATTTTTCGTAAATCTTGGTAATCTTTTACAAAAATCTTCTCCTCTGAAACTACCAGGCCAAATTTAAACAAACTTGGCCGCAATCATCATTGGGGTATCTAGTTTAAAAATTGTGTGGCGTGACCCGGCCAACCAACAAAGATGGCCGCCATGGCTAAAAATAGAACATAGGGGTAAAATGCAGTTTTTTGCTTATAACTCAAAAACCAAAGCATTTAGAGCAAATCTAACAGGGAGTAAAATTGTTAATCAGGTCAAGATCTATTTGCCATGAAATTTTCAGATGGATTGGACAAACTGCTGTTAGGTTGCTGCCCCTGAATTAGTCATTTTAAGGAAATTTTGCCGTTTTTTGTTATTATCTTGAATATTATTATAGATAGAGATAAACTGTAAAGGGAAACAATGTACAGCAAAGTAACACCTAAAAATAAGTCAACATGACCTAAATGGTCAATTGACCCCATAAGGAGTTATTGCCCTTTATAGTCAATTTTTAACAATTTTCATAAAATTTGTAAATTTTAACTAACATTTTCCACTGAAGCTCTTAGGCCAAGTTCAATATAGATAGAATGATTGTAAGCAGCAATAATGTTCAGTAAAGTAAGATATACAAACACATCACCATCACCAAAACACAATTTGTCATGAATTCAAATGCGTCCTTTGTTTAATATTCACATAGACCAAGGTGAGCGACACAGGCTCTTTGGAGCCTCTAGTTTTACAAATCATGCATTCTATTGCATGCGCAATTTCATAAGCACAACTATTTATCCTGGAAATGAGAAATGAATTTGTAACTCAAAATTCATCTAAAAATACCGCCATTTGGTACAAAGACGCGCAATTCGTCTACATTATAATCGGAAGTGGCGCTCAATCAACAGTTCGAAGTAAAAATGAAATAATTGTTGAAGAGCATACAAATCTAAAATTTGTATTAATGAAGCGGTTGTAAGTCATGCCCAGTGTATGAAACACTTAGTTTTTCGAATAACTTGATTTAAGAACATAAAAAAGCAGAAAAATTTCGAAATGTTGTACCATAAAGGCTTTGACATCTATGCATGGTGGAAAATTTTAGGACATCGAATAATAATACGTTCAATGAGAAGGAATTACAATAAAAAAACGGGCGATGTCTTTTTGCGCCAAAAAGTAACTCATTTACGCCACAACTTAATTGCGTCAATACTTCTTTTGCGCCACCTAATTTTCAAAAGTAAAGGTATCATTTGCGCCAATAAAATAATCCGCTTATTGCGCCAATTTTATTTATTTTCATATAACAACTTAATGATTGACTAGGTACCATAAAAAAATCCTCTGGCATTGTACACAGAAAATAGCCTCTCATCCTAATAAAATTATCCCGCTTAGTGGATCGTTACACAATACAAAGTCATCATCTTTGTTTGTAACAACACCAATATCATCCAATATTCTGAAATTCTGCTTGATTTTTAGGTTGAGCCGGATGCAGTTTTCTTCTCTCTCTATACATAGACTGACGCACATATTTTAAATCTTTCTTTTCTAAATTTTCTTCTTCAATTTTATCATTTTTATAGGTCGCGATGAAAACATATTGGTTGCTTTTCTTATGTTCAAAGATCTCAAAATTTGACGTTCTAATTCCTGGAGACTGATAATGAAATAATTATATTTCTTTTTACAAATGAAAATGTGGTATTGTATACGCCAAAATCTGCTGTGAAATTTTCATACTTAGCGAAAACGTATTTTATACTCATGATAGTTGACTTGTATTTGTATTATACTTTAAGAAAAATTGTTTTATAGTCTCTCAAAACTCTTCTTAGATTGGCTCTTATTGTTATCTTGCATTTTAAACAGCTGTATATTTTATATGTAACAAGTGGTGAGACTTTCATAAAGTATTTGTCTTGTCTTGTCTTGATATAGGTAAAACATGTACAGGTATGATATAGGTACAAAATATTAACAGGTAAATGTGGCGCAATTTCATTTCATTTATTGGCACAATTAATACCATCAAAATAAAAGAGAGTGGCGCAATTAATACCTTTTCAAAACTGCAATTGGCGCAAATTGATTCTGCCCCCAAAAAACTACATTAATAATATTTATGTTAAACGCAAAAATGCTAAATACCGGGCTATAAGGGATATCACCGGGAACGTTCACCAAAACTATTCGAAGATACCAGAATTATGATTTGGTTATGAGTTGGAAGGTAAAATGAAAAACGAAGTTGAAAACTAAAACAAATCGAAAATTCCGAAAAGTTGTACCAATATGGGTATGGCAATCTATGCATGGGAGTTGAAAACATTTCAAGTTGTGTATCGAATAGTTGAACATTTTATAAGAAGTTAATTTTCAAAAGACGAACATACAGTTATGTTACATTTAAGCACAAAATGCTAACTTCTTGGCTTATGATACCCTTGTTGATGAAACGTACACAAGCAATTGCATCATAAAGTTTTCTAAAAATCACATACAAAATTTCAGTTCTTTTTGGTTTATGCAATTTTGTATGAATAGTGGTCAATCAATATATTTGGACAGTAAGAAATTGCTAAACTTTTTGTAATTTTAACCAATACCCTAAGTGCCGGAACACAGTTTTCAATACAACATGTTTTGAAATAGCTTTCCATACAGCAAACAACGCTTTCGTAATTTACAAATCATGTGTTGGTGTTTAGAATTTTCGAAAAATGAAATTAGCACTTTATAAATTTGTTGCATCCGAAGAGCTTTTCTAGATTAACCCTTTTAAAAACCAATAACTAATCTAAAGGCCAAGGATCTATATAAATACTTAGACGCTATGTGACACAAAGAATAGCCAAAAACCATCCAAAGAAGTTTTGCTTATGGATTTAATAACCGTTAATTCTATTACTACCACTTTGCAACACTTCAGCTGGTGGATTTCTAGAGGGTATCACCAGCCCCGTAGCCCAAACATCGATACTAGTATGGACATTGTGTTAATAAAATTTGCTGTGACAAATATTTTAAATTATTTCAAATTGAGATACTCATTTTCCTCATGAAAAGCTCCGATACCTCGCCAAGTTTTGGCTTTATTTTTTTGGTTATAAGCGTTTTATGTTTCAAAATAAGTTTGGATCTTTAAAGATTTTGGTTTCGAGGATCAATGAAGAAATATCAATTTTCGAAATGCGCATCTAGTGCCGAAAAAATGATGACGTTAATGTTATATATTGACATCAAATTTGAGAAATGTATGAAATTGATGTAAAGATAAATGTTTCGAGTTATTTAAAAAACAAAATGTGTCCATAGTACACGGATGCCCAATCCGCACTATCACTTTCTATGTTCAGTCGACTGTTAAACTGGGGTAAAATCTCTAATTATCCAAATAAGAAAGATGACATCATAGGGAACATGTGTACTAAGTTTCAAGTTGATTGGACTGCAACTTCATCAAAAACTACCTTGACCAAAAACTTTAACCTGGAGCGAGACAGACGGACTAATGGACGGACAAACGGACGAACGGTACATCGAACGGACGAACGAACTAACAGACGAACGAAAAAATGAACTAACGGGCGGACGAAAGGACGCACAGACCAGAAAACATAATGGCCATAAATGGGGCCTAAAATATGATAGACAGGGAAAAGATTATGTTTGATAAAAAATCGTGTGCATATTGCATTACAGTATACAGTAGATTTAACTATAACTGTTGGGTTAAATTTCTGTAAGTTTTCTACTCTCTTTATATCAAAGCAAGTAAGAGTCTTGACTGAATGGAACTTGCTGATTTATGTTTGGAACGATGAGGGAACTTCTACAAAAAGTAATGTACTAGTTATAAATCTGCTGTTAGTGCAGGTTTTTTTTTACGAATTTGTTAAACAAACGGGAAATACAATAACAAAGAAAAGTCAAAACTATTGTATTCTGGTCGACATAGGGTAGTGAACAAATTATGGTGGGGTATATTTCATGTTTTAATTGATGCATTAAACATTTAACAACCGCTAAAATATAACGAACGGAAGTACATTCTTACCGAACGCCGCTTTTTCTCGGAAATTTTATTTGAAATCTCACACGAAAACGAAACTTCCTATGCTATTGCTTTGCATTTCTTACCTTTCACATGTTGTAATACCAGTTTTCTGTTAAAGAGGCATTAGCTATCACAATGATGTTTCCTGATTTGTCCTCAATTCTTATATTTAATCTATAACATTCATAAACGAAGTCTGAAAAAAACTGCAGTTTAAAATGCTTGTACTCGATAATATATATTAACTGTTCGTGTGTATTTTTAGTCTAGACGCCATCTAATTAACTAGAACCGAGATAACATCCGAAGACTGCATCGATCAAACAAACCCGATATAATCTAAAACATAAATATAAAACGATAGCGACCTCATGCAATTGGGACTTTTGTAGGTCTGTTTAATTTCACGGCGTAGGTTAATAAAATAAGTTAATTATTATTTTTAAGAATGTTTTTTTTGCAGATTGAATCAGTCAACGAAATGGTTCACCTTTTTCACGTTTAATGTTGACATTCTTTTCCTTTTTTAAAATGTCTGAAAACGACTTATACAAGCGTACACAATCAGTACTTAATGAATTAAATTGAAGGTCACATAAATACGGAATCAATATGGTCGATTTATTTGCCTGCAAGTTAATAATTCATCAGGTACGTTTCTTTGCTTGTTTTCACAAAATTCAATCTAATGTGCTGCTAAAGCGTATTATTGTTTCATCATTTTACTTTTATTAATAATTGATTAGAAACAAAAATCACAATCTAATTATATCTCGTAGCCAATACCCCATTAAGAGTAAAATGTAATTTTTGACAAGGTAAAATTGACGAATGTTAAGGCTTGGCCTGGTCAATGAACCCACAAGCTATTCATATATTATAACTATTCAGGTAAACTTGTAACGATTTGAAAGGCAACTCAACCTTTTCAAGAAATATTGTTATGCAAGAATAAGCCTTGTTAATAAGGACAAATATTTTGACTGAAATTACACATTTCCTTACAAATCGAGGAAATAAACATCTTCCGTTTTTATCTAAAATAATTTTATTCTTTTTATGTCCATAAAAAAATCTAAAAGTTAATGATTAGATAGAAGAAAATATGTTTTTAGGTAAAATTCCCCTAAAACATAAGGGAATATTAATACAGGTTCCCTTAGCAATTATTTAATGAATGCAAAAAAATGAACTGCCTTCATCTGTTTTCCCTGTTCTTATTCTTCAGTAGTAAAAGCATCATTGATTTCCCCTTTTTGTGTCTGTTAAATTAGCACTTAAAAAATGGTACAGATTTTGTTGTCGTTTCCAATAAAACATTGAAAATTTTACATAACATTTCATTCCATATAAGAAATAACCAAAACCTGAAGTAAACCAATTAGATCTTCACCCCTTTTTACCTGTACACAAGCTTTAGTAACCATGTCGCCATAAGTTTTCAATATATATGGTAATGGCTCAGGTTTTTTCTGCAATGAAATGCAGGGTAAATAGCTGTCAAAATCAATGGAATATTTTTATTATCAGTTTTGTATGAAACTGGATGTAACGTTCTATTATTCGGTGGTATTATACATTTTAAAGGGAAACCCCTCCGTAAAAGTCATGGTTTTTTTTCCTTTTCGGATTTCATCATGAAATTAAAAACATGATATTAGTATAACTCCCCGATATAGCATGATTGCTTTAACTTTTTAACTTCTTGTGAGAATCTCCCCCCCCCCCTTTTCCAAAAAAAAGAAAGAAAAACAAGGAAGAGAGAAAACTTAGTTTAAAGGGTTACATGCATATAACTTTTTTTTGGCGTGACTTAAATTAAGATTGTTTTAAAGGAAATGTTTAGTTTAAGAATTTACATGCAGTCCACTTCTCGATTTAGTTAAAAGTGTGAAGTGTCTCGAGTGTTACTTGGAAAACTTCAGTAGTATATGTAAATGGGTACTTGTATGCCATTTTTTTTAAAATCCAATCAATCCCATATCTATTTTAACTCTATTCTTATTCATAAGTAAGATAGACAATACATAAACAGACTTCAAGTGATATATACCTTATTTTGTATTCAATTTTATCAAAAAAGAAGGCAATGCCAGTTAATCGAAAATATTCATAATTGTAAAGGCCTATACATTCATAAAACCAAACGTAATTCAACGCAACATATTGCTGTTGACGGCTATTTTGAATCAATATCTTATACTTTTTTTTTTATAAAATTTTGTATCGAAGGGTATCTTTAGCCAAATTAATTGAATTGTATATGAAAGACAGTATATAGCTTTACCGCCGATACAGTTTAGATTTTGATTAAATTACTGATAACATCATTTTGATTGACAACGTATTTGTTAATTTTGGAGATTGCATTTCTAAAAGACAATCGGTATTCCTATGAGAACTAGTCGTACTTCTCTTCATGACGTCTAGTTCCCTTACACATATGAAGTAGACTTCAGACAGGAGTTTTTAAGAAAGGATGAATAAGAAGCTAAAAGAGAGGCGAAAGATACCAGAGGGACATTCAAACTCATAGATCGAAAATAACTGACAACGCGATGGCTAAAAAAAAGGCAATCAGACAAATAATAGTGCAGAAGAAACAACATAGAAAACCAGAAACCCCACCTAAAACTGGAGGTAATCTTATGTGCTCCAGGAAGGTAAGCAGATCTTGCTTCACATGTGGCACCAGTAATATTGCTAATGTTATTATAAACCGTTAAATAGTCTAATTCGGAAGGTAACCTTCGTTAAAAAGAAACGGTATCGAAGTTACGACATGAAAAACATATCCGATATCACAAAACAGACACTCCATAACGGAAAACCAACTCGTAATGGCGTCCGGAATTTTTTTTACGAAGGAATGATTTCAACTTCACCATTTGTAACTCTTGTAATCTTCCTTGTGAGCAGCAACCCTCTATCAAGTTAATCATGATAGTAAATACAAGTCCGGGAATTTCGTATCAATTGGGAGATTTATACTCCGTATGCAGGCGCTGCTGGAATGTTGCTAAAAAGAACAGTTCACAATTGGGAAGCTGGAATCATCTTTTTTGTCGTAAAGTTATGTTTTTAACTTACCCTTATTGTCAATGTCTATATGTAAGTCAAGATATGAGGCAGATTTAACCATATCTGTTGTATCCTTATATTCTCTAGATCGATGAGATAAATGCGTTCAACATAGTCATCAAATATTGATATATTTAGTGAGAGCATACCACCTATATGGCGAAAGTAAACCTAAAGGATATCGCTAACTTCTTTTCCTTCTTCCTAACATTATCCTTCTCATGCCGTCCAGCTATTTAGGTAATAAATAATAAAAATGTCAGTCGAACTTGAAATAAGGGATACCACATATACATTAAAGTCTCAAAAAAGGATAATAAGGTTAGGAACTTGACGTCACGACTATCAAAATGATTTTAGATTTCTAGATCTATTTTTTATGTGGCAGTTTTCAAGCTGCGCACTCATTTTTGTATATGTCTCCAAGTTTATTAGACACGCAAGAGCTTGAGTTTATTATCGTGTTATCCTTCATAGAAATAAAAATAACAAAAATACCGAACTCAAAGCAATATTCAAAACGGAAAGTCCCTAATCGAATGGCAAAATTATAAACTCAAATACAATAGACGAATGGATGAAAACTGTCATTTGCCTAACTTAGTATAGATATTTTCGTATGTATAAAATGGTGATTGAACCTGATTTTATATAGATAGCTTAGCCTCTCACTTGTGTGACAGTTACATAAAATATCATTTTTTTTTAAATAACAGTGTGTAAAGAAAACAACCAGACATAACAGCTAAAAATGTCAAGATTAGGGGTACAGCTGTCAACATTGTGTTCCTATAAAACAAATACATTTGTAAACAAAGAAAAACAGAAAGGCATATACAGGGTCGATGCATACAATGAAGATATAAATAAAAGCTTCCTAATAGTTAAGTTGATGTCATCTTTTCGACAGATTTCATAGACCATTATGATAAGTTGACCATATGGAAAATGTGTATCATAAATGACCTAGGGTATTTTCCAATAAGATTTAGCCACAGTCTCGTCCTCTTTTCATAACTTTAGATGTTGTTAGTTTAAATAGACTTCCCCTTTGTTGGATTTACCTCGGGGTTCGGTATTTTTGTTATACATTTCCATAATTGTGAAATCAACGAAAACGATGAGTCACCGACTATTATCTTGCAATGGGTTTCTGGGGAGGTTTATACTGGTCAGTTTTAAGCATTGATCGTTGCATTATCCTTTTTTGCTTTTACTTATGCTGTCTGATTGTCTCCCAGGTAATACTGTACTGCATCGTTTTCCCATGTACATTATTTATTGATCGGCGTAAAGGGGAGTATAAGACGGAAGAACGCGAAATATAATACATGTATTGCCATTTCACGATGAAAGAGCAATTAAAAATGTCTTGCACGTTGAACTTTTTACCGATTTCACGGATCATGGAGAATAACAAACCTTACACGGCTGAACGTAAAATAAAAATGGAAAAGCACGTTGCACGAAAATAATCCTTTACCACCCTCTTTATTGGTGCCGAAGTATTGACACTGTATGCATATGCGAAAACACAATACGCAAAACATCATTTGAATCGAATAGCCAAACCAATATAATGTCATCTTTCCTGAGGGATTTGTGAAGCTAGTTTTAGTACAAATACGTATCTATGAAATTGAAATCCATAAACAAAAAGTATTTTTAAAAACATTCAAGTTCCGAATCACAGAATACTGGGCTCAGTATATTCTCTCAGATTGATTTGACAATGAACAAAAACACACAGGAGGTTTGGAAGTTAATGTTTTGTAACTCAAGAGGCTAAATCTGGATGCACTTGGAAATCGGATGATTTATTATTTCCTTTCTTCATATGCGTCTTCTACAATGACTTAGCGGAACCGAGTCATAACGACGGTGTAAATCAATTGATATGCTATAATCATCGGTTGTTCAGTTTATTAAATCATTTTAATTATGTAATAAACATGATCAAAATGACGATAGAAAAGAAATCAGAATTGATCATGCAGATTCACCGTTTGCTCATACTTAAAGTAGGACCAGTTTGAAGAACTGAATGAATAAAGAAATTATTTTTTTATACCAGAATGCATATGACATTGCTGACGATATTATTTAATATGCCATTGCTTAAGGTATTGTTTGATATACCATTGGTAACGATATTGTTCGACATGCCATAAAGGTAAGCTAATACCAAGGGGAAGTACAATAAAAAAAATAAAAAAATCACAAAAATACTGACCACCGAGGAAAATTTTAAAACGGAAAGTACCTAATCAATTGCAAAACAAAAAGTTCAAACACATAAAAGAAAGGGATAACAACTGTCAAATTCCTGACGTGGTTCAAACCACATTATTTAAACATAAGAAGATATATCAAGGCAGGTAAACTGACAAAAAAATTGCAATACGAAAAATAAAATAAATTGCTAAGAGTTATCAATGGTCTCATATACTGGTATATATTACGTAAGACGCAAAAAGTTTACTAACAAGCGAATTTAAAAAAACTAAAATTCTAACCAATATTTTTTCTTTTAAAATAAATTATTGGCATCGATTTTTCACCACGTATTAGATTTTACCTCAGATAGAAATATAAGAAACTGTAATGATAAATTAATCTGAGAGAGCATTTTCATTGTCGACTTTCAGTATTATTAACACTTCCATTTATATAAATTCTATATACATCTATCTTCAATGGCGTTTGAATCCGTCCGAAATATTGCTGATTAAAATCTTGGACATAAATCTCAATGATAAACAATGAGAAACATTAGCAAAAGAACGCTTACAATGAAAATTTTCAACAAAATTTATATTTCTAATGTTTTCAAGAAATATACACTTAAAATCTCAACTGGCGCTAATTTTTACACGATGATGACTGCTGTGCCAATATTTTGACTATTTTATTTATTGTGTCTGTTTAGTTCACTCATTATTGTAAATATAACGGAATTTGATGAGACTGTTAGCAAAATGAAAGGTTTAGCGTTATAAAACCAGGTTTAATCCACCATTTCTACATTTGAATATGACAGATCTTGTCCATATGACTTTGATGCGTTTTGTCATTTAATTTTGCCATGTGATTATGGACTTTCCGATTAGATTTTCCTCTGAGTTCAGTACTTTTGTGTTTTTACTTTTTACGAACTTGTCAGAGATTTATCTGATGATGAACAAATTATTGTCAAACATTTATATAAATCCAATGATAACGTTTGCACGAGAACAGTTACGTTATAAGTTGGTCGAACAGACATCCCTGAGACTGTCAGATAATAGCCAATGCCTATACCAAGCTAGTAATATGACAGCTGTTATTCATTCGTTTGATGTGTTGGAGCTTTTGATATTGCCATGTGATTAGGGACTTTCCGTTTTGAATTTTTCTCGGAGTTCAGTATTTTTGTGATTTAACTTATCAATATTTCAAAATTGTCCACTTCGCGTTGGTGCTGAGTTGGACATCGAATACCACCCAAGGTCATATTACTCATTGTTAATATGAATATAGATATAAATAGATAGCGATCATGTGCAATTGAATTTTCTAGGTTTTTTTTAATTTTATATTATAGGTCAAACTTGTTTTTACCTGTTTTAGAATGAGTTCTTGTGGATCTAATCAGTCAACCAAATGGGTTACCCTTGTTTTACTTTCAATGGTAACTTCTCTTTTCTTTTAATAGATATACTCGTCCAATTAACGAATAACCCATCTCCAGTCAAAAAGTTAAATTGAACATCATTCAGTTAGGTCGAATTATTCACTTGCAACTAAATAATTCATCAGATAGTGTATTTTGGCAAAATTGAACCACACTGGCTGTTAAAATCGAATTTTATTTCACTTTTTCACTTACACTAATGATTGAACAAAACAAATCTCATAATTAATTGTCCATTTTAACTCCATTTAATTAGTTATCAAAAGCACCAGGCTTATAATTTGATATATCTTTAATAGGTTTATGATACTTGATTGAAAAAAAAAAAACCATTTTTAACTGTTCAAATTGTTTTATTTCTATTTGCAATAAGGTTTATATTCTAGCTGGTACTAATTCTATACAGCAATTCAATTATAGAAACTAGCTACAAATTGATCTATATTAGAATACAGGAATAATCAAACCTTATTTACACATTTAACAATGCATGTCTCTGATTCAGTATGAACCGATGTGAATATATAACACTTTATCTGGGTTAATTTAAACAGTCAAACATAGAAGAGAAACAAACGTATACGACAAAATTCAAAGAAGTGCCAACTATTTAACCAATTACGTAAAAATATGGTAGATTTACATAAAAATAATCAATATATGGAAATAAGACGTCTCACAAAGAACGGGAAAATTTTTGTAACAGCTGAAAAAGCCAGTGTATATTTAAGGTTAGTACAAATATGTGTTATCACGCAAAAAGGTAATTGATCAGATTTATGTCTGATGTTAATTATGTAGTGAATGGACAGAGAACATTAAGCCTAGTTAAACCGTTTTAAGGAGAAAAAAATAAATCTGTGAGTTGTGAAATTTCTTTGTTGTTTTATTGTCGGTAAGTTTTTGTTTTATTTTAACACATGTTTATTGTGACTTCAGGTATCTTTTGCCATGTTGGTTAAATTCAGTATTAAAAAAAGTAAGAAATTAAATCAGAAAATTATGATGCTGAAATTAAGCACGAAACAATCAATCATTCTTATTAGTTTTAAAAAGTTTAACAGTAGAATATTTATACTTAAACTTCCACCACGGGTCTGTGATGCCCACTCAACTCGTAGCAACTGTACTGTATACCTGTGAAGATCATTACATTATAAGTTCCAAGATACAGTGCACTAAATATGCAAACATAAGTGGTGTATAAGGTAAACTGTTTCCTTAATCAATTTAACTGAGTAATGATACATTCGACTGTTTTATGAATGAATCATTCATTTGTTATTAGTTTTCAAACCATAAACTGTTTTATGTGTCTTATAATTTAGAATAATCAAGTACAATGTAACAGAGTGACTTTACTTTTTTGTTTAAAAAATTGGGATTGGAAATATGAATGAATGAATGAAATACATACATCATAATATAACTGTCTTAAATTGAAAACAGACGTAGCATTGACTTTTGAAAAACTCATATACACTGAGGCCAAGTGAATATTAGTTTTTCAAAAGTCAATAAAACCACATATTTACCGAAGCAAATGACAGTAATTGGTTCTTATCGTTTTCCGAGAGAGAACATGTATATATATAATGACAATTATTTACCAAACCTATAATATATCAAACGAGTTTACCATTATTATATACGTAAAACTACGCGACGTTTTGCGCGGAGGATATCCTTTATCCGCAATAGAATTTTTCCTGTTTTATTTAATATCCAATTCTTATAAAAAAAACTACTAAAGTTCTATCTATATGGAATAAATTTTTATATTTCTTTTTAATGCTATAATTTTTATTTGATAGCGTTTATTTGATTAAGGATTTCGCCGTTACTTGTATTTGTCTTTTTGAAATTAAAATAACCGTCGTACACCTTTTTGACCAAGGAAACAGTGAGTACTTTTATTAAAGGAGCACTTTCTTCGATATATATGAAACAATTAGAATATGATTATTTTTTTATCATTAATAAAAGTGAAATAGTGAAAAAAATATTTACTTTTAGCAACCAGTATGGTTATTGTTGTCAAAATAAGCAAACAAATATCAATGATGAATTGCTCACTTGCAAGTGAATAATTCGACCTCATTAAATCTGTATTTATGTGACATTCACTTTGACCCCTTAGCTAAAGATGAATTACGCATGAAGTCTGCGTGTTGAGGTATTAAAAGGAAAATAATGTCAACATTGAAAGTGAAACAAATGTTTATTATTTGATTAACTGATTCGATCCACAAAAAAACAATTCTAATACAGGTAAAAAGACGATTTACATATTTCTTACCTATAATATGAAAATAAACATAACGAGAAAAATACTCTTGCATGAGTTCGCTTTCTATAGATATCTAAATTTATATTTATATCGCTTGTGAATATTACCGTCGGGAGACTTCGGAGGTCAACTCGAGGGTCTTAAACGCAGCGAGAAGCAATAAAACCAGGTTCAATCCACCATTTCTACATTAGAAAATGCCTGTACCAAGTCAGGAATATGACAGTTGTTATCCATTCGTTTGATGTGTTTAGACTTTTGATTTTGCCTTTTGATTTTTGATTTTCCGTTTTGAATTTTCCTCGGAGTTCAGTATTTTTGTGTTTTTACCTTTTCCCTAACCCGGAGGTGATCCTCAGCGGGTCCCCAAATAAAATTATGTACCAGTTCAGTAAAAATGGACGTCATACTAAACTCCAAAACATATAAATGATAAAAAAAAAAAAAAAAAAAACAAACATGAAAGACTTACAAAAGAAATTAAGTAAAATGACAATGATTACTAGCCGTTACTGATATGCCAGCTTCAGACCTCAATTAAACTGATAGAGAGATTATGTCTTCATCATATGAAAATTAAGCACTATCCCTCCCGTTCGGGGGTTAAGTATAATACCATCATAAAATATATGAGAAGAACATAACCCGTATCATCCCAACAACTGGTT
The DNA here is from genome assembly GCF_036588685.1 of Mytilus trossulus. Taxonomy (NCBI): domain Eukaryota; kingdom Metazoa; phylum Mollusca; class Bivalvia; order Mytilida; family Mytilidae; genus Mytilus; species Mytilus trossulus. The sequence goes on from NC_086373.1 coordinate 17,927,444, forward strand.
TTATGATAAATGTGTTTATTTCAAATGCAAAGACCCTATGAGTGAATCAATATTAATACCAAAATATGCAAACCTTAATGACCTGACAACAGTATCGCATCTACGTCCTTTCCGAATAAGTCTGTTTAAAGGCTTGGTTAGCTTTTGAGGTGAATGCCGACATTTTTGTGATTTGTAAAGAATACTAGTATTATCATGAAAGATTGAATGTGTTACATATTCTGTTTTTGAAATAAAACTAGTTAATCATAAAACTATGAAAAATCAAGATGATTATTTTTCTTGCCATATATTTGATAGCTTATATCCCCAAAAACAAGTACACGGACTGTTTCCCCCTCTTATATTGTAACCTCCCAATCAATATCAAAAAGTGTAATGAGAAGCTTATTATTTTAAAACTGAGTAGCGAACATCTTGAGTAAATATGTCAAAATGAAAATATGAAATCAATTTATTCTTTGCTTATATTTTAATTAGTAATCATTTCTCGTGTTTGTCTCGTATTATATACTTTTAATTCCCGATCTTCCTCTCAATTTTGAACATACTTTCAAATTTTCATAAAAAAATCGGCGTGTTCAATAAGTCGAAAAATATAAAGAACACACAAACTGTAAAAGACCATCGAATTTTTTTTTGTGTTATCCGAATCGGCAATCTAGATGTTAAAGTGTATCTATACAATTATGGTAAATAGGAACCAAAATATGATTTATATGTTAGATATGCTTCTTGGTTTCTCGAAAGTTCATCTTTTGATGTCGCTTTATTAATATACGTGTTCAACATTTTAGTTCCAATCACCAGCGTATTAAAACATTTTAAATGACAGGAAGGTTCCAGGGGTTTAGTGTAGATATACATATCGTACTCTTAATCCCGCAACAGATGATGCCACGCGTGAGAAATTTTAGATATTTTTACGGAAAACCGAACGAATGTCAGGACTATGAAATACAGATACGATTGCATCTAGCACATGTAGACAGTTTATTGATGTAACGAAGTGATATAACTCGCTATAATGACACAAGCAGCTCTTCATTGAATAGGGAAACACTATGCTGTTTGAAAAAAAAATATGACAATAGACAGAAACTAGAATTGGTATATATGATGGTAAACAGCTGATTATGTGGTGTTTTATAATGTCAATATATTTATGTCGAGGTCGTAAGACAAGAGTACATTACAGAAAAGTGAGGATTCAAGGATTCTGTAATTGACTATTATAACACAAACGATTACATTTTATGGATGTTTATTGATAGTGACAATTGATATACAATTTTATACAGTTTAGAACTATATCCTGTATCAATTTAAATTTTCTGTCGAATCAATAAAAACATTTCAGAAAATAAAATTGCAGGGCTTCAGTGATTAAGTGAATTTAAAAAGAATAAACCAAGAGTATAAAGCACACAATTACAAGTTGTTGTATTACTTAAATATTTATAAGTTAGATCATCTTGAGTTCCGTAGAGATAATCATTCTAGTGTGTTCTGAACACACAATTAACTTTTAAAGCAAAATCTAAATGTGAAAAGTGCTTTTATAAATCTAAAATAGCAATGCTTTCTTATTTCTTAAATCAGCCTATTGACATCTTTTTCACGTTGTTTTATGACAGTTGTAATCCAATCGTTACATTTGTTCGAACTTTGGATTTTGAAATTTGATTGATAACTATCCGTTTTGAATTTTCCTCAGAGTGCAGTATTTTTAAGAATATACTTTTTACATTGAATAAATAAGTTAACAACACTTTTGTGTGGCCAAATTCAATCTATTTGGACTCTTTTTATAGGCGCAAAATCATGACGTTAGTAAGATGTTAAATGTTTATCATTTCTTCACGATGAATATGTTGTTGTTTCAGCGAACAAAGCTGCAAATAATATAGTTTTTTATTTACATCTTGTGTCTTTGTTTTTGTATCATACATCATGTTTTGTTAATAGCGATCACAAAGGTAAAACATGCTACACAAAAGAACAAGTGATCAGTATGCTGGAGTTTTCCTACAATTCTATTGGGGCGAACTGTGTACCTTTCCTTGCCAATTTCTATTTATTTTCATATGAGTCGGAGTTCCTCCCGAAACTTTTCAAAAAAGAGCAAACAAACAGAGAAGCCAGATAATTTAATTACATATTCAGATATATTGATGATGTTCTTTCCAGTAACAATCCAAGCTTTTCTGGTATGGTTCAAGCAATACATATGGTCAAGAACTCAAAATTAAACAACATTCACGGCTTTCACTCCCTCGTGTCTAGACACATAACTCGAATTCGACATATGCGGTAATCTCTGTATCAGAATCTATGACAAACGAGGAGATTATAAATTTACATTTTCCCACATTAACAGCAGTGTACAAACTATACCAGCTGCATATAGGATAAAAACATTTCCCCCTTTATTAAGTATGCAAGAGCGTGCAGCTGCTTCTCATCCTTAATTGACGTCACGAGGGTCTGACCAGAAAGTTGATGAATCAGGATTATGCCACTGAAGTTTTCGTTCTTATTAAAAAATATCAATCCATTAGAATAGATTCTACACGAGAAGAAGGTACATCTCCCTATGTCAAGCTCTGATTGGTTGACTGGCTTTCGCTATAACTTTTTTGTACTTTGGTTTTATCAGCTATTCAGTATTAAACCATATTTTGATTGTAAACATTGTTGCTTCGACAATCACTAAAAGGACATGTTATATCGAAATTGGCATTTGGTGCAAAATATTTTGTACAGATAATTTCTATTGTGTTGACCTAAATATATTTTATTTCTATATTATTGATGTCTCATTGACATAATTCGTCGCATCTTATCTTATTAATATCATCATAAGTGCACAAAACAATGTCAGTAAGAGCTTTGTACTTCTATAGTTTCAATAATTCTAAATGTGGAAATAAATCAAATACTGAAAACATACTTGTTTTAAATTCAATTACAAAACGTAATAGAAAATGTCAATGAAGAGAACAAAAAATTAACAAAGTCTGTGAATGTTACAATGAAACCTGATGCTCCTCGGCATCACAATTTATGGTTACGCTTTCTAGATATATTTTTTTTGATAAATTCAGATTAAGGTATAATTAAAATCTTCAAATTTGCAAGGCCAAATGACGATGTGTTTTGTTGGAAAAGAATCAATTTACGACAACAATCATTTAAAGCTGCTCATGAAAATAAAAACACAAAAAAACAAAATAAAATAACAGCTATTTCATTTTATAGTCACTGACATCAGTGTTTATTTTTAGCATCGTCTTCGGTTCAGTGCTGTAATAAGTCAGAAAAAATGAAATATTTAATGTCGGAATATTATGTAATAACTACCAATTATTGAATAGATTTAAAGTAACAGTAACTGGTCCCCGTACTCTACAAGATATTCTCCCAAACAGCAAACTGATGGTTAACCTTTGCTTACGTGTAGAAAGAAAACCCAATTCTTTATTGACAAACATATACAAATCTATTAACTAAAACACGCTTTTGATATTTCAGTTAAACTAATTACAACAAAAAACTGAAAATGATATTGAAAATTTTGACAATATTTAGAAGGAAATTTAAACCAATTATGTAATTTAAATTGTTCAAAGATACATGGACCCCTTATGACGATTGTCAGATTTATTTTACTTAACTAACCTATATAAGCAAATTTAGACAAACAAGACACTTCTGTTGTACGCTGTTGTATTGAAATATTGAAGCTTTTAATGTGTATATCATATTGATAATGCCAGTATTACAGAATGTTCACACTGAAATGATATCATACTGTCATGGACTGTTATCCAATCAGCAGTTGTACCGACCAAGTAGTACACAATTAACGTATGATGTGGCTTTTTGTGAGTAGCAATCCAATATTTCATTTAAATAAACTCACCATAATAACAGGATTGACATTTGATATTAACGCCAAACGCGCGTTTCGTCTATAAAAGACGCTCGAATCCAAAAAGTTAAAAAAAAACCCAAATAAAGTACAAAGTGGAAGAGCATTGAACGTAATTTCATGGCCATAGACTTTGTGGTGAAGGAATATTTTAAAACATAGAAAGAAACAGCAACATGGATTTACACAATTAAAATGTAGCAAATGATTTTGTTTGATCGTTTAATGTAAAGTCATATGGTTAAATGTAGTGCTTAATATAGGTTATGATTAACGAGGTTCGATGAAAAAATCACCGACTTCAATTATTCACAAAAAAACCAAAGCAATTTTCTCCGAAAGGATAGTATAAAACTATTGCAGTAAATTGTCTCACTTAACTTGTGTTTTATGCATTGCTAACCAACTCTATTTTATCTGATTTTAATTAACTTTTTACAGTAAGTAGACGGGATCAGCAATTACATAACACTTTCTTTTGTCTAGACACCAACGTGTCCGAGTTAACTTTTACCTTTAAAAATTGGAACCGGACGAATTTACCTCTGACATTTTCGTTTTGCAATGAATAAATTTTCGAAATTTGCGTTTTGCTCTATGAGTCATACTGTATTGCCTTTTTTAATATATTAATGGTGACGTTGCATTAATTTGTGCTGATGGGTTTTAATCTATTCTACATTGAAGGAAATATAACATTATTTATATCGCCCGCAACCTCAGAAATCGAGATGATACTACTAGAATAGCGCCGTAGGTCGTTAATTTACAAACTGTATTGTACTGTATGCATTTGAGGAGGCCTTATTAATCAGTCGTTCTTTAAGTTTTAAAAAAAATATTTACAATGTTCAAATGCTTTGTTTTTGATAAGATTTTACATAAAAGTAGAGTGACCAAGCCAACAATTTTTCTCCTTAAATGGTCTAACCTACCTGCAGGCTAAATTATGACTTTTTGGAAAGACAAATGTTTATTCTTTACTTTTTGCCTGGTCGTAGAGGCAATGAAATGAGGTGCATTTGTTTTTCAAATAAGGTCAATGCTTAGTGATTGAGGTTTTGACAATGTAATGGAATTTGATGCGACTGTCATACAAGTGAGAGGTTTAGCTAGCTATAAAACCAGGTTCAATCCACCATTTTCTACATTAGAAAATGCCTGTACTAGGTCAGGAATATGACAGTTGTTATCCATTCGTTTGATGTGTTTGGACTTTTGATTTTGCCTTTTGAGTTTGGACTTTCCTTTTTGAATTTTCCTCGGAGTTCAGTATTTTTGTGTTTTTACTTTTTTTCACTATTGTCATTTTATTTCACAAGAGGTTCTACAAAGTCTCCAAAAAAAAACCCAACCAAGAAATTCACAATGAAATAAACTCTGACACTTCGTTTTCAAGTTAATTTGAAAATAATGAAACAACCAAATTCACATTTTAAAGAGAAATCAGACTAGCAACAAAATAGATGATGGAACAACCGAATCTCAATTCATTTTGCTTTTACATCGCATGTACTTCTGAATTTTACGGCATTTATAAAAAGAATCGAAGTCAATTTGGTTTTAGCTTGATGTATATTTATTGCCAGTCACAAATATTTCAAAAGGCAAATAAATTGAATGAATTTAATGATGGACTTAAGTTTCAGCGTATATTCTAGCTCAAGAGTTTTTTTTGTTTTATGTGCCTTTGCCTTACAAAAGCACAAATGGGCCCCTTATAAAGAGTGGTTGTATGGGGTATTTTAACAAACAAAGGGCATGACAACTTTCGAAAAACTGACATCAGCATCGTTTTCTTCCAATATTGCTCGGTGAGTTAAACAATTTTTGCAACCATTAGACCGTTCACATGAACAAATTTTGGTCAGTACTCGGATTTCTGTTGGTTGCATACACAGTTGTTATTGCAAGCTGTTTTCCCTTGTCCGTTTACGTTGAAACATGGTCTTGAAGGAAATCTACTGACATAGGTTCCTCAAAGAAAACCGAGAGCAACCGTTTTAACCCTCTTACCAACCAGCGTCTTTCGAAAATAAGATTACTGGTTTAGCAATATGAGAGTTAATCCAAACTTGCATTTGAAGCATTCAAGTGGGATGTGTTGTAAAAACGTGTTTTCACAAGGGGGAATTTTCACAAGACGGGAATCCTTTGTGGCTGCAAACTACTACCCTTAGCTTGTTAAGATCATCATGAAGATACATGAACTTTCACTTCGGATCATACAATGAGACGATAAATGCACTCCCAAGGTTAACGTCGATTCTTAATCTCCTGTTTGAAAACTTCTCGGATTTTGCACAACTTTTTGGAATTTTTCAACTTTATACTTGTTTGGCTTTTGAATTATCTTGATCTGAGCGTCACTGATGAGTCTTATGTAGACGAAACGCGTGACTGGCGTATCATGTTATTAGCCTGGTACTTTTGATAAATATCATTATTATATGAATATTGAAAGAAGAGCAAATTTCCTCTTCAAAGAGATGAATTATATCACGTTTACAACATTTCCACATGGTACCTTCATCATGGAACAGAACTGAAGGTATGGGACCAATATGATATGCCAATATCCTGACTAAAGTCTCAAGCAATGGCTAAGGATGATCTCCAACGTTAAATGGTTCGGTCATATTTGAATGCAAATACCCCATTCAAATCAGAGACATTTTTCTCGTCTTGTGTCTTTGCCGTTGGCTTGTTTCTTCATGTTCAATTTTTGCATCTCTGGCTAATTCCGATCTTGATCTCAATTCAGAACTAAAATGCGCAAGGATGTGTATTGTAAGCATCCATCGAACTACAGCGGTTATTTCCTGGTCAGTCCTATATGATGCCTCTACAACCTTTAGAACTTTAATAATAGTTTTCACTATATATCACTCCTATTAAGGCTCCATGTTTATCGATTGAAAACTCACCTGACATAAAGACAGATTTTACCGTTTCAGACAGATTCAACATATCCAATATGTAGGCTGGTGTCCCCCTAGCATAGTTTGTCCGAATGAAAATGAAAAAAAAGCATCGCCACATTGCAGCTACCAATTTAAATACAAAAGACACTATCCATTCCGTGCAGTCCTGTAACAATATCTCAACTGTACGAAGAAACATATCTTAAAATGCGAAGTTTAGTGCTAGTTTAGGAGATTGTATTCTGAATGAATTCTCCAAACAATGGCAACATATGTTCATTAAAATCATAAAAAAACCCTGTACAATACCCTCAGTGCTTTTGAGTGTTTTAGCAAATAAACTGTGACATACATTCGGTTCAATTTTAAATAACGATTTTCGTCTTAACACTAATTGAAGAATCCTTTTAAATCAAACTAAAGAGTCATATCATGAGAGCTAGCCTCATATACCAAAGGTCATCATAGAACACGTCTGGAATAGACCATTTTACAATTGGGCAACAACATATAATTAAATGTCAAATTCTTGCACAGCGCATTGTTGCCCGGCACGTTTTGACATATCTTGACATTGTTTCATAGTTGTAAATACTATTGCAATGTCGATACTTGACATATATAACCGGAGCATAGGCTACAGACGAAATGTAAGAACTGGACCAAAATGAAACAATCTGTTCGGTGCTTTCTGCAGACAATGGACTTGAATCTAAGTTTTGTCTCGCTAGAAGTCGTAGAAATAACAAAGGCAGGACAGATTTATCTCGGTTTTGGATAAAACAAGACACAATCTTTCCATCAACATTTGAATAACGAGAAGGTCTATACCGTTATGTGGCTTATCAAAAGTTAACATGACATAAGATTGGTATTCGAATCATTCAACGTCAAAGATCTTTCATTTTACATTTTTATGGAACTCACGTGGGCTTTGATGATTCATTTTGATACTGAAATACAACTCTAGCCATGGATAGTTTCCGCATTTCAATATTTTCTGCTCCCTTCTGTATAATACGACCACTTTTTCTAAATACAGCAAAACAATTAGGTACATATGACATGTCGTCTATTTTCAAATTTGCTAAATTAGTCCGATATCTACGTATTTCAGAACAGGGTGCACAGCAAAAATGAGAGTTTGGATTTTTAATAAAAATTTTGGAGCCAAACTCCTGGTGTAATTGTAATGCAAAAGCCTGATGAATGGAGTTAACATATTTATGTTTAAAGAAAGTATGCATTATGTTATTGCCTAGACTTTTCGCAGTTTGTCGACAGGAAGTTTAATAATATTACTGCAATCTTCCAATAAGCATCAGCATAACGAGGATGTCCATATATTCATTGAAGTATAATGCAAAGTCAAAAATCCTCATTAAAGTTAATTTATAAGAAATACTGATTTGGAATGGAATGGAACTTCACAATAAGAAGATTGAAACATTTTAATTTGGATAATCATGAAATTAAAAATGTAATCTAGATTTACAAATTTTGTAACCACTTCTTTAAAATAATACAGAGTGTGCTTTCGCTAAACTCAGTGAAAATGGACCAAATTTAGAAAAAAATAAGGAATTCTAGTTCTACATTATGAATAAAGTAAGTAGCTGAAGGAATGGATTTGCAAAAAAATAGTTTTTGGCCTGCAGGTATGCCGGTCCATTAAAGTCGTAAAATAAACACCCTTTTCTTGATCTGTCACTCCTCTATAATAAAGTATTATAAATCGTGTATTTCAGATAAAAGTGTTTATTCATTTAACATACAAGAAAAGAAAAACAAGAATATTGCGGGGTGGAGAAACTGCCCCAATTTATCCCATTCAAAAGCAAGCTATTTGGTATACACAAAAACAGTAAGATGTCAGTCCATAAAATGAAAATTTAACAACAGAAGTAGTTTCTGTTGTCGTTATTTGTGGTCTTGAGTTTCATATGTGAAACTGAAATATTCAAATCAAGGAAAGGTAAGCATGACTGTTACAAATTGTGTAGTATGCACGACGATATGACAATTGCGAGAAAATAAGAATATTACGGTATTATCTCTTGATTATAATGATCGTTTAATATTTCTAGTCTGAAGATGCACTGCCGAGTGCGTCTAAAGTAGTTGTTATTTTTCATGTCTAGACTTTTGATAACTGTCAATTTCAAAATTAGTACTGTCAAGGTCATTGACTGATCATTTTTAGTTGCTTTAGATAATTTGAAGAAAAAAAAATGTTCAGTAAAATCTATCAAGATATTTACAGTCAGTGCTGACTTGATTTATCTGACAATAATTTGTTCATCAAAAAGCTTATTGTCCAGCACTCTTAGGCAAGGAAAACCTTAGACGATTTGGATTATTTTAATGCCTCCTTTTTATTATATAGCTCCTAAAAACGTCTTTAAGTCTCATTCATTCTAGTCTTTTAAATGTTTGGGTTTAAGAGTTCTTCATGAAAGCAAGTCCAAATAAAGTGTTGACGCACAAAAATAGTAATGATATTTACAGTTACAGCATATGTGTATAGTGTCGATTTCATTCGTTCAATTAATTGTGCAGTATTTGTGTCGATAGAATCGCTCATTCATATTTATAATAAGTCTGTATAATATGAACATGCACGTTCATAACTAATTAATTTAAATATGTTATCGCCATATACTTATGGCATGAGGCCGGTATGACACTTCTGAAAACGGGAAGTTAACTATTTGAAAATCTGTAATAAAATTAACGGTACCAATGTTCTTGCACCAGATGCGCACTTCGACAATACATGTCTCTTCAGTGATGCGCGTGGCCAAAATATTTGAAATCAAAAGCTTATATAAAAGATAAAGAGCTATAATCCAAAAGGTCCAAAAAGTATAGCCAAATCCGTGAAAGGAATCAGAGCTTTGCATGAGGGATATACATTCCTTAATATATAATAATTTCTAACATTTTGTAACAGCAAATTTTAATAACACAAAAAAATCCGTATTTTCATGACAGTACCGAAGTACTGGCTACTGGGCTGGTGATACCCTCGGGGACTTATAGTCCACCAGCAGAGGTATCGACCCAGTGGTATCGTCACGTTTGTCGTTTTCAGTCGTTCTATATGTATCAATTTCAAGAAAAAACTATCTAAATATGAAACTTTTTCGCAGTATCCTTAATGTCAAATGGGATATATGTGAGATACTAGCACTCACTGAAATATTCATTATTGGATAACCGGACCCCATCCAGGTCTAAAAACGAAATAAGATGAAAAGTAGCCTTTTCCGATGTCTCTGGGAAGGCTTTGCATTAATTTTGCGTCAAGTAACAAAAAATAGCTAGCAGGGGTGGAATGTCGTAGATAAAAAAAATTGGCTGCTGATCTATCACAGGTCCATTATATTTTATAAGGACTTTAATCTTTTTCTTTTTGACATTCTAAGGTCATTGACTGAAAAAACTGAGAGCGCTTTGACAAGGATGTTTCGAAAAGATACCGGATTATATATGAATGCCTAGACTTAAATATAAATGTCAATTTCAAAATTACTACTATTAAGAACATTGAATTATAATATTTAGTTGCATCAGATAATTTGTTAAAAATTATAGATAATAAGAATGGTCAAGATATTTTGTCAGTGCTGACACGATTTTTTTTTCTGAAAAAATATGTTGATAAGATAAGAAATCATCAAAAATCTAGATTCCCAGCACTCTCGTGGCAAGATTAGCCAAGGATAAATTTGATAAGAATGTATCATAGTTCAGTGATAATGGACTCCGAAACATATAAAAGAAACTAAAATTTAAAATCATACAAGACTAACATAGACCAGAGACTTTTTTGGAACAGGCGTAAAAATGCAGCGGAGTTAAACATGATTTTTGAGATCTCCACTCGTCAACTTCGTACTTATTTGGCCTTTTAAATTTATTTTGATTCGAGCGTCACTGATGAGTCTTTTATAGACAAAACACGCGTCTGGCGCAAATATTAAATTTCGATCCTGGTATCTCTGATAACTTTATTTATCCCCTCTAGCCAATGTAGAAAAAAAACCAAGCACACAATAGTAACCGTTCTGGGTCCGTTTTTGCAGCAATATAACTTCTCCATAATTAATTTGGGAAATCTGTTATCGTCACGTTCATCGTTTTCAGTCGTTTTGTTTGTGTCAATTGCAAGAAAACGATCTAAATATTAATCTTTGTGGTAGTATCTTTAATGTCAAGTAGGATATATGAGATGCAAGCATTCGGTGAAATATTGATTACTAGTATTGGGTAACAGTACCTCATCCAAATGTCTAAAAGTGAAATAAGATTAATAGTAGCCTTTTCTCTTGTTTCTGTGAAGGCTTTGCCTGAATTCTGCGTCATAGGAATACCACTTCCAGTCGGCAAAAAGTAGTGCTATGTCATAGATAAAAAAGTGCAGTTGTCAACCTAGTCAGGAATATCCATCCGTTTGATGTGTACGAGGTTTTGATTAGCCATTGCTTAGGAACTTTCCGTTTAAAATTTTCCTCGTAGTTCGGTATTTTTGTTATTTGAGATTTTTCACATGTCCATTATATTTCATAAGGGATTAAAATTCATATTGTGCACTTTTGATTTTTTTAGGTGATCGAAAGATTTTTTTAAATGAAACGCTTTGACAAGAATGTTTCAAATAAATACCATTATTATGTCTGAATGTCTAGACTTAAATATAAATGTCAATTTCAAAATTACTACTGCCAAGAACATTGCCATATAATATTTAGTTGCATCGGATAATTTGTTAAAAATTATAACTCAGTAGAATGGTCAAGATATTTACAGTCAGTATGATATGATTTTTTGCAACGTTTTCGAATAAATATGTTGAAAATCTAGAAAATCATTAAGAAACTTAATTTCTAGCACTCTCGTGGCAAGGTTAACCTTAGATTAAATTAATAAGTTGAATGCCCTTTTTGGCCGTATAGCTCTGTATAACATGTTTATGTCATATACATTCTCGTCTTTCATATGTTTGGGTTTGAGAATTTTTTTTCTACCTGTTAAAAATAAAATCACTCTGAGGTTAAAAGATTTTAGAATTTTGATAACTATCGGGGATTTATACCAAACTTATAGAGAAGAAAATTTTGTATAAAATTTTTCCTGTTTATTCATTATTTACTTGTAAATGGAAGTAAAGTTTTAACCAGTAAACAACACATTCACTCTGGTTAAAGTTTTAAAAATATGAATAACTATCCAGGATGTGTACCAAAACAGAAGCTTGCTTATGAACAAAAGGTAGTATCTAGAAGGAAAACATATTTTCTGTATTCAATATACTACTTATAAATGGACTTTCAGTTTGTAAACATTACATACACTAGAACTCACCCGTGATATCGCGGGTCCGTGACTGAATTAAAGTATGCGCAAGTCTTAAATATCTTTATTTAGCTGATAAGATTAGTTATTCGTAAGATTATACTTATATTTCATTATTTATATTATTTGTTGTCATTCTCCGCCATTGATACAAACTGTTTGTAATTATAAAACATGTATGTAATTATTCACTGATGCTATTATATTCGTATATTAAATTCTATAACCTGTATTGCTTCTGAATAAAAGACTATTATTTAGTATTGGTAATATTAATTTTTTGGAAAACAAAAGGTCCTGGAATGGAGCATTTTTTAATCAACAGCATTGTCTTATATTAGTTATAAATAGAGTTGAAATATTTGATTCGCTGTTTTACGTCATGCCCGCTAACAAATTGAAAACTGTACCTATACGCATTATTTTTAGTCCAGATATTTAGTATTCGTATTGTTATCTTAGAAAGTCTTACTGATTAAAATACTACAATAGGTAACAATTTGACAATTTGGTAGTGTCAACCCTGATTATGACCCGTGTATATAGCATATTAATCCTAAGTACATCGTTTGGTGGTGCGCCTGTCAGATGCGGAATGTACATATAAGGTAATAGGTAACAGGTGAATTTACTATTGGTATCGACATCGGACTCGACCCGGAACTTCTTAATTATTGGCAATATTAATTACTTGGAAAACAAAAGGGCCTGGAGTGGTGTAATTTTTTATCTACACCTTTGTACTATATCAGTTATATATAAAGTTGAATTATTTGATTCGTCGTTTTTACGTGATGACGGCTGACAAATTGGACCTCGTAATTTTAGTATTATAGATTCTGCAGTTAAAGTTTTTAATAAATTTATTAGAAACATAAAGTAGGTGAGACACTAGGTTCCGCGGAACCCTGACCAATTATTTTTTGAGACAAAGACACGGCGTTTTGTTTCAACAAATGTAATGGTGACCTGAAAACCTCGATTTCAGTCGCTCTTTCTCATACCCGACTGTTGCAATTTTGACATCAATAGAATTGCTGGTCCATATAATAAAGTCCTTACAAAGTAAACATGCACGATTTTAACGTTTCAATTGAGATATGTAAACGCCATATAATAAGGAACATAAGGCCGGTAGTGTACGGCTGCAAAATAGAAAGTAAACGGAAATCGTTTAACTCGTTTTATACATGTAATTTTCAAGAAAACATCTAAATACGAACTTTGTTTTGTTAGCATCCTTAATTGCAAGTTCACCGGATAAATGAGATGCAAGCACACCCTGAAAAATCCTTAATGGGTACCAGGTCTTCCTCCTTTATCTGAAAGTGAAATACGATGAAAAGTATTTTTTTTCTTTTTGCCTCTTCAGAATGTTTTGTATTAATTCGGCATCACAGGAATACAACTGCAAGTCGACATGTACATGTGCAATTTAAAGAAAAAGTGCGTGGTATTATTTTTAATTTTTAATAGTAGTGATTGGAAATTTGGAACAGATTTTTAGAATTTGTAACAATCTCCATCTGCTGATTGAGTGCCCTTCATCACAATGTTTTTGAATGTCACCTTTTACTGTAGAAACAAGATTTAAGCATTTCAGATTTAAGATTCCTAACAGAAAAAAGACGCTTAATGCTTTTGTGTATTCAACAACTGTTATCAAGGTAACACGAAGAAGTTATTCATTAAAACACTTGTATTGCGCACTACTTGCGTTGACTTCTCTGTCCCCTAGTTGATAGATTGATAGATGATATTTTAATGGATATTATTTATTTGCGATATTAGCAAAATGCAGATTTAATTTAGGAAAACATATTCTGTTTCATCAGAGATATAAACTTCGTTATTCATTTTCTGAATTGATTTTTAATATAGTTTAACGAACATATATAGTGGCTTATATTCAGCCATGAAATTACGCTTACGTTAAAACGTGACATCTTTGTTGGTGTAAATGAAAGCTTTCTTATCTATATATATCAAAATAACCACAGCCTGCAGAGATAAACACGAGTCAATTATATTCATCTATCAAACATGCTTGTAATTGTCGTTGGTTTAAATACCATCTGACTTTAAAAAAAAAATGTGTTTTTCATAATTACTTTGGTTTTATTCTTTTGAATTGTTTCCACTTTGTCTCATCGGGTGCTTTCATAGCATTAGCTGTATTGTATGTTTTCTTGTTACGGTGGTATTCAAGCAAGATTTATTCTAATATGAATCATGATATGTATATGAGTATTTTCATTTTATGACATCTTAATAACAGGTTTTTGGTAGAAGCTTAATAACAGATAATGCATTGTTATGAAAATAATAGTATGTGTTGCTGATGAACATGACTTATGATTTTGTGAATAATGCATGTCTACCTTGCTTTTTCATGTTAATTATATATCGATTTAGCATCTATATCAAGGTTGCAGTGGTCACGTGTGGTATCATCATCATGTTTGATACATAAACCTTTCAGATATATAAACTTATAGAAAATAGATAAACAGACATTTCAAATTAAAGTAAAGATTGTTTTGTAACACTGACTTGAATTTCATAATATAAAAAAGAAGATGTGGTATGATTGCCAATGACACCATAATTTCTGGGGTACAAATACACAAGCGTAGACAAAGAGTAGAATACTAAGTAAAGATATCACTGATGTAAAGTCTTTCATAGCATGCACTGTGCTCATTTAATAATGGATACAAATTGTATTTGTAAATTGTCTTAATAGAAATTTAATTTTTGTATATTTCTTCAAAAGAAACGTTAGTGGTGTGTAAATTTCCTCAAAGAAAATTTCATTTGAGGAAATCGTTTTTTCTCAATTTTTTTATGTACCGGATTTCCATAAATGAAACTTTGAAGCGATTAATATCCTCAAGGTTTATCCCCTGCACAGTTATCAGCACTTTTGAGCTGACATATTATATCATTGTTATCTACATTTTCTGTAAGTTTACTGTTTATCGAATGTTTCATTATGAGGTACTCTAAGGATTTTCTACCCCTTGTCATTGATAGCTTTGGCCGTATTTGGCACAATTCTGTGAAGTTTCGGTATTTTTACTAATTTTCACAACCTCTGCTGGTAAACTTTTAGTATACGAGGATATTACCAGGAGAGAAGACTTGGTACAGGCATTTTCTTATGTAGAAATTGGTGAATTAAACCTGGGTATATAGCTAATTAAACCTTTCACTTGTATGACAGTTGCATAAAATTCCTTAAACAGATATAATATGTAAAAATGTAAAAAAAAAAAGAAAAAGGGTACAACAGTCAACATGGTGTTATAATCGTAATTACTATAAAGAAGCAAATATATCAACAAAGATCAACTAAAAAGCATATTGACAAAGCACATTAGCAAAACCAAAATACATAAAAACAAAATTAATCATAGAACAATAATGCAATGACGGGATGTAAAAGAACCGAGTCACGTCAAATGGGTATTGCCATAAATCCGTTGGATGTGTTTTAGTTGAAGTAAGTCTCTGATGCATGCTTTTGTTTTTTTTCATCTATTTTCAAATCGTACTTTCTTGTTAATTTGGCCTGTTGATACTATTTGTAATGCTTTTTTGTTATTAGATGTTTCCTTATTCAGGGTTATATCTGGTCTGTATTGAAAAGGGTTTGGTATTACTATAATTTTTGTAAAAATATTTCAGTCCCCTTTTAAAGTGTATACCTAACAACAAAATTATTTTAATTAACCTGTGTATAATGTTATTGTTAGTGGCGGATTGTTATTCAAGGTTATTATTGTTTTTATGATATTGTTTATCCGGTTTTCAAAGGTCATAAATCGATTGAGAGAAAACAAATATGGGTTACAAAGTGAAACACATCAACAATAAGAAGAAAACAAACGAACAACAGGAACACTGAAGTGAACAAAAAATAAAACGAGACCGCTGTTTGACAGAGAAACAAACTTTTTACTAACAATTGATGTATTCATGACCTGATACATGACATTTTAAGAGAAAATGGTGAGTTGTCCCTGGTTTAATGTCTTGCAAAAGATGTTTAACAAGAAACATGTTGCTCGATAATTGTTTCTTATTAAGATTCAATGACAAAATGCTGCATTACTGGCACCGAAACACAAAACACCATTGAAAAAGGATAAAACAAAACAGTTCAATATACGGCCTTTAACGATTAACAAAACCCATATCTTATTATATTATAGCAAACGCGATAGTCTTTTAATAGACTTATTTTTACCACAGCGTATTGAACTTCCAGAGGAGATTCTATAGACAAAAGCTGATTACACACTAGGTATTTGTTACTTTATGACGTAATTCTTTTATGATTTGTACTGTTATAAGTAATAATCATCCTTTAAAAGTGTAAGAACACAAAATCTTAGCAAAATCATCTTACTTTTTTCATGGATTGCAAATATGATGCGCAAAAGCGTGTTTTCGGAGTATTGTCTTTTATTTTTTTTTATAAACTGACCTGTTGAAGGTTGTTAATTTGCCTGTAATATGTAGTTCACAGATGAGGCAGATTTCTGTCAGGGTCTTCAACTTGTTTGCAAGGATGAAATAAGATAAGTCATTGTCGTTTTAAATCACGTCCACTATATAAAAGATAGCTTTTCCTTGTAAAGTCCAATGTTTGGTCAGTATCTTGTTGTCATCTTTTCCGTTGGATCTGAAAAAGGGATAACACAGAAATCGGAAACTTAACATTATATTTTGACATTTTTCTAGATATCGACAATGACCAAGAGACATAAGAGATCCCTTCGTATCTGTTATTGCAAACTGTATTTTTTATTGTAACATTTTATAAGCCACTTTATACTTCAGAGCTTGTGTTTGTACTCAATATTTTCTTGAAGTATGATTGCTATGCTTACAAGGAAACAACTTAAGAAGGATGAAGTCATCGCTCCGACAGTTTTCGGGTTCTTCCATAACTTCGTCGTATATAACTGAATGTCTGTCTTTAATAGCCAAGGATAATCAATTTAGTCGTGCCTACAATACTTAAATTTTTCTCGTTTATTTCATATTACCGATCTCAGCTAACCATTCGATTCTAATTTGTTAAGATCAGCCCAACATATGATATAAACCTGGTGGAATGCAAAAAGTATCAGCTTACCATTCTGAAATTCCAAATAGATATAGGAAGATGTGGTGTGAGTGCCAATGAGACAACTCTCCATCCAAATAACAATTTAAAAAGTAAATCATTATAGGTTAAAGTACGGCCTTCAAGATCACCTATAAAGTTTGGTACAGTTCATATTGTGAAATCTTTGGTGTTCTTCCTTTTGTTTTCCTTTTCATCGTTTTCTTTTGGCTGTGGTTTTATCTGTCTTGGTTTTAATCTTTTTGATCGCCTTTTGTCATCGTCCTACCTTGTTTATTAACAGTTTTATTTGAAAGTATGTTAACACCAACGTGATGGTAGAATTAGTTCTTTACATTATAATTAAACTGCTTGTTTCGATAGGTATTAAGGAATGGTATTCGTCTTACAACATATATTTCGCCTTGCATCAGGCTCTCTCAAAAGATTTTGTGAGAATAAACCCACCCGAGGCTTCAGATTCAACTCTACATGTTGATCCCACGTGGACGCGTATTTATATTTATATATCCCGAACAGCCAAACGAACGTTCCTATTTTAAGACAAGTCAAGTTTATTTACTTTAATGAACCCGCGTTTTTATAATAACTCTCACAATATCACAATAATATGAGACATTTTCCCTAACTGTTACTATTTGACACAACCCTTAAAGAAATCGTAGAAGTCTCAACTGAAGGTTCTCAAAAGGCAATTCAATATGTCAATAGTCGAGTAAAACGCAATATCGTCGCTCAAGGTTTTAACTATCAGACATTTTGTTATGATTCTATATTAACCTCTAGTGCAAAAGATTTTATAGTTATTTATCTTAAAATGTACTTTCAAAATGTTACAGGATTGAAAAAAGTAATTTCACAAAATACTGAACTCCGAGGAAAAGTCCCAAATCAAATGTCAAAAATAAAAGCTTGATATAACTTCACGAATGATAAATTTACAAGTCAAATTATTCAATTATTTTATCTGTTCAGTTAAATTTCAAATTACTAAGAAAACGACCGTTGGGGGTGGGGGAGGGGGTGGGGGATTGGGGGAGGGGGTAATGATTTTTCAAAAAAATATATTTCCCTTATATAGACCCTTTAGTGGCATTTGGCTGTTATCTGTTCTATGGTGGGGTTGTTGTCTTTTTAACACATTCCAAATTTCCTTTCTCAATTCTTATATTCTAATCCCCAATTTGACTAAAAAAATATTTCACCAGAATTCCAGGCGATATAATTATGCATATGGGTACTCATTGCAAAAAGTAAAAAACAGGTTGTGCTGGATAAAATGAGCATTTGAAAAAAACCAAGTCACATTCGGACCCCTTCGGAGGTTTTTAATTTTTTTTAATCGGGAAATCTTCAATACTTGACTTTACCAAAATATGAGTTGATCTTTATCAAACTCTTAAAATGAAACAAGTGTTAAAGTATTATGCATAAGCATACTTCGTACAACTTGTTTTGATCACATCTTTATTGATATAAATGCGTTTTGACGTAATAAGTCTCGGCACTATACTGTAATTATACAAACTGTACAGATGACAATCAGTCATTTTGGCAATATAAGCGACCAGATATCCGATTAAGACACCCGCAAACATCAGGTGCAACGTGACTTAACGAAGTTAATTAGATGAAATATTACAGAAGTAGTGTTTTGAACGCGTATATACTGTTAACACATTGGTGCTTAATTTCTTATCTTGTATTGCAGCTAGAATTGTAATTAGCTATTGGTTTCTGACCTTCGAAAATTTAGTGCAAAAATACAATAAAACAAAATTTATTCAATATTGATTGATTTTTGTTGCTGAAAGTCGAGTTGCTAAATACGACGCTTATCGCATACAAACTCGTAAGTTACTCTATTGTATTACGACACAATCAATAGTAACAAGACAAACACACAAATGTTTTTCACAGACAAGGATACATAATTCGACTAGCAGTCATGACAAATTATTAAATAGAGCAAATAAGCGACATCCATCGGAAGCACAAATATAAAATAGGTCAAAAAGATCAAAGTACACATTTGAGCTATCCGTCAATAAAACCGCCCTAAAAAAAAAACCCAACCCCCAACGGTGTTAAACAATAATTTTTAACTAAAAAGATAATACTTATTGAACAATATGTCTTGTAAATGTAGCCTTCGAGTTAAATAATTGTTCAAGGCTTCACACGGTTGCCAATAATTGCCTAAATTTACTTCAATTGAACTTTAATGGACAGTTGTCTCATTGGCTAACACATCACATCACATTATTTATATTCGGCAGAACAATATCAATGATGAACTTTTCCCCCAATACAATGTATCTCAAACGACGAAAAGCAACAATCCACAATGTGAACAAAGCTCACAGAAAGGGTCCGTTACCAGTTGATAATTATAAAACTATGATTAACAATGACAAACTTTTATATAACACCTGCAAAGTAAACCTGAATGATTAAGACATGACAAAATTAAACTATCAACAGGAAGTATGAATAAAAGCTAACTAATAATTGAAAGTTATTTTTGAATGATTGTCTATATATTTGATTCCATTTTGTATTTCATTCGCATATGTGGCATAACATTTTGTCTGTTCCGAATGACTTCACGCTATGTATGAAATGGTCTCGTGATCGAATATTACATACGATGATTAAACGCATCGTTTCTATGGTGTTTTTTTTAATTTCTTACTGATAAGTTCGCGTAATCGAATATTTCATACGACGATTTCACGCATTGTTTCGCCCGAAATGTCCACGTAATCGAAATTACATACGTCATAAATTTCATATTCACTTTCTCTACAAGTAGATTGTCTTTGGTAAAATACAATTAAACAATTGTTATATATTCTATAAAGGTCACATTTAATGAGAAACCGTGGATGTCTTAAACCGAACATATATAGTAAAAGAATAATCGCCTAAATAATGCATATGCAAAATATGAAATATTTATATACATTAAGGTTTTTCTCAAGTAATATTTCGTGGAATTCTGACAGCACGACAATATAACGGTGCAATGAAATTCCCTCTTCGGTAGTTATTAGTACAATGACGTCACAGTTATATCCAGTATCAAGAAGCAAGTTCTTTTATATCAAAACATAAAAAAGGAGATAATTGTACATCTAAATATGTTAAAATGTCAAACAGTCTCGTACAATATTTGACGTATTTAGTGTCATATATGAGTGTGGGTTGTATCCATCTATCCTTAGCACTGTACGTTTGTGTAAATTTTGAAAAGTGAAAATAAGTGTTCCAATAAAACATTCATGATTCAACGTGCTATCATTTCAACGCAACAGCAATTCTAGCTTTTAAATGGAACTAAAATAATTTAATGCTTCTATAAGACCATAATGAGTTTCGGTATAACTTTGTATTCGCAATCCGTTGTTTGTTCTTCGCCACATTTGAATAATAATTTTTATGTATTGGTCTTTGCTGTCTATCATTTGTCATGTTGTAAACATATTTTCGTTGCTATGGCATATATATGTTTTTTTTTGTATTCATTCATTCATTTATTCAACACTCGTCTACTCAGATTAAACGAAACATAGTTTAACCAAACTTTTGCATGACACTAAGGGTGTCCAGATTATAGTTTGAATTATAACAAACAGGTCATCAGCCACAGTCATATATCTAGAAAACAATAAAAAGATGTCGAAAATCAGAAGGATTAAAAATGTCCATATTGTCAAGCACTTTCAGAATGCATGAACTTATCAAGTGACTCCGTACAGCAGTTATTGTATTAATTAAATATTTTGACTAATTCTGGAACTTTTGGCTGCCATTACTATAGAAAGACACTTTTTTGTATCAATGCAATATCAACACATTGAGGATATGTAATTACATTGAATAACCTCTAAATGTAATAAATAATGCTACTTTTCTCTGTTTCGACCTACCAAAAGTCAATATATAATTTAAATTTTTCGTTACCTACCAAAGGTCAACATATAACTATTATTCCTCGTTACCTTCCAAAGGTCAATACACGATTCTACCCTTAACCACTCTGATTACAGTAATAAACACATCCACTTTGTCGATCTTTCAACAGTACAGTAGAATTCATATCGCAGATTAAGACTCTTAGAAACAAATCAATGTGAGATCACGACCTGATTATAAATATTAACAGATTTCCCAGATGAACAATTAAGAAAGCAAATACTCTGATGTGCTTGATGACACTATTATCATCATTACATCTCCAATGTATATACCTTACCTGTTAGATCAATATACCAAATTACAAACGTGTCATTCAAGGATTAAAAATATATTAAGTTGCACGATTCCTACATTATATTAGAATGCAACAGGAAATAATATTTACGGATTAGTGATGTAGTGCATCCTCAAGGATTTAGAAGTTTCAAAAATCTCTTGTATAGTAATGTCAGGTTAAGGATTTAACTTAAAAAAATATATCATAATTATAATGCTTTCAATATCCCAGCTTCTAACCTAGCACAGAACTGAAATTTCAAACCCATTTATCATAATAAGTATATCATTTCCCTTCAGGAACATAAAATGTATTTGAAAAAATATTGAAACTAGCTTGCTCCTAAATAAACCCATATATATATATGTTGTTACCGTTTCTCAAATTATGAGTCAAATAAAATGGTCAAAAAGAAGTGTAGATTAACTTTAAGCACAGATTTACAACAACATAGAGATTATAATATTTCTGCTAGATATTCCTTGAGGGCGTTAGGCCAAATGGGTGTATCGAATAGGGTGTATCGACTTGCTACCCAGAGATTATTGTGAATGTAGATTAGGAGGAGGGTCTTCCAGTAATACCAGGCGTTGAAATGCATGATGAATGCAGGGTATTTTATACTATTAAACGACATCTGGGTGTATATACACTTGTATCAAGAATAATGGAGTGAAAAATTCAGGCATTTTAAAGCACTTGTCGTTAACTCCTCGTCTTTACACGATCATCCACTTAGCACCTAATCCCCAGATAAAATTGACGTCACAAAATAAAAAGCAAATATTTTCACGTCACAATGCCCACTGAGGCTTTGTCCCCAAATGACCCCAGGTAATCCTAGGTTAATCATTCATAAAACGGAAATTTGATACTCGTCTATAATTCCTTGCAACTATCTTTGTTCCTTATTCTTTATCTAACCAATACTCCTGTTCTAATTGCCTCTTATAGTTTCAAGTTACTGAACGTGTGTCTAATCTTATGGCAATTAAACAGAAAAGATTTCAAATTTTAAAAAGAAAAAAAAAGTTGTACATATGGACGATGTATGTCAATACATTACAATCATACAAGTGAAAGGTTTAGCTAGCTATACAATGTTGTAATCCATTCGTTTGATGTGTTTCAGCTTTTGCTTTTGCTATTTGATTATGGACTTTCCGTTTTAAATTTACCTCGGGGTTTGGTATTTTTGTTATTTTGATATTTAGTTAATATAGTTCCATAGAAATAAAGACGCTGTTGGAATAGTTGCATTTTTATTCCTTTTCTCAATAGAACTTAATTTAAAACAGTTAAATAAATAGTTGTTTACAGTTTACTCTTCCAACAAGAACCACATCAGCATAAAGATCCATAAAGAACATGAATATTATCACTTGTAGATTATCGCGATCAGCAACTTTCAACATTTCAACTATTATTACTCGTTGCAATAGACATGGACAATACACCACCTTAATATCACCAACAAAATTATTCTCTTATTTTTAAAAATATTAAAAAAGACAATACGATAATAAATTCTTTTGTGACTTTTTATTTAGAAGCGGACAGTTGACTTTGAATATTTTTTTAAAAATTTCATTATACTTTTGGGTTGAATTCACAAATTTGGGTGATTAAAAAAAATTCGTATGAATAAAGGCAACAGGAGTATTCCGGTGTTCAAAAGTCATAAATCAATAGAGAAAAGACAAATCCGTACTTTTTTATACAATTTTGTGGGAAATCGAATTAAGTTTTATGGCGATTTGTCATGCAACGTATGTCTGAGCTTTTAGGATGATCTTTCTTTTTATTTATGTTATTAATCAATTAAACCTGTATAATTATCTAAATTGTTTGCGGTGATCGCAAAAAAAGAAAAAAAGTAAGACTATTGCCGACGCTGAAACTAGTCTAAACCTTGTTGTTATGTGTATTGGTTTTCGGGGTTTGCCTTTGCTGTTCTTCCAGTCACTGTCGAGAAACTGTACCCCGTATGAATGGAAATTACTGAATTATTTTTGACACTCCGAATATTCATTTCTTCATTCAAGCAACCAAATTTATAATATATTGAAAGATGATCTACGACAGTTACGCCTTTTCAAGTCCGGGTGCTTGTATCTGGCAATTAATGAAAAATGCATCTACAGACATAAGAAATCTCACAAAATATACCTCATTGAATGATTTGATCGGTACTTATTATGTTAGCTAACCAATATATGTAAATAGAAAAACAGATTGTTGCGGCACAGGCATACAAGAAGAATAAGGAGATGTGTTATGATTGATAATGAGATTACCACAAAATGTTCCATATATACGCAGATTAAAACAAATACCAAGCCTTTTATAAACAAGATTGATGCATTTACCAACATAATCAATTTTGTTCAAGGTAAATTAATTTAAAACAACAAAACCAGGAGTACTATCAAATTCATTCAAGTGACAAAAAAAAAAACGAATGAAAATACTAGTATTTTCTTGGAAATATAACTGTACAATTGAATTAAAAAAAATCAGTTGTGTAAAATGTCTAGAACGATACCACTACTGTAAAAATAATTGTGTAGATAGAATAAAATAGACGATTTTCATTACAATTTCATATCGATATAGACACGGTATACAATAAATAATGTTTAATCAATGATTTTAGGAAGCATATGTTTATTCTTGATAACGGTGGATGATCAGGAGTAATAATCAATTACCGACTTTTTTCCATAATAGGTGTGACGTAAGCACGATTGACAGTTCTGACACAGTGCAAATTTAGAACATTAGAAGAAACAGTTTTGGATAAAGTAGTGCTTATTTGGGTAAGTTTTATATAATATTATCGAGTAAAATGTGCATATATGTAGTGCTCGTTGTACGATTGTTTTATATAATCTGTAATCTTCTGTTTATATAAAACTAAATTGAAAAAAATGAACGTTGCCCAGGAACATTGTCTTCATATGCTTCACATCAATGCTTATGATTTCATTATGGCTTAAAATGTGATAAAACATTGAAATGTTCAATAGAAAATCACATTACGAACGCTTCAACGAACCTCAACTAAGTTTTATGTTAAACGCAAAAAAACATCACCTTATAAGTGATTGACATTTGAAAATGTAGGAAATCTTTTGAGTATTGAAAATGTTTTTTTTTAATTAAAAATAATCTCAGATTGCATTTTGATAAACAGTCTTATACATAGAGGTAAGAACTAGGATTTTTTATAGACAATGTCACACATTGATATTCTAAACAAACCACATCGTATAAATCATGTGATAAAATTCAGATATTGATAGTCTGTTGACAACCAAACTATTGGAACCAATGTTTTTTTTAGTTTTTTTTTTTATAATAAAACCAGTACTTAAGGGTCTGTCAACAAACGGGGGTTACTTTCGTTTTTTTTTCAGCAACCTATAACGCTTTTCAGAAGTATTGCTAAGATTATTTTGATTAATTACAAACGAATAAAGCTTATACGTGGATTTTAAAATAACATGATCTATTAGAAACACACATTTTTCTCTCTCCATGTAATTGAAATGTAACATTTAATTAATTAACATTAACTCGAGTATAGATAAATAAAAGCAACAGCACTAACCGCTGTTCAAAACTCGTAAATCGGGGTAACAAACCAAAACTGATGGAAACGCGTTAAATAAAAGAGGAGAACAACGACACAACATTAAAATGTAACACACACAGACACGAAATAAGCATTAGACAAAATCTGTTGAGAATAGCAAATATAACATCAAAACCAAATACGTGAATTTGGGATAGAAAACTATTGTCTCATAGTAATGTGAATTCACACTCAAATATAAGAGAAAACAAACGATACAACGGAAACACAACGTTAAAATGTAACACACACACACAAACGAACCATAATATAACAATGGCCATATTCCTGACTTGGTGCAGGACATTTTTTAAAAGACCAAAATGGTGGGTTGAACCTGATTTTGTGGCATGCCAAACCTCCCGCTTTAATGGCAATGTTATATATAACATTAAAATGACAACATAACATTACAAATAATTAGGAAAACATATTAGACAAAGAAACACACGAAAAATAGCTAACAAAAGGCACCAGGTTTAAAATTTAATACGCCAGATGTCAGATACAAAAGTTCGAAAGTCAAAACAAGTACAAAGTTGTACAGCACTGAGAATAAAAAGTTCAAAAAGGTTGTGCCGAATACGTCTGGGGTTTTCTGCTTGGGATAAGAACATACTCACCATTTAGAACATCCTTATCATAAAGAAGAACTTTTGCAAACAGTATATTTAAAAAAAATGACTAAATAAAAGATAAACATGACAAAAAACTGAAGTATAAACTAATAACAGAAAACAAAACCCGGATACATAACATTAACTAACACCAAAAAAGGACACACCAGAGTTAGTCAAGGCCTCAACGCAAAAAGTAAAAAAAGTGATGTCACATACGACATGGTAAAAAGGCACAAAAAATACGTCACATTTAAAATTCTTTAACAGCACACAAAAATCGACGTCACTGATTTGAATGACTAAAACTACTTCTCAAAAATAAGATAGAATTATGATTGATTTAAGATTATATTTGAACTAAAAACTGATATTACATTTAATAACAGTGAAAATTGCAATATAAAAAAGGGGATGTGGTATGATTGCCAATGAGACAACTATCCACAAAAGACCAAAATGACACAAACATTAACAACTATAGGTCACCGCAATACTTATAAATATCAAACTAGAAGCAATTAGACAAGTGACTATAGTATATAGCTATGTCCGGTTTATTTTAAATCTAACTGCAAACGTTAAACATCGCACAACGTACAAACCAAATCAAATCTTATAAAAGAAGGCGGTGATTAATTTGCTTCACCATAACATATGAATATAACAAAAAAGACGTCCAGACATTTGACAAAATGTGATGAGAATTACAAATATAACATCAAAACTAAGTACATGAATTTGGGATAGAAAAGTAAGATCACGCTGAACGTACACACAAGTCCAGTTATAAGAAAACAATTGGAACGTTATTTAGATACGGCCAATTGATGTAGATTTTACGAATGAAGGCAACAGTAGTATACCACTGTTCAATAGTCATAAATAAATTTGGCAAAAACAAATCCGGGTAACAAACCTTAACTGAGGGAAACACGAATATCTTGCTATCTAATTAAAAATAAAACTATACATTCTATCAAATATTTGTCTGACATAGACATCGCCAAAACTAAAAAGCAGTACAATAAATTTTGTTTGTTAGAAACATGTCTTTAAATAGTCTCGTTTAAGTCGGAATTGATTTTACTCTCTTTTCGACGGGACTCTTCATTCATTCAAAACTTAGGGACCAATAGATTTCATGTCAGGTATCCTCAAGAAGAATGCTACTTTTTAAGTACGCTTTACGCATAAAAGTTGACTTCAGCAATGGATCGCTCAAATAAGGTGACTCTGTTGATTGAATTTATCAATGTAAGTTGAGAGGCTTTACAGGATATAAGTTTGTCCTTTTCATTTCTTAACTTCATCTTGAAATAGTTGTTGTGTTCAGTTTATATGTGACATTTTCTAAAAAAAATATTATTTTCAACTCCCACATAGTGAACTAATTATATTTTAGTTACATTTAATCAGCATATACATTTATAGTATATCATGTGGCAAAACCGTAATTCTGAATTTCGTTGATAAATATTCATATCAAACCAACCATGCTATCTGCAGGGTAAATAACCATTTAAAAGGCAGGAGGTATGCTAACAATTAAAACAAATATTAGGACGAAATGTTCTGCTTGCCAATCATACATATATCCATTAGAGACCAATGCTGACATAACAATAGTAAACAACAGTTACCTATAGGTCACCTTCAGATCTTCAATAATAAGAACAAACAAATTCTATATTGTGCGACATACATTGTTTGCAGGGCAGTGGTGTAACAAGAAAACATAGGAACAAACTGTTAAATTCAATTGGAAATGAATAATATGAATGATGTAAAAATCCTCTGGCAGAAGAAAATGCTTTATGTATGAGAAAGTAGAGAGCATGTTTGAAAGGGGCACTTGCTACGAGATATATAAACAAATCTAAAGTTTGATTTGTTTTCTGTTCAATCAATAATGAAAGTGAAATAGTGAACAATTCGCTTTTTGCAGCCAAAAGGGTTCAATTTTGTCAAATTACGCTAAGAAACATTGATAATTAGGTATTCACTTGGAAGAGAATGAGTCGACCTCTTTAAATCCGTATTCATGTGAACTTCAATTTAACCTTTAGCTAGAGATTAACAACGCATGCATTGCACGTGTACTGGTTATTTTATGAAAAAGAATGTCAACAATGAAAGTGAAACTACGGCAAATCATTTGATTACTAATTCGATGCACATAAAATCATTCTTATACGGTTAAAAACAATGAGAAACATCTATTTTTCTCACCAGCCCAGTAGCCAGTATTTCGGTACTGGCATGAACATACGGATTGTTTGTGTTATCAAAATTTGCTGTTACAAAATATTAGAAATTATTATAAATTAAGGAATGTATCTCCCCCATGCAAAGCTCTGATTCCTCTTACGAATTTGACTATACTTTTTGGAACTTTTGGATTATAGCTCTTCATCTTTTATATAAGATTTGGATTTCAAATATTTTGGCCACGAGCATCACTGAAGAGACATGTTTTGTCGAAATGCGCATCTGGTGCAACAAAATTGGTACCGTTGATTTTATTTAATCTATAAAATAAAATCAAACAGACTTATAAAAATTCAATTGCACATGTTGGTTTAATCTATTCATATCTTTATTTATGTTTACATCGCTTATATGGTCATCTGAGGTCAAATCGATAGTTGATTAGATGGCGTCTGGACTAAAATACACACGAAACGAACCTATATATTATCTACCCCATGCTCTCTAAACTGTCTATTTTAGACTTTTGATAGTTTGAATAAATGTTTTACATTGTTATAAATCAAATTTGAAAATTTGAGTTAAATCGGTGACCATGAAATTGACAGCTAGTGCCCCTTTAAAGTAGTCCTTTACAAGCGTTACTAAGTGTCAGATTATTACCCGTCAATTGAAAAAAAATATATACATTGCCAAAGAAAGCCTATGCATACAAAGTAGGTGCTCCCACTGAATTTCATTTAAAAAGACCGGTTTAACACTTTTCATATCAATAGGTTGTGACCCACATCAACAAACCACGACAAAATCCCTGCGCTAAACATTACCCGGTAATGCAACGTTGCTGGACAGATGTGTTATAAACACTAACACATCCTGCATGAGCGTAATCAGTATAGGTTCTATTTCTTTTGTAACGTTATTGATAGTGTAATTGTTTTCAACCGATCAGCAAACACTATTGGCAATTTGTTTTATCTATCATATCAATAGAAAAGAATTTAGCACATTTTCATTATCCTGTTTATAACAAACCCTTAGAAAATGATTTTTGATTTATTCGACAAAATATTGGCTAAGAAAATTCAAGGAATCATCTGGTTAAGTTTGAAATGGATTTATCGCTGTCAACTTTACAATAACTTTGATAAGGATTAGTCAATATTTGTAATGGTGTAGTACGTTCTCCATTAAGATAAATTGCCTCCATCGATGAAATATTCCTTGTAGGGATTCAATTAACTCCAGTTTCTCAGTTTTTTAAAGGTAAGCAAATTTAATTTGAAAGTATGATAGATTTATATTTCATTATTTTAGTTTGTATACGTTTGTCTTAAATTTTTTCAATTATAAATATAAATTTTCATATTCGAATTTGACGAGTTTTTAACAAAAACCTGAAAGAAAGCTTATAAACACATGATATATTATTTCCACCATAATCCCAGCAAATGTAATACCCTGCATTCATCATGCTTTATAATGAAATAAGGTTTAATTGCCGATTAACGCCCCCTCCACAACCATTTAAAGCTCTTATTTTGCATTGACCATAATGTACTAGTGTAAATTAGACAGTTATCTACGTGTAATACAATGAAGGAAATTAAATGCTATCACGTGACACTACAATTCTCGTTGTGTCCAACAGGAAAGCCAGTCATGCCAGACAGATTTCGCCACTAAACTATATAACAAAAAATTGAAACTCCTCGATAAAGATTCAAAACGTACAAAGAAAAGTGATGAACTCTTATTTAGGATGTCGTGTAATTTCAAATACAGTTTGACAGTATAAGAAGACAAAATTGTTTCCTGTTTCAGATAAGGTGTCTTGAAATATTATCATAAAGGAACGTTGGTCATTAAATGCGTTAGTTTTCTTATATTGTTCAAGCCTATGTTTTACAACAGACGATTTTTTGAGTAATAGTTGTTTAATTACGGGTAAAACACTTTTATGGTAAAAATAGTATCTCTCGTGATTATAAATCGTGTATTACAATTGAAAACATACGTCATTCAAATAACTGATTCTTACTGAATAGAAATGATAAAATCTAATTGATACGGCTTATCCATTTTCAGAAATGGATTGGAATGGTATAGTGGTGAAACAAAATACTGAAAGACCAACGCTTTAAAGGATTTACATCTTCATAAATTGTGAAATCCTAAAAAAAAACATATTTGAAAATTGATATATTCAGCGGATTACGTTAAAATATATAAGCAACTGTAACAATGCCACGTGTTCATCCGAACGAAAAGAAAGAGGAGAAAAGTAAACGATTCAGGCTTAAATCTAAATCTTCTGAGTCAAAAGAAGAGAGTTCCGAATCGGAAGAAAGTTTATACAACTCTTGGAAAAATAAACTGAAGAGACTAAAACGAAACAGAAGGATAAACAAAACTGAACAAGATAAACAGCATCAAGCAGAGGATATATCAAAAACCAATGGATGTAATCCTATAAAATCTAATGTAAAGACTAAATCGAGAAAGAAAAAGAAAGAAAATGGAGAAGTGGACTGGGAAAGCAAAACACCGTTTGTTTTTACTTTTTCCCCAAACAGTTTCCCGCCAATTGCAGAAGCAGAAGAAACATTCTTCATTGAAGACACCATTCCAGGTACGTTTTCTGTTGTTACCCGGCTCGTGCATATACATTTATTTACATATTCATTGAAGAATTCCTGGACTCTAATATGGAAAATCTTCTATTCCGTTTTTACATACAAGAAAAGGTTGATCATTCATATTTCTTTCGGTTTGCTTTGGGTGTTAAATGAATATACATCATGGGATTGCGTTTAAATCCCAAGTTCGAGGATATAGGTGTTTACCATTGTATGATAACTTAGTATTTCAAAAAGTATATGCCTCTCTGGAAATAATAAGAAAAAGGCATTTTCTGTGTTGTTTTGGCGGATTTTTTTTAAAGAAAAATTTAAACAAATAACGACTACAATTCATGCACACAGAAAAAAAAATGTTTAGTAGTAACAGTACTAGATATTAAACAATGTAGATGTGCATTTATCTTATGTCATGGATTTCCAATTTCTGAATTTTCTAACTAACTTTAAGTTAAATGTATTACAAGTATATCGTAGTTAAGTATACACGTAGAGTGCATGTCCGCACTAATAATTCAAGTTTCAACGACTATGTTTATGTCAAGTGTTTGCTAAAACCTTTAATTTTGTCCAAGCTTTGAAAATATACGATTTTTCATCTTTTGGACATAAGGCATTATAGTAGTCCCTAAAACACACACACACATCTTTTTATTATAAAACAGCATCCGATTTTTCTTTTATTTCTACCATTTTAAAACATTAACCACTGTACTCTTTGACATTAAATGCAGAAAATAATGACACTATACTGGATTATATTCTATTTACATTTAATCTCTTAAACCAGTATTTAAGTCGCAAAAGTAAGGCATTGTCCTAATAAAAATTGCATCTCAATGTTATGCTTACGGCTGTTGTTGTCATGCGAATATGATTTTAAAGACAATGTGCTTGTTTTATCCAATTATGTTAACGTTCGAAAATACTGATAAGTATATTTATCATATACTTAGCATTGATATGATAGCTTTTGCATATGTGTAATGAGCGGAAGTACACAAGCCATAATCTCCCACCCAGGCTGATAACCCATATCAGCCCGGGCTGATAACCCATATTAGGGGCGTCTCGTGCAAAAAACCCATAACAGTGCTTCTCGTGCAAGTTACCTCCGTTGTTTCTGGTATCGATTGTTTACTTTTCCATTGTGACGTGAGATATTTTTTATGACGACGTCAGATATTTTTTGATGACGACGTCAAAATTTACGGGATAGTTTAGTACTTGCTAACAAACGTCATTGACAATTAAGAATCATATTATAGTACAACAAAGATGGAGTAATAATGATCATAAAACTCTTCCAAATTTTCAATGTTTCAAAATGCCTCTATAGGAAATGTTACCATACATATTATATTGATGTAGTGATGCTGCTGTTGGACAATTATAGTATATTTGATTCATGATTTAACTTCTTTATAAAGTTTTTGACTGTTTTAGTTATTGCATTTGTTTATTTGCCTCTCATAAAACTATTGTCGGAAGTATATGATAAAGCGATTAAAACATGGCCTTTTCCATATCAGCCTGGGTATCATCCCTCGACCCATATCAGCACCTCGACTCCGTCTCGGGCTGATATGGGGGTCTCGGGATGATACCCAGGCTGATATGGAAAAGGCCATGTATTAATCTCTATATATCACTATTTGTATAATGTAGCATTTGTTCACCACATTAAGATATGATAATGTCATTCTTTAATTAAAATATAATATGGACAAAGTAGTTCTAACTGACTTCCAATTTGTATTGTGTTTGAGCCTGGCGCTCGGCAATGTGTGTAGAGACTAGTAAGGTACCCGCGGAAAGTAGAGAAATAGACATCAATAAAAAAATGGTTTGAAATTGCCGAGTTAGTATCTTTTCTATGTTATCATCACATTTGTAAAGATATTTAACCACAGCGTATATTATACTAGCTATAACCTCTTTTTAACAGCAATATATTTTGATTGACCAATGATCCTAAATCGAGATGGTAAGTCCCTTTGTGCCTGTACGTTGTAAGGCTCACGTTGAGTACTGAATATCACGTCACTGTAATTTCGCGGAGAAAATCAACTGATTGGATCATATGTATACGCAAATAAAGTAACAAAAATACAGAAGCAATTAGGCTTTTATTTACATCTCCTCATATACATAAATTAATTGACCACACATATTCAGATGTGAAAGGAAATAGCGTAGTCATGTAATTAGTTCAAGGGAAAAGTCGACACAAGTAGTGAATTAAAAACACAATAGTTTGTCTTTGTGCGAGTAAGGCCAAGGATGCTTTATTGTACGACACTGTCCTCTGCACAAAAGATAAATAGATAATAAAAAATATGATATATGATGACATGTTTATTGATAATGTAGACATAATAACTCATAAATAGCGATTAACGTGCTGAGAATAGGAAATCGAAGATGCATTAATTTAGACCTTTATAAAATGGTTTGACTAAATGCACCATTGGTAAGAGGACTGTTTTCACGTAATGATCGTTTACTTTAAAATTTGTTTTAACCTTAATGTTTCTAATACGTGATTATTGTCATATTCATAGAACGTATTGACATTTATTTGTCTAAAGCATGAGAGCGGATCCAAATCCTCAATGATTTCTCTTGATATCGGTTGCTATTTGCTTGGTTTTATCAAGATTTTGATTTTTTGCTAAAAGACTCCTGGTTTTGGTTTACGCGGTTATTCTAAAACCGATTTGTTACTTGACTTCGTTTGTACCATTTCGTCATGCTCTTCGTCAGCGTCCAGCTAAAAAGCAACCCCTCTTATTAACAAGTGTTTTTTTTTCCAATTGTGTTTCATCATCCTTAAGGCGTAATACCACCAATGATTTTCCCTATGAGTCTTTATTAAATTTGCACTTTTCAAAAAAATGTGCAGAATTTATCTTTTTATGCCCCACCTATGATAGAAGAGGGCATTTTGTTTTCTTGTCTGTACCTCCGTTTCTCTGTCTGTCTCTTCGTTCGTTCGCGTGTCCGTACGTCAGTTCGTCCCGCTTCAGGTAAAAGTTTTTGGTCAAGGTAGTTTTTGATGAAGTTAAAGTCCAATCAAGTTGAAACTTAGTACACATGTTCCTTATGATATGATATCTCTAATTTTAATGCCAAATAAAAGTTTTGACCCCAATTTCACGGTCCACTGAACATAGAAAATGATAGTTCGAGTGGGACATCCGTGTACTGGGGACACATTCTTTTTTTTGAAACGAGTAAAGTTTTACCCTGTCCAGTACTATAGAAAAAAATTTCATGTAACATTTTATTGCAAATAAGAAAATAACAATCACTGGAAGTTATCCAATCCAAATACCCCCTTATTTAACCTGTTGTACAAGATTTAGCAACCATGTTAGCTCAATTTTTCAAAATATTCTATAGAAACCCCAGACAAAAAAATAATAATGGTGCTCTGAAATACCTAAGAATCATGTTTATAAAAATGTTTTACTGCAATAAAATATAGGATTAATTACCTACAACTGTCAAATTCATGAAAATATTTTTCCGACCTATTTTCGTTTACAAACGGATGTGACGTACCATGATTTGGTTTATTACACATTTAACAATATTTCAGAGGAAATAAATTGTTGCATGATACAACTTTTAGAATTCTCTTCATTATTAGAGGAATTAAAAAAATGCATGTTAGCCTCCTCGGTACAAGTTAGATTTTCGACAATCCCCAAAAAATCAGATAAGTCACTTTTTTTTCACCATTCCTTGAATGTATTTGTGGTTAATCTCATAGACTTAAAACATTACTTCCGAATCGTAATGAATTCCAGGAATAATAAGCAAGACAATTGAATACACGAAGAATTAAATACCAGACAACAAGGATATTGATATAAATTTTAATTAGAAAATGACTTGTCGTCTGTGAATTCTAACGCGGCATCCATCTGCAATGATTCAACAAGCGTCGCAAGACATCTGTTGGATCCCAGGGAAAATGAGATGGTTTTTTTTCACAAGGTTCATCAAGGTATATTTTTTGTTTGAAAATTACATAAAACATTTGATAAATGCTTGACAGAGGAACTTGAGATTCTCTAAACATGGATGTACATATGACACGTCGACACTTAGAAAGAAATAAAATTCCTTTTAGTTTAAACAATATGTTTTCAGATAAATCAATATTAAACGATATTATAAAAATGAAACAATATTTAAGGTTAAGAAACAAGATTTTTTTTAATATCAATTGTCTGTTTTATGATCATTTGAATTACAAGAAAATGAATCTTTATTCACCCTGGAGGATACGAAAATGTGCATCTGTCTCTGCAAATTGGTCCATTAATTGTTTCACGCAATATCTGTCAAATTCCTAAATTTAGTTTTACTCTACGGACAATCGTGGATCATCTAATAGGAACGTTGAATGTAATGCTTCAGAATCAATGGCGTTTTGTTGTATTTCTGTGAAAATTTTTCACATAAACGTTTTGATTGGTTATAAACACTCCACCAATGACGTTACGGTAATTTTGGAGGTACGAACAATGAAGTTACCCATACTGCTTTGGATTCTGAAAATGTCAATTGACCTAGTGCATTTACATTTAAAGGTTCTTTATCCTAACAGTACATGTTAATTCAAATTATTAATGCAACTGTGTTTCATATAAAACTATAAATATCTTCAATGTGAAAGGAAAAACATTTCTTATTCCAAAACCTCTTTGATGTTAACCAAAAGTGCTGTTTAGTTGATCAATTAGTTATGAGATTCTCCTCTTCATCAAGTGTGAAACGATGTTTCTCCACGCGAGATTTTCAAATAAAGACGTAGATGATAACGTCTTTCTTCCCCAATACGCTGCAGTAAGTACCGATTATCAGGTTGTCTGCGAACTGAACCATGATATGCAATTTTATTAAAAGCTGAGCAAAATGATATATACAGTGGGACGCCCGATAAGATGTGTTCTATTATTTTTATTTGACGTCAAAAGGGGTATGATCGCATATTTTTTTTCGTGACATATTGGTTATTTCAGTGATTAGCAAAACGTTATTATAATCTTATTTTGAGTAATGAAGAACTAAGACAAAACGAACCATCAAACTATAAATAAGCCACCCACAAGAGAAGCGTCAATATACATATTTCATTGAGTGAGAGCAGATGCAAACAGTTGGGTTTTCTGCTTTCCTATGGCTTTGTTAGAGATAAGATCAGATGATTCTATAATTTGTCATTACAAAGGTATATTTAGACGAGCATGTGGAGCATTATTTTCACCATTGTTTTTTTTTCTTTATTTTTTAAGATGAATGTACTCTTGAAGGATGAAACCTTCAAATAACCTTCGAAAACATTGTAAGATGATAACAATGTATTAGATGATTGATATTGCGTATTACCTCTGTTGTTTGTTTTCGATGCTTGCAATAGAATTTATAGCTGTAATTTTTATTTTTAAATGCCTAATTATCAAAATTCTGTTCCATCAGAGCACAAATTATATGAATCAAAATAGAACGTTAAGGTAAAAGTCATTGCTCTACGCTCTTTCCATGAGTTGACGGAAGGATATATACCCAATTCTGTTTTGAACGTGAAAAGTACAATAGTTTTACAACCCTTGAAAAATAAATTGAAACATCTTATGGCATTTAATTGGTTTCAGTCTGACAACCTTTTCCATAAATTGATGGAAAGTAGTCTGGTAAAATATTGCCTCTAATGTTAAACAGAATTGAAGACCTATTTGATTTCAAATCTAGTTTAAATATGCTCGATTAACCAATAGTTCGGAAAGTTTACCTTGTTATGAAACTGGTTTAAGTGTAAATAAACCATTTATAAGATGTTTTCTGTTTTTAAAGAAAAGAAACAAGACAAAAATAATGAAAATAGAAATACTTCACTGGTGTTGGTTGTTTATTTTTTGCTATATACCATATGAATGAATTGATATAACGAGCATACATGTATGAAAAGCATACATATTAGGTAACTGAAAAACGGATAGCAAGGTACTCAACGGCACATCCAAGAGATCTACAATCATGACCAAAAGAAAACAAAATGTATTATATACAAGGTAAGTTCACATTTTTGGTCGAAGTCAGTACGTTAACATTAGTGATATATATAAACCAAATCATTTGTAAAAAAAATTAAAAACTCCATGGAAGTCGCAAAAAAGAAATGCATATCTTATAAATCTAAAGAACTTCGAATAGTGAAGAAAGGAAATGGGAGATTTATCCAAACATTGTAAGGGAACTCATAAACAAAAATCAGGTAGAAAGAAATTATATTCATAAAATCATTTCATTGACAAATCCTTTACAAATGACGTATTTTAGACTATATTTGAATGATTATTGTACACCTACACATCAGGTTATACGGTTTCGTTGTTGAGCTTCAAACGATTCAAAGAAGCATGCGAGGCAAAACAGTGATTCTTCCCTTTGTATTATGTAACAAAACCCTTCGTCAATGTGTTTATAGACACAAACTAGATAGGAAACTAATACTATAGATCGAAGGTTTATATTATATAATAACGACAGTAATGAGCAATTGTTATGTTACTGACATGTCAGAACAATACAACAGCTGACTCTTTCTTCTTTGTTTACATTGCTGTTGCCAACATAAATTGCATGGTTTTACGTCTATGTCATCCAATTGTACCGTGTTTTAATAATTTTCCTTTTATGTTTGCAAATTAGTTGTAAGTTCTGAAGAGTTGTGTTATTCAATACTTAGATTTGTGCATTGCTAGTGAGTTATTCAAGTCGATTTATGGAATAAATGCATTAAAATGGCAATGCAAAGTATGGGAGATGTAATAAGGTGACAGTTTGTTTGATCTTTTATTGTTTTATGTATGTTTTAATAACAATCAACAAGGTTCTTTTCTATCTTGCGCTGTGGAGCGTGCTTTATCATAATCTGAACAAAAAACTTATTTCAACTTAACTTTAACCCAGTTTACTATGTGAACAAAAATCAATAAAGAATTGCCACATCGTTGAAATGCAGTAAGGGCGTTATCATTTGATTTGTAGGGGGAAAAGAAGGGGGCGCTAGGATAACATATTTTGTTTTAATCTCAATCCTGTCTATTTATTTTTCACTCTTTTTGGTGCAGTCTTTTTTTATATGTTAATCAATAGTTACCAGGATTATAATTAAGTACGCCAGACGCGCGTTTCGTCTACATAAGACTCATCAGTGACGCTCATATCAAAATATTTATAAAGCCAAACAAGTAAAAAGTTGAAGAGCATTGAAGAACCAAAATTCCTAAAAAAATGTGCCAAATACGGCTAAGGTAATCTATGCCTGGGATAAGAAAATCCTTAGTTTTTCGGAAAATTCAAAATTTTGTACACAGGAAATTTATAAAAATGACCACATTATTGATATACATGTAAACACCGAAGTGTTGACAACTGGGCTGGTGATACCATCGGGGACGAAACGTCCACCAGCAGTGGCATCGACCCAGTGGTGTAAATATTTATCAAAGGTACCAGGATTATAATTTAGTACGCCAGACGCGCGTTTCGTCTACATAAGACTCATCAGTGACGCTCATATCAAAATATTTATAAAGCCAAACAAGTAAAAAGTTGAAGAGCATTGAATAACCAAAATTCCTTAAAAAATGTGCCAAATACGGCTAAGGTAATCTATGCCTGGGATAAGAAAATCCTTAGTTTTTCAGAAAATTCAAAATTTTGTACACAGGAAATTTATAAAAATGACCACATTATTGATATACATGTCAACACCGAAGTGTTGACTACTGGGCTGGTGATACCCTGTGGGACGAAACGTCCACCAGCAGTGGCATCGACCCAGTGGTGTAAATTGTTATCAAAGGTACCAGGATTATAATTTTGTACGCCAGACGCGCAAGACTTTTTTACATAATTTATCATCCTACTTTTGTTTTGGCGAAAATGCTCATCTTCTGCATTTTTTTGTTCAAATTTGAACCTTGCCCCTCATAAAAATCAAATGATAGCTCCCTAAACATCTGAAGATTCAGACAATTAACGTATATGGTATTATTAAGTCTTAAGTTATAATATACAAGTATCCTTCAAATTTTAAAATAACTTATTTTTCAAATGGCACAACTTCAGGCTCAAAATGTACGTGTTTAACTGTTGTTCTATTACTAGTATTGCATTTCTGTGTTTTAATGTAATATAAAAGGCATGTTATTATATAGCTTAAATCAGTATTTAAATTCATAAGACAGTAAACAATTGAACTATGATTTCGGAAAATCATTTTCTTGACTTTAGGCGATTGGTCCGTTTATATATTGTTGGAGTCCGTAATTTGTCCCTAGGCTTTTGTTGAACTCTAAGACTGCGATTATTTTTTTTTGTCTATTAATATTGCTGTTCCATAGACGACTATCCAACATCTCCTCTCGCCTTCTTATATTAAGTTAATAACGTGGTTTCATAATTTACATCCATTCTTTTTTTTCGTTGTGCTGTTTGATGTAAAATTTTCTTTTTTACCCAAACAACTGTCAATGTGGAGACAAGCGAAAAGAAACCTTGATATTTTGATAAATGGTGAATTCATGTATTACTTTGGAATGTTCACTCATGCATTTTCTTTCACGTAATTTCCTCCCCATAATTGTGCTTAAAAGTTCGCCCGAAAAGACCGTCGAAAAATTTCAAATCATTTTCTAGTTTTCATTTAAATTTTGTCTAGGTATACATCTCGTATTCATTTTCAATTAAAGTATGTGACATGACAGAACCAAACCATCTACTAATTTTTTTTAAATTTTTTTTAAATTTTTTGACTTTATCAAAATTTAAATTTTATCCGTTAAGTTTAAATAGTATGCACAACACAAATGTTATAACAATCTTCAACAAGTCAGCAGTAAGATATTAGTGAAGCCAAATATTTTAAAAATGCTTAGATTAAAAAAATCCGAAATTGGTTTAAACTAAAGTAAAACAGTCTTGCATTCAGGCCAAACCTTCTTTTATCGCTTCAGTACGTCTACTTCGAGCAGTGAGGCTAGATCCCAGGTTTACATAAAAATATCATTCGACAACTGAGAACCAGAATGCATCGCCTATTTTGTTGATGAAAAGAACCATTTTATCTTACATTCTACCATTTTGCCTTACAAATAAAGATGAAATGTATTGCAGGTATAAAGATAAACATTAAGTAGTGGATACAATCAATGCAAGGTAAAAATATATACGGTCAATGTTGGGAAATAAACAATGTATTTGTACTCGTTACGAAACAGGAGTAACACTTGACGAGGCTCGTAAATTTCATCATGTTTTTAAAGCTCGGAGAAATAAATTATTTATTTTTTGAACATGCTTGTGTATTGTTCATCTATTATCGAATGATTATTATGCTTATCTCCCAAATAGTGCATTGCTACAGCTATAAACACCTGAAGTTGTAAATGCAAAATAAAATAAATAATGATTTCCCCTTACTTCAACTTTAAATTACATAACAAAATGAGTTTTATTTCTTATTGAGATTTTATTGACAATTTATTACCTAAAACCAAGAGAAATAATTGATCTTGCTATTTCGAATATTCTTTCAGTTGCTATTAAGTAAATCTCTTATCAGAAATAAAAACAAAGAACTGTCACAAAAAAGTGGTTTAAATAGCATAAATAAAACTGCTTGGGACAAATGGCATCCGCCTGAATATCAAATTGAGATAATATTTTCATTATCTATCAGCAGCACCTGGTATCAAGTCACTCATTAATGCTGTTTTATGTTTAAGTTGTGTCGCGCTTTTTTTCTTTTTATGCTTCTGGAGATAGTGTATCTGAAACATGGCTTGTGACTTTTATGCAAAAAAAAAAGAAATCCTTTTATTAAATCCTTGCACGCAATTTGAAATTATTTTCTTCACACATATTTAAATGGATCTTAAAATATTACTCATTCGGCAATACTAACGTGAAACTAAATTGCCACAAACAAGTAAAACATACAGTCAAAAAATAATAAAAAAGAAAAGAAGGATATTACACCATTCGAATTTAAACAGTGATATTAACCACATTTGTGACAATCCTTCTTGCACTGATTCTCATCATGGTTTCATATCAAGCTTTTACACCTCTGTCTCGGATAAGGGAATAGACCTGGAGAATTGTTTGCCACAATCTGTTAATGTCTGTCCTGAGTCAGTAGCCTTTCATTCAGTGGTAGTCGTTGCT
Organism: Mytilus trossulus; assembly: GCF_036588685.1. NCBI lineage: Eukaryota > Metazoa > Mollusca > Bivalvia > Mytilida > Mytilidae > Mytilus > Mytilus trossulus. The sequence goes on from NC_086373.1 coordinate 17,968,410, forward strand.
GGCTGTCTATCGTATTTGTTATTTATACGTTTGTTGTTTTATACACAAATCAGACCTAAAATATTTTATAAAAAAGTTCACAACGACAATTGTCAATACAACAATATCATATTCAAAGAAAATGATAAATACATAATGCCTCATGAATGATTGCTTTTCAAAGCCTGGCATTTGTATAATATAAAAAACGCGAAATTCCGTCAAAGCCTTATATTCAACATTTTAATTAACCTGATTTGATAAATATGCCAATGAAAGCTGCCTCATAATGAGTTCCAATACAAATAAGTCTTCGTTCAATATTAAACCTTATCTTTTGGGTTGCATAGTAATTTAGACTTCAGATTTAGACACTTATATTAAGGTCCTCAACCTTGACTTCTTATAATTGATTTCATTAATATTTTGCAATATAATGAAATTTACAACACGAACAGTCCATTTTTTCATGTTTGACATGATTGATCAAATGGTAATACAAACGTACATGATTTTGAGGATTGAAAAAAAACCAAACCAAACTTTCATTAATAATAGATAATTTGATTATAACCGAGGACAGAGGTTTACGAACTTCTATTATTTAATAAAGAGGGTCTTACTATTAGATATTGTTTCGGATTCAAGAATCAAACCATTAAAACGAGTGATAGTTGTCCTTAAATCAAATAAAAAATATGTTACGTCGTAAAAACGCTCGTTTATAATCACTTTTTAGCAATGAAATTAAACTTCACCAGTCAACAAATAGAACTATTTTCTTTTGAGTTCTCAATTTGTCCCACGTACTGATAGGACAAGGATTGATATACATGAAGCAGAGACCGATGGTTCATAATGGTTCACTCACGACAAAAGTAAGTCATTTTATGTTTTTCTATTTCTTTCTTTTATATCCTGGAACTGTGGTGTAAATCATAAGAAGAACGGTAAACTTTAGTAGCAAAGGTTTAAATCAAAAGATCGGTACCCGGCACAAAAACAGTTAAAATAAAAAACCAGAACAACAGACCACCGGAATAATGAACTCGGAGTTACTGAAAGCCAACTCAAACCCAACTACAATTCAGGCATACATCATATCCTTGTTTAGATAAAAGAGGAACACAAGAAGATACCAGAGGACACAGTCAAAATCATAAATCGAAAATAAACTGACAACGCCATGGCTAAAAATGAAAAAGACAAACAGACAAACAATAGTACACATGACACAACAGAAAACTAAAGAATAAGCAACACGAACCCCACCAAAACTAGGGTTGATCTCAGGTGCGCGCCACGTTCTCGGTACATTGAAATAACGAATTATTGTTAGAACTCTTAAAAAGTGCGTAGATGTATTTTTGTAAAGCAACATAATTGCCCCTGTGCTAAAACTGAAATTAAATGACAAATGCAAGTTTTAAGTCTTTCATCACGATAAAACTAATTTGTACATAAAGCATTCCTATCACTTTTATAATTCAGTTGTTCTCGCCCTAAATATGCTTGAAATATCCCCAAACGGACATTATGTAATAACAATCGATATAATATGACACAGCCAGACTGATTATATTGATAGAGACTTCGATCAATACATGTGAATGCATTTTTTTTTTATTTAAACCTGTTTCATTATTATATTTTGATAACCCATTGTACTAGTTGCAATTTTAGTAATGCCTGTTAAAATCTAATATTTTCTATATTGTTATATTCTGCATTAACTCGTTTCAAAATCATTTGTTTGATAGAAGTTAAACATGCATGTTTGTAAATAGATTTATTAAACGGTTAACACAAAGCATTATTCCATTAAACAGAACAGTTTGATTGATCTTTTTCACCATTGTGCTGGTTTGAAAGACATTTTATCAACATATGTGAAATCAATAATCATACATTTATCTTTTGTTGTGCTGCTGTACGCATCTGTATATCTTGGGCTATCTAAATTTTCAGCTTTGTACGGAACTGATTTCTCGGTCTTTTTTGTCCAAATAGAAATGCATATCGACCTCAAGAAATCAAATATATATTTCCGCTACATTTTTGTGTCTGTTCCAAGTTAGGAGCAATTGTCCTTTGTCAGTCTTTAATGTCTTTTTTAAAATTTCGGTCCATCTATATGTTTCAGAGTTTAGTTGATCTGTTTTGCACCGAACAAGTACACATTTTTATTTAGGGACCAACTGAAGCCCGCCTCCTGGAACGGAAATTTCACACGGTGTTGAAGATTAATTGTTGTGTTTGACTGTTGTATATATATGCTCTTTTAGTCGGATATTTGTCTCTTTGACACATTCCCTATTTATAATCTCAATTTTAGTTATGTCTTTTCTAAGATTAACTTAGTATACCACCTGCTAGTTGTTATGCTTTGCCACAAGAAGTGATTTAGCCTGACATTATGGTGAAATTTGAGCTGATTCAATGTTTAAAGAAAACAGAAGGCGTTGTTCCCTCGAACAAATTGAACATATATTTGATAATGATAATAGCACAGATCTTTTGCCTTTTCTGTGTTGTTTTGTTGTGTTTGTACTGAATTTGTGTCATGGATAGATACCCGATATCCTTTGTTTTTTTCTTTTATATTACGGACTTGACACTCTTTTTAGAAGTGTCTTTTAATTTCATTGCAGAAATTATATGAATAGAAAGACGTGTTCTCAAACACGCTGATTTCTTGTTTTATGATATAAGGTCGTACAAAGTTTAATTGACCTTACTCGTGCCTAGAACGTTAAGTATTTTCTACTTCAGAAACTCTTAATTTTACCAGTATTTTCGAACAGATTGAATTCATTTATGGGAACGAAGTATTTGCCATATTGAATACAACCAGGACACTTACTTTATACAATGTAATGCTTATTCAAATACAGCAATTTCCGATAAGAAGCTGTAGATTAAAGAAGAATCTGTTCTTCCATCTTTCTGAAATCCCACAGTTGTCTGATTTGTTTCCGTTAAGCCTGTATAAGGTTGATCTATATTAGAATTGTTAAAATCGTGAGTATCGGATCGAGTTTGTGTTTATTTTTGAACACCTTCTGTTCATGAAATTACTCAACATGGTCATGCTTTATCAAATATTCTCATCAAAACTACCTATAAATGGAATCGTTCTGCATAAAGCATACTGAGAGAGGAATAACAGCTATCCCTGTAAATAATACATTGTTTTTAGCGTGAACAGTGAAGTATTTGAATATGGGCATTTCAAATAATCTACAGAGTTTAACCTGAATAAAGACTTTATTTAATATTTATTTAATGAAAATAACTTCTCTCTATTTAGACTTTGATCGAATTTTGATAGTTAGTATGTTCTACACGCATGACATCGGGTTCAATGGACACAACAGGTGAATCTGGAACACACTTCAAAACGGTAAAATCTAGATACTAAAATTTAAACAAGATGGCATAAACAAAAAGCTTACTTTTGAAACGTCATCCTTTATCTTAATGTTTTCCAAAAAGTTAAAAGATTCATAATCTAAAACATTACATTGAAGATCTGTCATTCAAATATCTCAATCTTTTTGCTAGGTGGTACATTCAAATTTAAATGAGTCAGTAGATCAGATTGAATCAAATAACTTTATCTGATACTTTTCATACTTTTTCAATTTTAAAACAGTTAAAGTTAGTGGCAAATTTGCAGTTTATCATTTAGATTTGAACACAGTTGCTGCATAGTTTATTTACTATGTATGTATATTTAACTTGTTTGTTTGTGTGCAAAACCTGTATATTTTTTTTAATTGAGGTTGTAAGTTTTGCTAAACTGCTTTTGAAAAACAGTAACACGATCTAAAATATTCAGTATTGTTATTAGACAAATTATGCCTCACTAAGAGATTGAAATGTTCATATTTTGTTTTTTGAGACAACAACGTAATTACATTGCGAATTGTTTTATTGATTGAAATGACGAATCTCTGCATCTTAGCGTTGATTTTGTAATCTGGGTTATCCCGCTTGTCATGCCTTGAAATAACAAAATAATATTGAATATTGATAATGCATTTATAACCGTCTTTTTTAGTATCACACAATGTAGTCAATTCCTTTAGCAAACACATACAGGTCGTATCTACTTATCTTGTGTTTAAGATAAGTAACTTGCTGCAGATAGCAGATGAAAGTATTTTATTCACAATTAACCACGTATTTCAATCGGCACATTACTTATAATTTTTAAGAATAGATACACAACTTGTATTTATGTATCTTTATAAATAAAGGCAACAGTAGTAAACCGCTGTTCAAAACTCATAAATCACTCACAAGAAATAAAATCGGGGTAACAAACTAAAACTGAAGGAAACACATTTATGAAAACTGACGACGTGAAATCCACGGCTAAATTTGTGCAAACGAAATAACCTTCAAGTTGGTATTCGGTTGTAAGCGTGTTTCGAAATCCCCGCAAATGATCATTGATAGCATGAATCAATATATTTCAAGGTCATCACAATAATAAAAAATGAAAACTGAAACTAATGATTCTCATGAACTGAATTTGATTGAATTTGTTTTCGAAAGATACTTGCTTATTTCCATTAATACACCATGCCTATTATTAACTGCAATTCTAAATTAATTGACCATACTAGTTTACTAATATCTTAATCATGGTTCAACCGTGTATTCAACAACTATATTCATATATTTTAAAGACATATATTCAATATAAGTTTTTGGTTAAATGGATTTAATATGGTAAATGTATCGATGGTCTTGAATAAGTTACGGATTTTTTTAAATAAAGCTCCCAATTTGTTCAGTAAAATATATATTAAGTGGAATTCAATACATTAATGTCTAAAAACTTATAATGGGATTGATCTATTCAAAATGGCAAGAATTGGTCAGAATAGAGGCTAGCAAAAAAAACCAATGGAAATCACGAAGTTAAGCATAAACATATAACTCCAATGGTTGTAGAGTGCTGGTCGTCGGTTGGTCTTTTTCCGTTTTTGCCATGACATTGTCAGTTCGTTGTCGTCTTTAAGTTTGACTATCCATTTGATGTCTTTCATTGACTACCCAACAGTGGTATCATAATTCTTAAATGGTGGACTTAAAATGTACTGATAGTTGATACTAGAATCATAAACCCTTTAAAATGTATGCATGGACAGAAAATTGATAAAAATTCACAAAAAGACTTTAAAACAATCGTAGTTGAGTTGAAAAAAGAGAGCAATGCAAAGATACAAAAGAAACCAGTAATTATAACTTTTCTGGAAGGTTAATAACGAGGAATAATAGATACGCAATAGTAAAAGTAGCCCTACTCTGACAAAAAAAAATAGTGCTTTTGATGTCATTGTTTAATCCAACTCAAATTTTGGTGAAAGGGAAATATATTTAGACCCTTTTGAGCCATAACTCACTTGTCTATGAGTTTACATTAAATAATTTTGTCAATCATGACAGAAAATTAGTATTGATTTTAATTATTAGATTGTTTATGAATTTTAAGAAAAAAACAATAATTAATGAACTAGATAAAAATGAAAATTATCATACTGTGGATTCATTAATATTCGTTGGATACCAATTTTCGTGGATTTCGTGGGGACAGGGGAACCACGAATTTAAATGTTCAACGAATTACAAAATTCCTAAAGGAATGTATGCAGACTTTGCCAAAACCACGAAATTAAATATCCACGAATATTCAAGTTTTCTTCAAACCACGAAAATTGGTACCCACGAAAATAAATGAATCCACAGTATATGCAATTACGTTTTTAGATATATTAACAAAATGTAATGTTTTAGTTTTTTCAACATTTTTTTTATAAGGTATAACAAATGAAAAAGGACACAAATTAAAGTATCAAGTGCATACTAAATGTGAGGAAACATACAAATTTCATCACAAGTGCATGAGGTTTAAATGAATCAGAAAAGGCAAAAAACAAATCACAACAATTAACTCAAGTAATTAAAAGAAATTGAAATGTAATTCCTTATTACATGTCAAAAAAGCAATGGCATTAATTACTTTCAATTACATGTAATTGAAAATATGCTCAATTACACATGACATTGCATTTCTTTCAAAACTGTTATTACAGCTGATAACAATTACATATTTTATAATCCTGGTCTGTAATTTCAAGATCAGAATTTTCTTATAAGACTTTAAACATGGGTTGAAATTTGCCATGAAGAAAGGTGATACATGTACATTCAGGATATACCTGGGTTCTTTGAAGTTAAACTTAAGATAAAATATTTAGAAAGCTGTGGAAATTGCAAAATTTGGTTGAACATATAGGGATTTTTAATTGGTGGTCTAACACTTTTTTTTGTAAAATAGACATCCATACAATTTGAACATGAACGTACACGACCAAGTGTGAGGTTTGTACAATGTACGCACGAAAAGATTTTACTAAGGCAAGTTAATTTGTTAATTTGTTAACTTGACCTGTTGATACCATTTGTAATGCTTTTTTTGTTATTTAATGTTAACTTATTATGGGTTACATGTGGTGTAAATACCAGCTTTGATAAGTGTTTGGATTTACTATAAATTTTCATTTTATCATACTATGAACATCTTAATTAATTATTTTCTTTACTCTATATAAACTATATACCTAGTAACCTAACAGCAAAATTATTTTTATTTACAAGTGTATAATATTATTGCAAATGGAGGATTTTTGTTCAAGCTTATTGTTGTTTTCTAAAATTGTTTGACATCTCACAGCAGTAGAAAATTTATAGATTTTGTATTTTACATTGTATCATAGATCACATTTATTCGTTCAGTGTATTTTAACTTGTGTGGTGATATGTCTTATGATTGAGTTAAGCCATTTCAATTTTAAAGTCAGAAATTTGATGTTCATAAGCGTCTTTTGTTGATATGGTTCATAAGTGTTTCTCGTTTCTGTTTTTTTTTATATAGATTAGAGTGTTGCTTTTCCCGGTTGGATGGTTTTACACTGGTAATTTTTGGGGCTCTTTATATCTATAGCATGCTGTTCGATGTGAGCCAAGGCTCCATGTTGAAGACCGTTCTTTGACCTACAATGGTTTACTTTTATATATTTTGACTTGGATAGAGAGTTGTCTAATCGGCACTCATACCACATCTACTTATATCAAGTTATTCAGATGTGTTGTTCATTGTTGGCAAACATTCTTAACAATAAAAGTTTTTGCTACGAATCATAATTAAAAAAAATCAATGCAATTGTTTTCGGAGGATGTTGTTTGGTAACTGTCTCAATGACCACCCATATATCCTTATCTATCAATCATTGTTACAGAAACATCAAATATATATAGAATATACATTGCTACAGCTGTACGTTATTACAAGTACATTAATCAAGTAAGCTAATTTCATTACTGCACCAAGTTACTTTGAGGGTAATGAATTACTGCAAATGAACGCACCATAATCTGTCTGCTATCGGCCATTATTTAATAATGAAAATTGAAATGATCACTTCCTTCCGGGGTGATGTATTAGTGATGTCATTAAGTAATGTCCCACGATAGTTCATCTGGACTTCTCAAATGCCTTTATCGTGTCGTACATGTTGGTCGAACAATTCCTGGTAATGGTTGCCGTAATCCTTTAACATTTGGACGGAAAATGAAGTGAAACTTTTATCTTTTTTTTCACACCGATAAAGTCTAGACGGACAAATGAAAATTTTAACTGCACATCAGCCACGTGACATCAGCATCAATCATAAAATCAATTTCGTCTTTTATCAAGTCAATCACTCGAAATACGAACATGTTACATCATGAATAGTGATGTAAGAAACATAGAACAACTGCAAGTGTCATGACATTAAAATTGTAAAGAATGAGTCTAATGTAGACACTTGAAGTTACAAACGTGTCAACTCATCCCGGTATTAAAGGAAATGGTGTAGCGACACATAGAATGCATAAGGTAAATAGGCCACTTGTGGAAGGTCATCTAGCGGTCAAAAAACTAATGCGATGTTCTGGAAATTGAACATTAAAACAATTAGACCATCTTATTTTCATTTCCGCCCCGGTGTATCTAGAAATTGGAAATGAAAGACATTGACTTGCAAAATAAAAATTGACTACATCGTCGAACCATTTAAATTCCTGTAGAAAATAACGATAACATCAAGACGATGTTTTAAAGTGTAAAATTATTGATACAAACACTTTCCGTTTGTAAAATAGTCAAGAATTGGTTCTTTTTGTTGTAAAAAATCAGTTTTTCAACAACCATGATAGTAGTTATCTTTGTAGTTTAAATGTAGCAACGAGGTGTACCCACAAGGAGAGAATTGTGGTTTACTCTGTATTTTTGGTTTGTTGCGTAAATTTTGACTTATTCATTATACAGTGTATATTCCTATAGTTAATCTTCCTTTTCTTAATATGAGTGGATGGAAATGAAGGAAATAGTTAATGATACAGCGAACCAACAACGCTCAAAACATAAAATACTTTGTGTTGGTGATCATTGTTATATCTACATTTCAAAGTGTTCGTTTTGAAAGAGTTTACAAAATTGTTGAGGTTTTAAGTAACGTCATAAATTAAAGAAAAACAAGCGCAAGGTGATCAGTATTAACAATGATTCTAATTTAAATAATATATTTTACTGTTTCCACTATTTCATTGTACTTCTTCTTGTAAACTTTATAATAGATATACTTTTTCAATCAAATCATAGTTTTGTTTGATTAGTTAAATCAATGATGATTGATGACAGCCAGACCAATTTATAGAGAAATGTAAAAATAACCTGATATAATTGAAATCAGGTCCTCCAAACTTAAATCATTATTTTCACGAAATTTTAGATTACGGTAACTTTTATAAAACCGGGAGAAGACAGAACATTTTTCTCTCTTACTTCTGCAATTTCTAATCATCTTAATACACTCAATTCATTTCTTCATATTGAGATTTTTTTTAACAAATTTTCTCTTGTCTTTAACGAAAGAAAAATGTGTTTTCCAGCACTGTTGACTGCAAAACTACATAGCAAAACTACTTTTTTTTCGGTAGATCGACCGATTTATATATCACCAGATAAAATACTAATGAGCTTGTTTTCATGAACTTGTAATCTTCGTTGATACGATATCATGTAGTATTGCTTTGCTTCATCTGTTTTAATGAATTCCCACTTTACAGAGTTGCGTGTCTTTATTGACTTATTTTGAAATAAAATAGTCATTGATACCTTGAAGACTTAAATCACCCTTATTTATATATGAAATTGAGTTGTCAACTTCTACGCGCATTTTACTAATGTACTAAATGTTTGTGTATTATTCAATAATCTAGAAGTATTTGACACTGACAATGACCTGTTAATAAGGATAGAAGAACCCTTAAACCAGTTGTTTGGTTCAAATCAAGGAATCGAGATATTCAATGGTGGTCTTCGATGTTTTGACACTAAATATCATTCCAAAGAGATTTTTAGTTTCGATTTTTCTTCAACTTTTTGAAGATTTCCGCATGGTGTGAGTTAAGACCATCGATGAAGATAACATTCATACATATCGGCAATTGTCTTATGCGGATACAACATCAATTAAAAAAAATCATTTATGAAGCAATACCACTTCAAAACAAGATCGCAGCGATAATCTTTCAATCAAATCATAGTATTGTTTGATTGGTTATATATCAATGATGATTGATAACATCCAGACCAATTTATAGAGAAATGTAAAAACTAGGAGATTAAAATCGAGTGCCTAAAATTGAAACCGAGTTGATTGATATTCATGCAAGACTATGTAAATTTTAATCACGCATTCAAATATATACTGCACTTCGTAATTGACGTATAACATCAACTTACATATTGAGATTTGTGGATAAGTTAACTTTGGTCATTACGGAAGAACAACGTGTTTCAAGCACGGTTCATTGTATATCTATACCAACTATACTGTATTCGTTACAGAGCGACCGATTTCTATATCAACAGATACAGCTATTTTAAGTTCCTATGATTTAGTTTTCATTAACTGTTATCCTACTGTGATACGGTATCATATAGTATTGCTTTACTTTAGTCAGGGTGTTGTCTCTGACATAATCCCCATTTCCATGCCCATTTTTTATTTTGTACTTTTAAAAAACAAAGATTTGTTGACTGATCCTTGCTAATATTTGATGATCTATTTTGATTTCAATTACATTTTGTTTTTAATTTCCGAGTACCACATACTTTATGTACATTCAGCTTTGTCTGTTCTCTTGTTTAATATTAAAGACATACATATTTTAACCTCTGTAGATATTTTTGCTTTTATTGCAGAATTTGGTTGCTAACTGAATGACGTACACGTCATGGATTCTTTTATTAGTATTGAATTATAATGAAGCTATCATGCTATATGATACGAAAAACATATAAAACCATTCATGATATTTATAACTTCTTTGTTGCCGTTAAGAAACATGAATGATGTCTACGTAATATTATATGTTATAAAATAGATGTGACTACTTTTAACCAATTGAAAATCCTCATCAGAGAATTGAGAATTTAAGAACTTAGACAAATTCCTTAAAAAAACCGTCAATATTGTTTTCTAATATTAACAGTAGGTGTTCATTCAAGTGATGATTTTTATTAGTTTAAAGACGAATCATTTGATACCGCCATATGTTTTAATTTCGTATGAAAACCAAATTGATTTGCAGCATGAAAGCAAGCCAACTTGTATATGTCTTTGGACATGTAGACAAAACGCGCGTTTGGCGTATTAAATTATAATCCTGGTACTATTTGGATAGTTTATTATATGCATTCCATATTGTCGTAACTATCATTTGTGGGAAAAAAGTAAAATCACAAAAATACTGGACTCCGAGGAATATCATAAACAGAAAGTCTTTAATCAAATGGCAAAATCAAAAGCTAAAACACGTCAAACGAAGGGATTACAACTTTCATATTCCTGTCTTGGTACAAGCATTTTTAACCGGATTTTTGTGACAAAAATGTCGGTTATTGATTTGGGGATGTACGGCGGTCGGGCGGCCGGGCGGGCGTCCACCAAATGTTGGCCGTGCATTTACTCATAAACCGTTCAACCAAACCTTTTAAAAATTTTAATATGTTGTTACTGACAACAAAATGAAGGTCAAGTTCAATAATGACGATTTTGACTTTTACCGTTCAGGAGTTACGGTTCTTGAAAGTTTAAAAAATGTTGTGTCCGTGCATTTACTCATGAACCGTTCAACCAAACCTTTTAAAATTTAATATGTTGTTACTGACAACAAATTAAAATGAAGGTCAAGTTCAATAATGACGATTTTGACTTTTACCGTTCAGGAGTTATGTTTTTTTGAAGATTGAAAAATGGTGTTTCCATTCATGTTGTTGCATTTACTCATGAACCATTCAACCTAAGCATTTCAAATTCTAATATGTTGATACTGATGACAAAATTGAGGTAAAATTTGATATTGACAATTTTCACTTTCACTGTTCATCGGTTATGGTTCTTGTGATATTGGCAGGACACAAATAAATGTTAATAAATCCGGTTTGCTGTCGTTGTGACAGCCTCTTGTATCTATATTTTTTTGTTTATATTACTCATATGGCAATCGGAAGGTATTCGGGGTCAACTCGACGGTTAATTAGATGGAGCCTAGACCCGAAACGAAGCTACATATTATCGAGCCCATGCCCGGTATATTTTGAATTTTATACTTTTTATAATTTGGATACATTTTTTACATTGTTTTAAATCAAAAATAAGAAGTTGAGTCAAATATGAGAACATGAATTTGACAGCTAGTCACCTTTAGATTCTAATGCAAAGTTATACTAACCTATCTTTTTGCATTGATACCGTTAGATATGTTGGATAAATTGATCAGGTCATAAATAATAAACCTAATATGATGGTTAAAGTTTCATTTTTACTCACACCATGATGTTCTTTCTAAACCGGAAATGCTATAAGAAAATATTATTTAGGGATCTTTACATCACACTGTACTTTTATTGGTCATTCCCATGTTTGCCAGTTAATGGCAGTTTTCAGTGTACTTGAATATCACAGTATTTTGCCTTTATTCAGCGACTTTGAGATAAATTCACATATTTCTTATTTAGTTTTGCAATTAGTCGATTGTTCAGATGTTGAGATGACCTGTTACAGGCACATTAATCACTGAAGTTAATAGGATATATCATTCAATGTGTAGAAATCTGATCATTAGGTAATACAAAATGTCATTAACCACATTACAATTGATAATTCTGTGGTTAGAATTAATTTTATTATCTGTGCTTATTAATTGAACCTAACTGCGCAAGAGGCCCAATGATACATTTTGTAGAAGTTTAGAGTCCAGAAGTTTTCTTTAAGAAGATTATTTCTCAGCAACGCATTTCGCATGAAATCTTACGAAAAATAAATACTCGTATGTCAGGAATATTTCAGGATAAGTTAGCATCAATATTTTTGGAAAACATTTTGTGAAAAGAGTCCAAGGCCGTTTGTGATATCTTTTGAATTGTTACATATTTTTTTCGGAAAGCCTTTTAAACTTATTTACAATTGAGGCCCTTCTCTTTGTTGAAGCGCATACTGTGACATATAATTCATGCATAACACATATTCTTATTTTTATAGAGTTAAGGTTTGTGATATATTGTATTGGCATATAATTGCTTATATCTACTTCAATTGATAACAGGTGGATAGTTGTCACATTAGTTATAATATCTAACATAATCATTATCATTAAATAAATACAAAGCAAAACAAAGCAGTAAAGCAAATGTCCCTACCATAGAATGAAAGCAACTATTAAAACCAAGCGAAACGTACTTAACCTGTTGATATGCTGTTAAGCCCTTTTACACATAATTAGCGACGTCATTAAGAGTGCATGTATCGAAAAATGATCGCAGCTATACCGATAACAAGCGACAAGAACTTAACCTATTGATAACACATCGTTCAATCCTACATATTTTTTCTACCTCGACGGCTACTGACGCAGATGCGTGTATCAAAGACTGATCGAAGCTAAACGCTAAGAATATTACTTATCCTGTTATATGATAGCATGCACTCCTACACTGAAACTATATTTTGACGGCCACTTTTCGGATAGCATTTCATATGTATCAACGTCAACGACATAAACGGTGCACGTATCCAAGACTGATAGGATCAACATAAAGCTTGACCTGTTGATATGACATCATTGGATCCTACACTTCAGTATTATTTATTACGACGGCTGTTGAAGTATATGTCATATGCCGCAATGTTATTATAAGTTCAGGTATTTAAATGGTATCGCAGCTACTAAAAAGTACTTTACCTGTTGATAATATAACGACGGATATTGAAGTAGAATTTATATGCCGAAATGTCACAATGACTTCTAGTGCATATAGACATCAGAGAAAATTAATAAATTAGAAAAAGTTGTCACTCTATGGTTAGAAAAGGGTTTTTGACGCATATAATTTATATAGTTACCTCAACTCTATTAGTCAAAGTTGATAATAGATGGTTTAGGCAACTATTTTTGAAGGTCCTTTTGAACATGTTTGTTTCTTCTACATTAATGGCTTTCAGGTTTTTGGCTTTGAGCGTTCCTACTGACGATAAACACAGAAACGTGTTTCGGATGCATACACACTATAAAGTTTCATTTTCATTTATTTTGTTTCAACTATACATTATCGAATACTTGTTTGTCATGATATATATTACCATGATACAAGACATGTGATTACAAAACAAACGTATCATTATAACTTATTTATTTTGTGAGTTTGTGTTATTTAGTCGTTGCCTCATTGGTGTCTATCTCAGCATCATTTTATTCAATAGCAATTCAAGAAATGACATAAATCCAATAATTACAGATAGATACATTTTTTTACCCGAAAACAATTAACGCAAATCAAGACTGGCATTTATCAGATACAAAGATAACAAAGCATTATACATAGTATCTTACAAGTGTACTATTACAGACCACGTAATCTTCACAATCCTCTAGAGGAATTGCATTATACAAAGAACATCTTTTCTGAAACGTCACTTATTTCCAAGTTCTTCAATCTAATGGCTTAAGAAGTGAAGTAATGAAGAATATGGAAATTTACAATATCTACTGTGATTTGATTTATTTAATCGGATTTTAGTTTCCATGATTTCAATTTTATTTGTAAAAGCATAAAAATGATGTTTGAATGGATTGTCAATACCAAACTTAAATCAAGACTCTGGAGAACGCTGACGAATAAAAGTGAGTAAAATTCTACAGTTTAAAGTTTTAATAAGGTTTATATACACATTTGATTTATATAACAAATAATTATTCATTGGAACTTTATGAATTTAGATAAATTGAAATCTTACAGCTAACAATTTTTACAGAAGAGAAATTTGTTCTTCTTTGCCTTTTTTATGCCGTGGTATTTTCTGATTTTTTGTTTGTCTTTTGATTTGCTTTTTAAAAAATTTTAAAATCGTATTGCCTCATATGAATAAAAAACCATGAATAAGCAAGTATATACCCAAAAGTTGTCATTATGATACAAGGTAGAGTAGCTGTAGCACAGTCGAGTTTGAACCTTGCGTTTATCATAATTTAAAACTTATATCTGAATTGTGTTTGTTTAAAGGTCGCTAGAAATACTACAATTTTGAAAGATTTGGTATATTTCGATGATTTAAACAATAACTGAATAGGAAATGCAATAGAATAATGAAAAATTATCAAAGATACCAGACTGTTTATTTTGCACGTCAAACGCGCGTTACGTCTATTTACGACTCACATGAGACGCTCTATTTAAAACAGTTTAAATAGTGTACAAAGTTGAAAAGGATTCAGGACATAAAATTCAAAAAGGGTTTACCAAAATGGTACACAGTTAGTTTATAAGTATGATATGTCATGTCAATACATTTATTTATTTGTTGTCTTTAAAACAAACCTAACGAACTCAATTTGAATTCGTTCGCCATTTAAATAAAAAAAATCATATGGAATATATAATATATATCAACTACATCCTATTAAAACGACTCTGACTTGTAAGGTGTAAGTTTAATTAACACTAAATTTCTTT
Organism: Mytilus trossulus; assembly: GCF_036588685.1. NCBI lineage: Eukaryota > Metazoa > Mollusca > Bivalvia > Mytilida > Mytilidae > Mytilus > Mytilus trossulus. Next base: position 17,983,525 of record NC_086373.1, read on the forward strand.
TTAGAGTTTACACTAGTCTTATTTTAGAATGTATCTACGTTTAGAAAATGCCCATTGTTATATTATAGTTCGTTTCTGTGTGTGTTACATTTTAATTTTGTGTTTCTGTTGTGTCGTAGTTATCCACTTATATTAGATGCGTCTTACTCAGTTTTAGCTTGCAACCCGGTTTTGTACTTTTCTCAATCGATTAAGGTATTTCGAACAGCGGTATACTACTGTTTCCTTTATTTAGCCATGGAGTCTGATTTGGCAGTTTTTATCTTTTTCATTTTTGTTCGTTTCTATGTATGATGCATTGTCGGTTTTTTGTTGCACTTCAGTGTTTCTGTTGATCCGTTGTATTCCACTTATAGTTGACGTGTTTCCCTCGGTGTTAGTTTGTAAACCGGATTTGTTTGATCTCAATTGATTGATGATTTTTGAACAGCGATATTCTACTGTTTATGAAAAGTTCTCGAGGAGAAGATCTCGTATTCCGTCAACTTTCATTTCTAAATAATTCCAAAGGTCACTTGTAAGGAATAAGTACAAAATGTATATTATATGGTTACATCTACCCTCGAACAGTGAAACCTGTGAGTAAGAGTTCGCTCACTATGCCCCTCGTTTGCGCTCTGTAACCGAAACTCCTGTGAAACAGTGCCAAGAGTCAGAGAATCTCTTAAACACCGTGACATTGCACACTGTTTGCTTAATGTATTTTACTGAAATTAATTTTGTGTTTCTGGAAGCATCTTATATCCGTAGCTCCTCCTTAATCTTTGAATTATTCCGGGTGAAAGTCTTGTAAGCTTTGTTTTAAAATGCCATATGTGCATCTTCATTTGAATTGTTGATTTTTGATACTTTCTATAGGCGTGCATCTTTTTGATCGTTTTTTTTAAATGTCATGTACCAAAGCTAGGAAAATGGGAGTTGTTATCAATTTGCCCGGTTTTTTTGTATGATGTTTTAGCTTATGCTTTTGTTACATTTTAGTGATTCTGTTGTTCCGTTGTTTGCCTCTGATGTTTTCTTTCGGTTTTGGTTTTACCCCGGATTTGTTTTCACTCAATCCATTTTGAAAAGCTGTATACTACTATTGCCTATATGTATGCACACATTGTTAAGAATAAACCAATAGCTTGGGTAAGTTAATACAATTTCTATTGTTGTGACCAAAAAGTCAGATCATTCAAAGATAAAAAATAAATAGTTAATCATATGCACAATATATTAATTCTGATACAAACTGCATGAAAGGTATGATAAGGCATTTTTAGCATGCTCATTCTAGTATCACAAAGTCTATAAAAACAATCATTGCATGTTAACAAGACATTGGTATGCTCGATATCATCAACAATACATTTGTATTTGTTGTATACCGATAGTTGATTTACGGTCAAACTTCTAAAAAAAATACTGAAATTGCCTCAGTGACGTTTTGGATTTAAGAAAAAATATTTCAAACGGAATAGCACATCCAAATTGTTGTGGTGTTGTTGTCTATCGAGCTCGGAAATTTAAATAGGATCCTTGAACACTTATATCAATCCTTCAAATCTACGTATTCTGAAAGTTAACCGATTCAATGCTGTAATTAGATCTTTGAATAATTTTTTTATTGGAATTAATATTGATTTTGTTATATGTTAGAACCGTTAATAACATTAATGTTATACACATATATTTTCGCATTGCACAAGGTCAAGTTTCGCTCGCACTGTTAATGGCCTTTCTTTACTTAATCCATTTTATGTTTGATATGTACTGGTTGGTATTTCAATCTAAGATACATGATTGTATTATTACTAGCTGCAGTAACTGTGATTGCTATCGCTCTGTACATTGTGTCTTTTTGTTTTACAAGATGTTTTAATACCTGGCCACGTCTTGTTTGTTTGTTAGATGTTTATCTGCTTTGTATCGATCTGATTAGATGAGCCTTTTTCAACCGATTTTTATATTTAAGTCTCTCAAACAAAGTTTTTGGTCAGTTCTTCTTCTTCTTCTTCTTCTTCTTCTTCTTCTTCTTCTTCTTCTTCTTCTTCTTCTTCTTCTTCTTCTTCCTCTTCCGCCACTTTAAAAACGAACTTTTCCGCAGCGGTTCTCCTAAACGGCGTGTCAGATTTACTTAGGATTTTATAATATGTTAGACTAACATGTCTAAGGGAGTCATCAAACTTTCGTTTGCGCATTGGGGTCTGTTAAGGGGTATTTTGAGGGGCATAAAGAGGGGAGGGGTTTACTATAGAACCTTATGGGATTTTATTTGTAAAATTTTTCAAATGACTATAACTTAAAAACTGTAATTGATGAACACCTGCAGTCTTCAGAAACCCCCACCTCTTTAAATTTGAGAATGTGCTATTATCTTGTAAACGGTCCAGATCCCCACCCCTAAATAAAAGTGAAAATACAATGTTTTGCTACGAAGTGTTGGAATTGACATATCTTTATCATTAGAATTTGGGTTAAATTTAGACATAAATCATTGCGTAAATGACAATTGAAATTTTGCTCCACGTTGGATTGGACTATATAGTCGTATTTTTTCACCTATCAGAATAATAACGTATTTTGAAAGGATTGAAGAATAAAACCATGTTTTTTTCTTCAAAGCATGGCCAATCTGAATACTGATTCTTTCTGTAATATGCAACCATTTCTAATTCACTATCTGTATTTTTCAAAATAATTGGTACAAGTAATGTCCCATACGAGTCTTGTGACTGGCTCAAAGATTCTAGCCCTCTGACGTAAGTTTCCATTTGATCATAGAATTGTCTCAAACTGATAAGATGGTTTCGTGGTGATGGAATATCTAATAATGCTTGTATGTATGCTTGCGTGATTTTGTGTGTTTGTCCGAATCTTTCCTTCAATAAAATAATGGCGTCCGCATAGTTTGCATTGGTGAGCTCCCAGAAAGTTTGCCACTCTAATATATTCCCTGTGAATATTGGAAGTGAGAGTTTGGGTAAGTAGTGATTCTGACTGCTTGCGGATGTATACGAATTTATATTAGTACTCACTGCGTTACTAGCTTGAGAGAACGGATTTTGTGACGACTGCGTGCATGAGTTTTCTGTGAGGTTTGCTGAGACGAACGGTTGAGAGTCAACATTTAATATCTGGGATGAAGTTTCACTCTGACGTGTCTTTGATGTGGTATGAGTATCTTGAACAAAATTTCTTATGTGTCTGATCTTGGTTTCTAACGTAATACAATACTCATCTGAATTTAGAATTTCACTTTCAATATCTTCTGCTTCCGCTAGGTTGAGTATCTGCTCGTTCAAGTTGGTCAGTATCTTTTGTTTCTGGAGAAGGTTTTCAAATGTTGCTGTCAATTCTTCTGGATCGAAATCTGTGTCTTGCTTCGCTGCATCTATCTCCGAATAAGTTTTGTAACAGCACTTCTGTTCCCGGATCTTATCGATTTGAGCTTGCTTAAATCCTGGTCACGGCACCATAAATGTGGAGGTTAAAAGAAGGATATTTTCGCTAATATAAACAAATACGTCTGTTCAGCCATAGCTTTTAATAACAACTCAAATAGCCCACGGCGACGTCACTGAAGTCGCCAACGTCGCCAATGGTAATGTACAAACTTAGGAACGTCGTGATCCCGCGGTAATCTCGACACCATGTTTTTTTTTCAAAGCATGGCCAATCTGAATAATGATTCTTTCTGTAATATGCAACCATTTCTAATTCACTATCTGTATTGATGAACAGACCAGTTTATAGCTAAAATTATTATTGCATTGAAGCACAATATTAATTTTCTGTCAGTGTAAAACGCTAGATGAATAAAATTCTGACAAATCACTGCAATATTCCCATTTTTTCCAATCATTTCTTGATGTAACCAACTTTTCAAAAATGACATTGTACGTGGGAAATCTATATATCAGTTGGTTAAATCACTCGAGATATAGCAGTTATTGAATCTGATGACGCTATAGCGTATCATCAGAGTCTGTTTCGAAACAAGAGATGATATTCACAAACACCAAGTCGAGTGCGACCTATCTAATTACACAGTGTGTCAAGGACAAGAGAATTGCGACACCAACGCTTCCCCATTTATTTATTCTGTCTTCTTCCTAAAATGCCAAAGTGTTTCTGAAACAATTAAGTATACAATTTCCTTTGTTGCTAATAAAACGATAGCTAGAATTGATAATGAGATTTTCTCTTAATAAATGAATGGTTCACATCCAATATGTATTCATTTTCCTTACTCGTTTAAGGTCTCATCTTGGTTGTTCACTTCCTTAAATCTAATTGAAAAGTAATCAAAAAAGTGGAAAGCAATATTGTGTCATTTCCTTCGACACAGTCATACAGATTAAATACAAATAGGTCTATGACAGGAAGTCTATGACAGGAAGTGTCTGACCAGGTATTTTTTTATGGCTAATGAGAATGTTCAAGCAAAACTGTCTAACTTGGGATTTGTATAACTCACAAAATACTGTTGATTCATTAATATCCTTTAGATACCAATTTTTGTTGGTTTCTTGGGTACAGGTCAACCTCGAATTTAAAATATTCAAAGAAAACATATATTCAATAGACTGTGTATGCGGAGATTGACAAAACAACGAAATCAAATATCCACGAAAATGAAAGGTTTTAGCAATCCACGAAAATTAATATCGACGAAAATAAATGAATGCACAGTATAAAGAAGTAACTAGTAACAGATAGTATGCACAAAATATACGAATTACGCAATGATGTTTGATAACATATACCTATCATCATCATGCAACTATTAAATTTGTTTTGATCGAAAGAGGCAAATACCTGATACATTATCTTACGGTAAGCCAATGATGAAAAACATTGTCGACTTACAAAAAAAACCCTAGATTTGAATATCTTCGCACAGTCGTTGTTGGAACTTAGTATATGTTGATATGTACGTTTTTGTAAACAATGTGACAACTAGACACGAACATTATTGTCCTTTAAAACATAATAATTCAAAGTTTGGCACGTTCTTCTTGTCTTAGTTTTTGTGGATTCTAACACATGATAAATACGGCAATAAATTTACTAAATACTAGTAGACTGAATTTATATAAATAAGCACCGCTTTTTGAAACGAAAAATTAACAAATATAAAAAATCCAGGTAAAGAGATGTATGCAACCAATGACACCCAGTTAAGAAATGAGACAATAAAAAACATATACCGAAAACTTTAGATTGAACAATACGTATCTCTTCAAAAAATGGCAAATCTATAATATTTAGTTTTATTTTTTTGTTGGTCTGACAATTAGAAAAAAATATAGGAGGTTTTATAAATAAAGCCATGCAGAAAACAATTTTTCACTATGCATAGAAAAAACTTAAGTAAAAGCTGTTTAACTTAATATAAAAATGTTTCTGATATTGTTGTATTTTGTTAGTAGAATAAATGCATCGATTTACGGACATCTAAAAAAACATATACAAGAAAACGAAACAAACTTAACTACAGTTGTCTATAATTGTTGACAATCACTTTATTTGAAATTTGGTTGATAATTCTCTTGTTGGCAATCATTTCACATCTCATTATCCTTATATTAATACAGCTATTCTCTATTTCTTGAGTTAGGATGATGAAACATTAAAAATATTATTCATACACAGTTAAGAAATATATGCAGTTCTCTGAATGCATATAACGACCTCATTGATATCAAACCCAATCCTGTATATATTCTATCTGAAACTACTTTATTAAGTGACCTTTCCACTATCAACTAATACAACTATGTATTATTTTAAAATTTGGAATGATTTTTCCATCCTTTGAACTCATTAATCAGAAGACACCTTCATGACGTAGTTCTATGATTTTGTGTTTATTTTTATCTCTTATGTTTTAAATTTGACCACTCTTTTCCTTTTGTTTAATTTTCCTTAAGTTATTTCACTTACTTCATTGGAATATTTTTACAATGGATGGTCAATTTATAGATTGTGACTACCGAATTAGACTATTTACCGGATTTGTTATAACATGAGCAACACGATGGCGCCATATTTGGAGCAAGATATGTCTTCCCTTCCGATGCACCCCAGAACACCCCCTGTTTTGGGTATGGTTCATGTTGCTTAGTTTTTAGTTTTCTGTTCTGTGTCTTGTGTACTATTATTTGTCTGTTTGTCTTTTCCTTTTTTAGCCATGACGTTGTGAGTTGTTTTTTATCAATCAGTTTGACTGTCCATCTGGTGTCTTTCGACCCTCTCTTTTAATTCACGCTTAATTCATTTGATCGAATAGTTCTAGTGCAAATGACTTTAAAAGAACATGTGTATCCAGAATACATATGTTATTGACGTTCATTTCAAAGATTATACACATATCATTATTTTATCTGCAGATTTTCATGTCAATAGAGTTTCAGAATTTTCAACTTTTCGTAAATTGCTATTATAATATCTTTCTCAAAATTATTGTAACTTTTTGTATGCTATTTTTTTTTCTATACAGACAAGTTACAATTTGTTATTGTAATACAGCTACAAAGTTATGACAATCAGTCATACGAATCTGTATTCCCATAACGTCGATTTCTTGCTTGAAAGTTCAATGTCTCATCTCAGAAAAAACTTTCCAACTCATTGCATTTGTACAACTATCATTTCCCTCTCTGTTTTTGTCAATTGTTAACTGTATTATTAACCTTCGACCACTGGACATCAGACCCGCTATACAATTGTCTATATGATCAGTAGACAGAACTGAAAACTGAAACCGGCTAATTACAAATCTTTGCGATAAGACAGACTGACAGGCAATCAATAGTTCAAACATGGTCAATGTTTATGCATAGTACTAGAAATTTTGGCAAGATTCTATGAAGTAACGTAAGTGGTTATAATTATATACACATGCATAAAGTATATTCATGTTTATCTCTTTTTAATCGAGTCCTCCTTTAAAATAAGAAAGAAAAAAAACCCCAATAACATCAAACACCTGTTTGTGCCAAATTCTACTACAATAATACAGATATACTCGTGAACTGTCTTACGTCGTTGAGTCTTATTCAAATTGAGCTTTGAGGTCAATAACGTATTCTGTAAATACACTGAGACTTTTAAATAGGTTGTTTCGTACTTTCATCGGTTGTCTTGTTAATATAAAAATTCCTTTTAATAACATACATGTTAACAGGTGTCTGTTATTCAAAGTCAATATTGGTATTCCATTTACATTATGGCACTTTAATGCAGTTATTTCTATTACATATTTTTTCAAATGCAAATACATGAGGTAAAATTAAACGACTGGAAAAGTTAAATTGCAAAAGCATATGCTGATTAACGTTGAAGTATTAGCTCTTTTTGCTGCATTGTGACATTAAGCTCCCAGGGAACGTTAAAACATCATTAACAAAATCTCATTGCGTTAATGAACTGTAAGGCAGAATTCGGTTGAAAAGACTTTGCAGGGAAATCAATTTCAATGAAGTTTTCCCCAGTAGTTTGAATCTGGAATATCGTTTAATTCAATTTAATTGTTTTCACAACTTGCTCGCTTTGAGTTTAAGTTAATCTTCCAAAAGGTATATAACAGGTGTACCGAGTAAACATGTTTGAAATGTGTCATTACGTACTATTTAAATTGTTTTGACAAATTTGACGAATTTCAATTATCACTATAAAAGTATTTAGTAATCTGTAATATCAATTAACTACAAAATTGTGAAATTCGTCGTGGAAACTAATCAAAGATACCAAGTTTATAATTTGGTACGCCAGACGTGCCTTCGGTCAACACACGACTCATCATTAACGGTTGCATCAAAACAGGTTGAGAGCCAACTGAAATAGAACAGCATAGAGAATCGGAAATTTTGTTTTACATACCGTGTAGAAATTTGAATTGAAATAACACTTTACAAATTTAATGCGTTCCTTGTAATGAATAGCTTGAATTATCCGAGGTCCAATGTGCCTGAGCGAATTTAGGGGCGGATCCAGTCCAGGATAATACTGGTTGGGATGGGTGTAGGTTCATCCGTATTTCCCCGTTAAAACTCAATGATCGCCTAAAAAAAAGGTTGGTCGAACCCCTGGAACCCTCCCACTGGATCCGCCACTGGTATTGGAATCTACTGTTTCCTATATCATGTATATGTGATAATGAGCCTTGTATCTCATGAATTCTGGAAACCGTTTTGACATTTTTGAGAAAGAATGATAATTATAATAGATATAGTCATGCTCTATCATTGATATTGTAAAACCAATAAATTTATAAATTAGCTGTCTACAAAACTTTTGACTTTAAGCGTTCCCGATTGAGGTTAGTACAGAAAAGTTCAACGGACGCATTCAATTTTCAAAGTGTTATTGCATTTCTTTAAAAAAAAAAAAAAAAAAAAAAAAACATCGACGAAATCCAAAAAAATCCAAAAAAATCCAAAACAAAAACTAAAACATTATTCAGGAAACTTTTTTAATTGATTCAACATGAACCTCACAAAAACAAAGCATGATAAAATGAAGGGTTCAAGATGTATCTGCAATTCCAGCTTCACTATTAGCACTGATCATGAATTTCCTGTTGCATTCTGCTGATAAGTCATATCCGTTGATAAGATATTATCAATTACGGGTTGGTAGTTATTACCCGGTTTGTACTTACATAAGCAACACGACGGGTGCCACATGAGGAGAAGCATATGCTTACCATTCATGCTGGCGTTTTGTGTAAGGTTTATGTTGCTAATTTTTCAGTTTCCATGTTCTGTATTTTTGTTATGGAATTGTGAATTCGTTTTCGACTTATCTAGATATAAGAAGATGTGGTATGAGTGCGAATGAGACGACCTTTCCACCCAACATACAATTTTACTAAAAGTAAATCATTACAGGTCAAAGTACGGTCTGCAACACGGAGTCTTATTTGTTTGATTATCGCTTTGATATCATCCGCCTCTCTTTTACATCTAATTGGAACATTCCAGTGCTAATCGGTATAATACTGAATACAAATTCCTAATATTGTTATAGTTTAATCAATTCGTACATGTCAACACAACATCTAAGGAAACAACACTTGCAAGAAAAGTTATTTACTTTACTATGTAGCTGTTTTCTGAAATTTAATACAGACATTTGTGGCAATTGAACAAATAGTTCTAATACAATGAATTTTTAATATCTTTTGTATATTTAGTTCTTGCAAATTATCCAAATTATAAAGTACAACATTTTTTACAAATCGTGATTTCTACTCAACACATTCCTTTTTAAGGAAAATCTTGTAAGTATACTGCATACTATGGTTCAATGGTGGGAGAATTTAAACATAATTGAGAAAAAAAAAATGAATTTATGGATTGAATAATTATTGTAAGCAATTCATATAAAATTCGTAGTCGTTAACAATCAATCGTTATGTATTGGTTACAAATTTATGTATATTTAACGATATAATTAAGTTATTTATAATTCTAATGAGAAAATGAAAGGAAAGTTGCAAACTATTTTTTTTCTCTCGATAATATAGATGTTTGATCATCAAGAATTTGCAATATCGAAACAAAAGAAAGGATTTCCTTTAAATAGCCTTCCGTTCACGGAACAAGACTGTGCTTTAATTAAAGGAAGGTTCACATAGAAGTTATCAAAAATAAAAATAAAAAGACAGTTGTAATGGAGACAGGATTATATGACTGGAGTTATTATTTTCTGTAAAGTTTTACAGCGATGAAGCAAGTGTCACGAATGTACAACAAGATCATCAATTGAAAGTAGATAACAATTCATTAATTGTTGATACGTTAACTTTGAGTAAAAGAATATGGTCTTTATACTCTACCCGACGTAATATTCGTGAAAACCGTTTATTCATTGGATAAAATAATATCCAGATGAGGATAAAATGATGTTATAGGGAATAATGATCGAAACTAAGAGGTATGAAATACCATTCAAATTGGATAATAAATTATTAATATAGTCAATACCTTACATATGAAAAACTTTTTTGTCGTATAAAAATGAAATAAAACAAAATTTAATGATCTTCTAGTTGTGATTTAAACATTGTTGGAATATGTAAAGTGTGAAACTATGCTACCTATGATTGTTAACTTCATTGGACAATCATTTAACAAAACTCAACTAAGAGGCGAAGTTAAAAGGCTGTTTTAATAAATATCTTTTTATCACGCACAAGAGCTTCTTAGTTTATTATTATTCTTAACCATTTGGGGTTATGCAAATGCATATTGTATAGATAACTAAACACAGACATGAATGATATGAATTAAAAACAATTTTGAAATAAAACAGCACGAGAAACGTTAACTTAGACAATTATTAGGGAGGAAAATGACATTGAAAGTGATGGTTTTTGTTGATTTTATTGTTTAGGGAAAAATAACATATGAAAATAATGTTGGTATCTAAATGATTAAGAAAACATTTGCAGCCAAGGAAAAGCTATTTATTCTACTTATCAGTTAATAAAGTTAGATTAAATAAGTTGGCTTTCGTTTGACTTGATATTGTATTTGTCCGGACACTATTCAGACAAACAGATGATTTACTACAACAAACGATATACACATAAGAGAATTGGTAACTATTCATTTGTGGCTGAATCAATATAGAATATATAGGAATATTTACGTGAAATTTGTCATTTCCATTCCTGGATGATTTGTATCTTGTGGTTAAATTGGCCTTCGTCATATGCCAGCAATCTCTTAATTTGAAAGGCATAATAAATAATAGTTGGAACAGCATGGACAGTGTCAGTTCGGATTCTGTCCGGAAATTATATAGCCAATTGTATACTCTAACATTGGGACACTCGAAAGGTAAGCAATGAATTGTTTTTATGTAATTCAAAAATGCATTAATTACTGTGTATGAAAAATAGATAGAACTCAAACTTCAGACATGAAAGATTAAATGGCAAACCAGTATATTTGTGATAGCCTGTAATATACACCTGAGTACTACCTCATAATTAAGTTAATTACGTATAGCAACATTCGACATAAAACAATGCAGCTATTTCCTCATTTGTCTGTTGTTAATTTATTTCCCGCCATGGATATATATATTTGCCTAGAAACAGAGTAACCCCCTCCCCCTCCCCCCAAAAAACAACGTAAAAAATATGTATTTAAAATAAAATTCTGTATCATTAATGCAATTGTGTATATGTAGGACTGTACTTAAAATATTTTAACATGGAGAAAATAGGATAACAAAATTATAGGAAGTATTAAATTTTACTTTGCCATACAGGTAAGAGGTTAAGCTATGAAAGTTTTATCATATTCTATATAAGGAAATGCCTGTAACAAATCAGGAAATTGACATTTGTATTTCATTCGTTTGATGTGTTTGAGCTTTTGATTTTTCCATTTTATAAAGAACTCACTGTATAAGATTTTTTTTATTTTTTTTTTTATTGTTTTAACATTTTGCTGGGCATTGATTTGTTTGCAATTTATATTTTCTTTCCGATTCTCAAAATTTTATCCTTATCATTTTCAAATTTTTCAAAATTGTTTCGCATTGAAAATACTGCAGTTAAAGAAAACGATATCTACAAAACAAAGAATATTTAAAAATATTGAAATATTCTTTCACCTGTTAAAATCATTATTTTTTTTCTAACTTGAACATTTTTGTATTCTCTTTAGACACACCCTTATCTTCATGTTACAAACCATGCGTTGTAAGTAGTAGTATAATCTAGTCAGTTACCTCCCTTGCATTTAAAAAAGCTTAACTATAGAAACCATGTAAAGTAATTACTAAGTCCGTCTGTATCAAAAAGAACGCTGTCAACCAAATAATACTGCCATGTTCTACATAGTATTTGATTAAACATATCCTAGTTCAAAGAATAACAATTTCAATAGTAAAATAGATCAGCAATGAAATGGTAGCTATTTATCAATTTAATCAAATTTGATATACCGTGGTAAGGATGTAGAGTATGAAACTAATGACACAACACTTACATCAACATATCTCCTGACCATCATTAATAACCTTGTCTAGAATGGGACTGTCATGAACTCACTGCGAGATGAGAGTTTTGCATGATGTTGAGAGTCTTACAGTGACATGGAGATAAAGAACAGGATTAAAAGAAAGGTTCATTAACTTTGTTGCTGAGTGAAGCTCACTCAAAAGTTCAGCGATCTTTTCAGTATCATCAATTTAAACACCATGAGCCTGCTCTGAATAGCTGCGAGCATTGATTTCATTGATATAATATCTTTTTTGGTAAACATTTGGCTTTTGTTTTACCGAAAATTAAGTTGCGTTGATATTGTAGTTATATATATATATACATATGCTGACTAGGAATGAAGCTTTTTGTTCGTACTTGTATGTCCAAATTTATTGCCATTTACTGTCTAAATGCCATATACATTTAACATTTCTATTGATTCATATGTGTTTACTTTAATAACATAAATTAAATATTAACTTCAGACAATTATAAAAAAAAGCGGAATCTAAAACATTAAAATTTACATATTTTGAGTGTTTATTTTTGTGTGTAATAACATTTCTTTCATCAAAGGTATTTGACAAATATCTTTTATAACTAATTCACACGTTACGCTGAGCTTGTCATATATTGTTCTATATTGAATAATATTTACATCATGAATGTGTGTCCTTGAAAATTGTTTTGCATACAAGATTTAAATCATGTAATAATCAAGCGATTGAGATGAATCTGTAGGGTGTATTTATTTCAATTTTGAACTTTTTTTTTATTACAATAGCAAGTAGGTAGTGAACGAAAAAAATAAAGTGGTGAAGATCTTTATTTTGGACATTTATTGCACATCTACAAATAGTAGACGAACTTCTTTATCTGTTACTATTATCATTAATATTCTTAATCTCACGTTAACACTTTAGTAATTAAATTGACTTTCTTCAAAGACATTATGCCTAATAAAGAACATAAATAATTTAAACGTTAATTTGTTTTCTCAGCTGAAACTATCGTATTTAAAATCTTCTCGTTTCAATAGTGTAAATAATAGTCTGCCAATGTCAGATACATAAGAAAATGCCTGTACAAAGTCAGGAATATGACAGCGGTAGTCTATTTCTTTGGTGTGTTTTAGCTTTTCGTTTTGTAATTTGATTAGCGTCTTTCCGTTCTGGATTTTCCTCTCAGTTCAGTTTGGTTTGTGATTTTACTCTGTGATTCTGTTTGTACTAAGTATATGACATTTTTTTTAAATTCATTTGATGTGCTGGAGCTTTTCTTATTGTCATTTGTTAAGGGATTTTTCATTCAGTTTTTTTTATTATTATTTCCTTTTTAGGACCGCCGCTTAAAAACCATGTTACCTCTGGATAAACTTGTCATTAAAATATGTTTTGTTTTATCCTTTATCTAATTAATATTATCTGTGTTCAATTGATCCAACATTTAGACAAACTCTTGATGGTCCATTGAACTAGTTTTTGTTTGTTTTATTACGTTTGTTTGTTTTGAGAAAACATTTCAATAACACATGAAAGAATAAAAATAAGAAAATGTTGTCACTTCACTTAGAACTTTTGTTTTTGTGTAATGAAAATTAATTTATTGTTGTTTTTATATTGAAAAGGAGGCATCTGTAGAAAAAAAAAGGGATGTTCACTATTTTCATTATGTTAAATGGGATGTGCATTCATAATTTTAGGATATTTGGATTGTTTTATTTTTTTAACCTGCTATAAAATCATTTCATCCACTACGTATTTCTATAATATCCTCCATCAAGTCCGTTTGAAACAAACGTTGTCAGACTCGTATGTAATTCAAGAAGCTCATATATATATAGTAAAAAGTGTTAATGAGAAGTACAATTGAACACATTTTGGCAGGGCTATATAGGTGAATGCTCACTGCTACATAAGTGCCAGGTGTAAAGTAAAATTCATTTTCTAGATAAATGAATTGTATTAGTGTTAAATGTTTTAATAAAAAAGTAGGGTGGTATTGCTACTGTTTGCTTTAAAGTGTTTTTATTTGCCATTTCTTTTCTACGTATTTTCACACCCTTTACTTTAATTTTTATAGTTTTGAGCATTTCTGATTAAGTTTAATCGGATGTACGAAATACGTAATGTTTTACTTTGGTTTACTTGTGCAAACATTTTTGTCATTCTTTTATTGTTTAAGAATGTTTGTGAGATTCATGACAATATATATAAAAAGCGTATTGCATTTAAATTATAATAGAAAATCATAAAAACTTCCTTAAACGATAACATGTAAAATCATCATGTATTAAATGCATCGTATAGGAATGTCAACTTAAGTAACGTGGTACAGGATAGATCACTGAACCTTATTCAAATTTAAGACTGTGTGAGTAAAAATGATAATGAGTTAAAATTTGCGTTCCGATAAGGATTGACGATGTCTAACTGAAGGTAACATTATAATGTATCAAAAGTGTTATTAGAACACTTCTAGGTAAATTGAAACTTATTTTGGAACGTTGGGTCCTCAATGCTCTTCAACTAAAAAAATATTTGGTTTTCTAACTATTTCAATCTGAGATTCACTGATGATTATTATGTACAAGAAACGCGCGTGTGTCGTATCAAAATACAAGCCTAGAACCTTTGATAACTATTAATTTTTTATGTATGTTATTCACAACCTTCAGTATGATATCTTTGTCCAGTAGGGGATATATATTAAGGCTTGTCACCTGTTAAGGCGATATTTAACCAGTACGGGAGATCTATCGCCTCAGTCTATGAACAGTTTCTCGGATTAATTTGCACTTCTAATGAGCCCAATTGGTGCAAATATTTTTAAAGGTAAAAACATCAAACTTAGTAGTAATATTGAACACGTTTCTTAACTTTGAACTTAATATGTTTTTGGTAACTGACATAGATCAAAGAAATGTGGACAATTAAATACCAGAACTTGAGGACATTAGTGTTCTCGTTTACAAACATATCACATCTCCGATGAAAAACCAAATGTAATTATTTCGAATGATTTGTATTCTGCGATAACATTTAAGATGCCTCTATTACAATCTTACCCATTTTGGTATAGGTTCGCAATGTTTTTTGTCATCGTAGGTGCCAACAACAAAAAGTTGAATAAATTATATCATAATAGGAACAGCCAACATAGTTTTTTTTTATTGCAAAAAAATGTATAAATATCATTGTCGGTTGGCGTGGTCCTATTACACCATTTTTGTAATTAGCAAATTGATACTGACAGAATAGGTTGTATATTTGTGGCAACATGACAACTGTTTGATTGGTTCCTTCATTGCCACGTCAATTATCAATGTATCTTCATTCCTGTCTCAGGTGTAGAGCATTTAATTTGTAAATATATGTGTTGTTTGTTGCTAATTGGAAAGCAAGAGTGATTGAACCTATATGTGAGGTGCACACAAGCCAAGTGTACCTTTGATTATATTTTAAATTGTAAATTTTCTATTTTGTGATAAACTTGGGTTTAGTTTTCTGTAATTAGTTAATATTTCAGTTTCATTATGTATATCTCTTTCATATTCATTTGTTAAAATTAACTGTTTGTAATAGCATTAAGTATTCTATATAATAAGGATGTTCTTATCCCGTGCATAAAAACAATGCCGTATTTGTCAAAACCTTTTCAACTTTTGATCTTCAGTGTTGTACAACTTTGTACCTTTTTCACGTTCGATCTTATATATCTAGGCGTTATGGATTCAGGTTTAGTTTTCTGTAATTAGTTAATACTTTAGTTTCTTTGTGTATATCTCTTTCATATTCATTTGATAAAATTAACTGTTTGCAATAGCATGAATTGTTCTATATAATAAGAATGTTCTTATCCCGGGCATAAAAACAATGCCGTATTTTGCGAAACCTTTTCAACTTTTGATCTTCAGTGCTGTACAACTTTGTACTTTTTTCACTTTCGATCTTTTATATCTGGGCGTCACTGGTGAGTCTTGTGTGGACAAGGCGCGTTTTTGGCGTATTGAATTTTAAACCTGATGCTTTTTGTTATCTATTAATCATGTTTTTCTGTGTCTAATATGTTCTCCTATTTATTTGTATTGTAGTCCTGTAATATTATGTTGTCATTTCAATGTTATATTTAACTTTGCCATTAAAGTGCGAGGTTTGGCATGCCTTAAAACCAGGTTCAACCCACCACTTTTATCCCCCTTTAAAAGTGTCCTGTACCAAGTCAGGAAGATGGTCATTGTTATAATATTGTTCGTTTCTCTTTGTGTTGCATTTTAACGTTGAATCGTTTGTGTTTTCTCTTATTTTTGAGATATTGAGATAAGACGTGGCACGGTACTTGTCTATCCCAAATTCATGTATTTGGTTTTCATGTTACATTTGTTATTCTCGTGGTGTTTTGTCTGATGATTGGTCTGTTTCTGTGTGTGTTGCGTTTCGGTGTTGTGTCGTTGTTCTCCTCTTATATTTAATGCGTTTCGCTCGGTTTTGGTTTGTTACCCCGATTTTGTTTTTTGGTCCATGGATTTATGAGTTTTGAACAGCGGTATACTACTGTTGCCTTTATTTATATTCGAGCGTTAAAATGTCTATGTTTTATCAGTATTTTGATACGTGAGATTTACATGTTTTCCTAGTATTTTATGATCTATTGTGCTTAAAAGAGATTGATACTTTTATTTGATTTAAGATAAACTTCACTACAATCGTAAACTAGACCAAGATCTCACCACAGATAAACAAGTTTCGTTTGTCTATGACTTCTCTTGGCTCGACATAACATCTATAAATCAACCACCACATACGGCATATAACGCTAGTTCTTTTTTTTGTGAATGTAATTCAAAGTCTGATTTTCGCTTTGTTATTTGCCTCCCTCGCAATTTGAGAGTACGGACACTGGCAAAGTATGGTCTCAAAAGACATATTATGTTTTTATCGAATCAATTTGATTTAGAATAAAACTCAGTATTATATCAGTATCATTTGTAAAAAAAAAAGAGATCGCAATGTCTCATACAAAAATGAGTATAGTATGAATGAATAATTTTTAATTTAAGGCAATGCTCATATCCATTGTATAGCAACGATTTAGCCTTTGTTCTGCTAATGCGGCGTAAAGAAATTACCAATCAATCAATCAGTCATATCAATTTTATCATACAATATTTGTTATCAATCCGTATTGTTGATAAATAAGGCATATGAATGTTTTAACGTTGCGTTATAATGAGATGAGCAATCGGAGTATGAAATCAGTAGAATGGTCATGACCATTATGAGATCAAATCGATAACAACTTCCGTCTTTTTGCTTCCGTTTCCGGTATACCAAAAAAAGTCTTAGTTGTCTGGCATTCTAGCTCAATGTTCGTCAACATAAGTTAAGTCAAATTTTGTTTGTAACAGATGCATTGATAAAGAAACACATAATATGAATTCCATGAAGTGTGTACTGATAGTTAACAGTTCTGGTACGCATTAAATGCCAATCTTTCTTTATTTCTTTTTTGTCTTTTTACATATAGAAAGGAACAATTTGTAACGTACTTGCGTTAAAGTCATAAAATACCTTAAATTAAAAAAAAAATATGCATATGATTTTTATAAGTAAATGGATAGTTTGCATTATACAACTTATGTACATATACTTTTTTCGGAGGAAAATTCTTTAATTTGTCTACAATTAGAAAAAGTTTACTTATTTTTAATTGCTTGCTTCCAGGAAGCAATCCGCCGACATATTTTCCGTATGCATAGTGACCCGAGCGTAATCCTCCTCGTAAAAATTCGGTGATCGCAAAACGCATGGATCTGTCATTAAAGTAAACAAATATATATACATGTTAAGGTGGTATGGGTGTCTTTCGCCATCTTGGATTGTAAAAAACAGAGAATCTAAGGTCCATATTTTCTATCAAATTAGCAAAATTTGATGCAAGTATGCAGATTTTTCATGTGTTTTTACATTTAAAAGTTCCAATTTATAAGAATATAACTTATAAATATAAATATATGTACAAGTGTAGATTATTTTTGGTTGTTTTTAAATATTTTGAAATTGTCATTTTATGGGGAGGTAACTCTAAAATAGTGCATTTTCTGTTAGTTTGTTCATGGAATTTTCCTACTTTGTATTTTAGCCGGAAAAAACGCACGGTGACCCTATCTTTTCTTTTGATATTATCAAAGCATTGTTTGAAAGCTATATTTTCCTAATTTATTTTACAATTCTATCATTTCGTTTAGTTTCTATTCACAAAATGGTGTTTTTTCCTGTATAATCCATACAAAATGTGTCATTTTGTCACGACCCGTAGCTTGAAAAAATGCACGGTGACCTATCATTTTTATAATATTTTTCAACATGTATCAATAGATACTACATTTTGGCAAAGTATGAACAAATTCTATCATTTTTATTTTAGACTCCCATACCACCTTAAACACGTGCTTAAAACCCATGCTTTTTGTGATTTGTTTACTATAAGGTGACAATCGGTAACACTCTGCTTCAAAACACGGCATTTAATGAACAGCCAAACTTGTTAAATCATAGCAAACAGAGAGGAAAAAAATTTGATGATTATATGATATATTTGCGAAAATAATGATAAAATTGTGAACAGAGAACTTAGTTTATGATATATACATGCATTAGTTCAAGAATTGTATAAACATTATTTTTCACCACTCACTCGTTTCATATGACTTTAAAAATAAATACGAAAGATGCCGAAGGATAATTAAAACTCATAATGCAAAAAAAAAAATAAAAAAAAAAAAAAAAAACCGACGCCATGTGACATATCTGCTTCAAATTGTTAACCTGAGTTTTATAACCACCTCGTGATGCATATGGCGTCTGTGAAAGTTTCGAAAGGATGTAAGGATGTTCTCAACATCACGACTTCGAACTCTTGATTTAAAGGCTTTATTCTATCAAGGAAATTATGATAGGAAATACAAGATCTGAAATATAGAATCAACTTGGAGATATATTCTCCGTATGCAAGCGCTCCTTGGATGTTGCTACATTGAAATGGAAAGTTCACAACTGCGAAGTTACAATCATCTCTTTTATTGTAAATTCTAAAATCTAAAATCTAAAATCTAAAAATAGCAAGGACGGTGAAAATGCAATTAAGTATATACTGCTGTATTTTGTAAATTCATAACTTACGGTTTAGCGCATTAAACTGTGGACGCTTTAAATTATTTGTTTAATTTTGTTTGTTTGTTTACGTGAATAAGGCTATTTGAAGTGTAAAGATATACTGACAAATTGTGAATCTGAAATAAAAAGAAATGAACATTATTGAAAGATCATTTGTAGAGTAAAACAAGGGAAATACGTTCTCAAAATTTGCCTTAATCGACCTTTTCTATTTCTTGATCATTGACAGACATTCACGCAAAAAATAGTCAAAGAATTTTCGGGTAAACGACAAAACAAGTAAAAATTGTGGAATCTAAAAAATATGTTAAACAAATAACTGCCCTAAGATAGTAAGACAAGTCAGTACTTTAATTTGTTCTGTAATGTATTTATCCATTCCTAATTTAACTAAGTGATAAGAAAGATCGAAACAGTCCCAGATTAGTCATGATTATTAATATTCCTCGAAAAATTAATGCATTATATGAGTGAGAGTAAGAAGTAATATACATGCGTTACTCTTGGTTTACTAAATCAATATGCATATGAAAAATCCTTGCTAAACACAATAAAAATTCCATTATTTGTTTGCAAACGACAAATGGTTAATTAGTTCTTTCTAAGCAATGCTAATAAGATGTGTATCATCATTCCAGTACTGCAGGTGCATAACTATTTATTTATTGCTAAGTAGACATTTTTGCACAGAATTTGGTTATTAATACGCTGTTGTTATTAATCAGTCATTTCATGTCATGTCAGCAATCGAAATCATACTCCGATGAACTATTCATCAATCATTGATTTTAAGCTTTATAAGCGATATGCAGATTAGTTTTGGGTTTCTAATAAAAGTGTTGGGGAGGCACGTGATAGAAACATATATATTCACGACTGATCTGTATTCGTAACTGGCATCATGTTCACTTCTAACGTAGCTAGTTTCGATCAATTGATGTTAATGATAATTTTACAACTTTGAACTAATTGACCTTATCTTTGAAAAATAATTAAATCTTTAAATCTCAACACACGAAGCTTGTTAAACTTAAATGCATGTGAAGAGTTGAAGGATTTGTAGTTGAATGATCTTATTAAGATGCCGTTTCTGTTTACGACACCAGTAACCTGTTAAATCAGGCTTTTTGTCTGTTCATAAATATTGCATTTCATTCGGATATAGAATAAAAACTTTTGAAATACCTCGTCCAATCAAAATAACGGAATTATATGCAACACATTTGAATTTGATTTTTTCTTGATCAAAATAGATTTTTGAAATCCCAAATTAGATATTGTTTTCCCAACTTCTACAAAAGACCAATTTATGAATTTTCCGCTGTACGTCTGTTTAGTTACACGCTTCTGGTATTATTCAAAATGCAATGTCATTAATGGTACGGGGTGTGAAGGCTACGATCTAAGGTAGAAAATAAAATTGAGAAAGGAAATGGGGAATATGCCAAAGCGACAACAACTCGACCATAGAGCAGACAACAGAAAAGTCTTGATGCAATCTATAAATACTGACTTTCGATCAATCCTGTGTTGGCCCCAAAAACGAATAGACGTGAATTAATCAAAATAAGATGACCATTGTAGAATGATCCAAATATATTTATTGTTCCCCGTGCAACGAAACTCGCTAGTTAAAATTAATCTGATACACAAAATTATAGTGGTGGTTTTAAACATATATTCTAGTAGTGTATATCAGAATAAAAGTTAACACATGGACATTATACCATTCATAACTCCCTTATTTTTTTTTAGTGAGATATAATTTCCTTGATCTTAATACGTTATACACTAACCTACCGGCGAAACAGAAAGGGCGTATATGTTTGCTTTTCGTACGTTCGTCGGTTCATTAAACGTATGTATGTTTCATTTTTTTGAACGTTTATTGCACTTGAAAAGCTTGAAAGACCAACTATCATGTCTTTCGTTTGACCCAATCATAATCGAAACCACGATCACACAAAGACATATTCGATGCGACCTTTTTTTACCACAAGTACATTGGGACAGTTAGAATAATAAAGGTGAAAAATGCCATAACCATAATTAAATATGTCAAGAAACATGAAAAAAATTAAATTTTGTAGAATTTCCTATTTTTTATCTTCGTAATAGAGCTGCCATAAAAAAAAACCTCTCAAATAAATAATGGTACAAGAGACACACGATATATACATTTAGAGAAACTAAATTTGTTTTATTATCTATGAGAACAATTTCAGATTTTCACAGACAGGAGAAAAGGGTATCTCATTTGTGTAAGAAATGTCACCATTGATTAAGAGTTTATAAATACATCGATTTGTCTCAAAAGACTTGTTATCTAATTCAATATAATGATATGTATTTACTTTAAATATTTGTTCATTCATTAAAGACTATTTCATCAAGTTGACACATTCACAAATGAAATCTTCATATAACAAATTAAGTGACAAATTCGTTTAAAATGTTTTCCTGTGCTTAATACATGATGAGATATTTCTATATCTGAAAAGATATACACATAAAACATTGGAAAGTCATTTATAAAGGACTCAGATATGTGTCCTTTGTGTTTCATTGAATGATACTATCAAACAGATTTGTTTTCATTCAAACATTCTTGTTGTTAGTTTTTATTGTTTGGTACCTCTTGTATAGTTTATCAGTATCGATATGTGCATTACATCTATGTTACTTTAACATGTACTGTCTATTTTGATAGAGCTGGACTTGTCTGCGTTTGTACATTGATGTGTAAATAACTTAATTTGTCTGGCTGAACGGCATTAATTCTGTTTCTACATTTTATGTTTGGCTATGCATTGAAGTATGCTTTTATTTAATTAAGCAATTATAAACTTCAAAAAGATGACCTGTACATATTTAATGAACATGACTGGAAATTGACTGAGGTTGAGGGTACTGTCCCTCGAATATTATAGATCAGACGTAATTTGAAAGCCATAGAATTATGTATTCACTGTCTTCAACACTTTGGCGGCATTCAATGCTGACATCGCACATTTATGGTATTATAAAATTAACCATGGATATCTCCTTGTATAGATTTCTGAATTCCGTGAAGGTAAATTTGGATAACATTTCTGTCATTACAGGAATTTTCCGATAGAAGGTCATCTGTTACTGAGGTTAAATATTCCATTAATTCCTTAGCCACTTTTGAACTGCTTTTCAACACAATATTGTGTTTCGATGAATTGTATTATTTCCCCGGATCCATGGTAAAGTTTATGACATTTTGTTATCAAAGTGAACAAGCAATCTCAACATAATTCCTTACGTAATATTCCATTTAGTGCCATTAAAGCGAAAGTAATCATACTACAGTAACAGTTAAAGACATTAAAAACAATTTGCATTTGTGTTTGAAGAGACGTTATTGCATTAATGAAATAAGAATTTTAAACATATGGATCAAGTCAATGATTATTATATTCTAAAACTTTCTAAACGATGTAATGTCCTCTATTGATTGTCGTTATCTTATGATACTTTTCATGTAAGGGTAGGCTGGCAGACGGACGAAGAGCAAACATGTACGTTCTTTCTGTTTCGTCGGTCGGAGGCTTATTTCATTACGTGTCAAGCAAAAGTAATAATATCGAAATATTGAAAAAAAATATTTATGAATGGTCAAGTATCCACCCGTTAACAATTTTGCTGAAATTCTGAAATTTAATAATAGGAATTATCATTACAATTGTGTGTGTCAGTATCATTTCAACTAGCGAAGTTTTGTTGCACGGTTGGACAATAATTCTACTATGTACATCATATTCTTATTAATTCGATTGTACTAATTAATCTTTGGCAACAACCAATACATTGCTAAAGTATGCCATGTAGTTATGATTTAGATCAAGACGTTTCTTCCTTAGATCGTAACCTTGAGATCAAACCCAATACCAATAATTGCATTGTATTGTATATAATAACAGTAGCAATATGTTTATATTTTATAATCGTAAAACTTGAGCAATAAACTCAAGTATACTCAATGCCTACTGTTGCAAATTCATGAAATTTGTGAAAAACAAAAGCTAAATTTGAATATTGACAGATTTAAATCTTTTCTGAACAACAAGCAAAAAAAACCCCAACATTTAGAGGTGAAAAAAAATATATTTGAATATTACACACAAGAAAATAGCACGTAAATACTAGTAGTAGATTATCAAAATTAGTAAGTTTTAAAATCAAAGGTTTGTTTATTGTATAAAAGACGTCCGTAGGGTTCTATTCTTATCATTTGTACACGCACAGGTAGTAATCAATAAATGGAGATCGGTAGTTTTTGTTAATTTACTTTTTATGCAATAGTTTAATAGCACATTAAGTTTAAATCCAAATGAATCTGTCTTTAAAATTAGGTTCATTTCTTTAAAGCTCATCCAAGATATCATGATCATAATGTGTAACGCTATATATGTGCATTTCTGCGGCATAATACTAGCATTAGTATAAGATAGTTGGATAATCAAACAAAGATAATGAAACACAAAAAGAATCCTCATGAAAGAAGGAGATAAACCTCGCTGGTCGTGTTTATTGTGTGTAATTATAATTATAGATCAAACTACATAACCAATATATAAAGAAGATGTAGTATGATTGCCAATGCACAGGGGACCAGATGACACAGAAATTAACAGCTATAGGTCACCAATACTTGTTTTTGTAGGTTTTTATGTATACAAGCTGTCATATACGTGCCAGAAAAAAATAATAGAATAGCTGTATCACTATGAAAAGAAAAAGTAGATATATAGAAACTCAAAAATGTGTATTATATGGTAATTACTTCAGATTTTGTCAAACAGGAAAAAAAGTCATCTCTATTGTATAAAGAAATATCATCATTGATTAAGGCTTTACAAATACATTGTAGTGTGGCAGAAGACTTAATTTAGGTGGTACAGTATAATAATATGTGTTGACTTTAAATGTTTATCCATTCATTAAAGACTATTTCATCATGTTGACACATTCACAATTGAAATTCTCAATATAACAAATTAAAGTTACAAATTGTGTTTTAAATATTTTCTTTCACTATATATATAATAATACTTTTAAAGTTTTCTGTTGATGAAGGATTGAAACAAAATAGAATATGGGTAAGCCGTTTTAATTGTTTCAGTATTCGGCACTTAATGACATACACGGTGTTGGACTAAGACCTTATTAGGTTGTGTTTCTAGGCTAATTTTGATCCTCATTGCTCTTCGACTTTGTACTTGTTTGGCTTTATAAATATATTTTGATATGAGCGTTACTGATGAGTCTTATGTAGTCAAACGCGCGTCTGGTGTACTAAATTATAATCCTGGTACCTTTGATAACTATTATAATATAATGCTGGTTTACTGCACACACAAATATTGATATGAATACTTCTCTAAAGAGTTCAACAACACCATTATTCAGTCAGAATGAATATTAAATATAAAATACAAAATTTAGTTATAGATATTTTGGATAACAAACATCTTTTACAAGTACGAGTTCTATGTTAAATGTTTTGATGGAGTGTTTACAGAGATGTTTAAATAGCTCAGTCCAATTATCTGTAAATATTTGTTTAATTGTACTATAGTTTTTTCACTGGTCTTTTAATGGAAATATATTTTATGTTTGACTAACCATTCATGTATCTTTCTATGATAGAATTAAAAAATAATAAACTACAAAAAGATTATCTGAACATGACAGGCGAATTGGGGTACTGTCCCTCGGACAATAAAGAACAAAGTGTTTTACGAAAAAGCATCTGATTGTATGTTTAAAGCAACACTGACATCTGATGAAAATTGATATACATTTAAAAAAAAATTGACGTCAGACACTCAAATCAATCAATGTGTTCGTAGATAGTTGATGTTTTTGTGTTCTGTTAAATTGTTCCTTTTAAAATTGTTATACGATGATGACTGATGTACCCATATTTTGACTATTTTATTTATTTGTTCCGAATTGATTTTCCTCTAAGTTCAGTATTTTTGTGATTTTACTTTTTAATTGAGAAAGATACGTAATGTGTGAAGGTTTTTGGAAAAACAAGTTAGGAATAAGCATGGTAAGTTCAATAACTCTGAATTGACATAAAGAACCCACATGGAGAATAATGTATTTTAAGCAAGTAATTATGTCACATAAATCATAAAATGAAATAATGAACAAAAATTAAAAGTTATTATAAATCATGTTCAATAATAATAACAATATCGTTAAACGGACATTGAAAGGGATGGCATTTGGCCATGTAAGAGAGAAACTATTGACCTGTACTTATTTGACGCTTGTAAATGTGATTTATGTTATATTTAATGTATTGCTAGTTGAAAGCTTTAGAGAATCTCTCAAAAGTACACGTCTAAATTGTTGATCCCTTAATATATCCAGTGCGGATTCGTTTTTTAAAAGCGCGGTCCCATCACACGCAAGTCATATTAATAGAGGCCAGGGTTCCTACCACATGTTCCCAAACAAAATCATAAGAAATCAAACACAAAGGGTATACTCTATTACTATTAGTTATGAATAATGTGTACCTAAAAATATCTGGATTGTAAATGAAACGAGTATATTAACATGTTTGAATATAAATTTTGTTTGTTCAAATGAGTATGCATTATGGCCCTTTTTGTGCCGCGATGTATTTTCTGATTGTTATTGCTATGATTGAAACTTATCTAACAACAGATTTGAAAACCCAAGCTAATGCATATACATTTCATACAGAGTTAAGTAACACATAACTAATAGTAAAATATAAAAAAATCGTCTCTCGAGTTTTGACTAATACCATAGATTGCACTTCGTTTAAGTTAAATATTTTTGACATTAATTATGCAAATATTCAAGCATCTTAATTTATAGCTACGTACATGTACCATCTTTTATATAGATTTCTATTTAGATACCTTGAACTCATGATAATAAGTTGAAACTAGATGGTTTAACCCTCTAAAAAATCTCGTTTATCATTACAGTATACGTATGAGCGTATGACAAATTGTGCACAATTAAAAGTCTTTAAAATTGTTTTCTTTTAGGCGTATATGAAAACGAAAAAAAGATGCAAATCAGGAGTCAGTTATCATCTTTAAGTATTGTATTTTATTTTTTTGCATAATTTATATTTATGCAATGAAACTTAAACTAACCATAAATCATAACTTAAGTCATCTAGAAATGTTAATTGTAAACTGATATATATTTAGGTATATATATAGATATGTATATAGGTATGACAATTTTATATATGAGTGAGGCTGTAAAATGCACGTTGGGCTTTCATGTAATTCATGGTTTCAAATGATTCGTTTTCAAATGTTGCAAAAAAGTAAGTAGCTATGATTTGAATTATTCACACTGATTGAAATTGATATTAGAAGAGTTGTCTTTCGCTTATTATAGTCTACATAAATTATACCGTTGAATTGTTTAAAATTTGTCATTTCGGTGTTTTGTTTTGCTGACTATGCGGTATGGACTTTACTCATTGTTGAAGGCCATTCGGTGACCCGTAGTGTTAACTTCTGTGTTATTTGGGCTCATGTGGAGAGTTGTCTTATTGACATTCATAACACATCCTCTTGTTTTTATAATTACTTATATGTTATAACATCATTACAATTAAAAGTTTATTTAAAAAAAATTAATTCTGTATTCCATCATTGTCCGTTACTGTTAACCTTACAACAATATTTTTTTCATTTACCGGTATATATTGTTTTCTTTGGCTGCATGTGGTCCAATGTTATGGTTGTCTTTCTGATACCATTTAACATCTCGCCTGTTATTACATTTATTCGTACATAGCATGTGCATTTGTTTGTGTTGGTATATCTTTTGATTTAGTTAAGCCATTTCAATTGATATTTTATAGTTTTTTCTTTCTATGTTGTGATGTTAAACTATCGTTTCAGATAATGGTGAGAGTTGGTTCCTTTTAAAACGTTTGAACCGCTGCATTTGTTTGCACCTGTCAAGAACCTATATTCATTGACGTGTTTGTCGCTTGTTGGTGTGGTTCATAAATGTTACTCGTTTTTTTTTTATATAGATTAGATCGTTGGATTTCCAGTTTGAACGGTTCTACACTAGTCATTTTTGGGCCCTTCATAGCTTGTTGTACTTTGAATTATAATGGTTTACTTTTATAAATTGTGACGTGGATGGAGAGTTGTCTCATTGGAACGCATACCACATATTCTTTAAATCTAATCATAAGTATTAATATAATTAATATAAATCGACCTAAATATCGGTACGAAAGTTAATTCAAATACAGAATTATATATTCATAAATAAACAAAAGTAAACTTTAGTTTAAATGCTTTTAACAGTCTAGCCACATTAATCTTTTCCATTCAGGCGTACTTCTTTAAGAATTCTTTTGTGAATACAAAAATAATTTAGTCTTATTCATCATGATACAGTATTTCATAGATGACAACTGATATTTGGTTATAATAAACTCATGTCACACGTATTTATGTTGATGATTATTTTATTCAGCAACAATTTAAATCTTTTAATACCTATATTTGGGGTCCACCTTCTGTATATGTATCATTTCTGTAACCTTTGTGTGATTCAAGAACAGATACTATTTCGGGTGATGACAACTGTAAGTTATTTTTTTCCTTTTGTTTCATATATCTATATATTAAAATTGAAAATGTGATTGCTACATTATATATGTGTCGTATATATTATTGTAGGATTAATTCAAGACGTTTGCAATTTTATGGCAACACAATTGTTTCTATGTTAAACTTAAAGCAATTGAAATAGCTTTAAATAAGATAGTCCGCATCGACTGTCCTGAAGTCTCGTGTCATCCACGAGTTCTCTAAATTTTTTTTCTTATCTCACGAGATCACAACTTATGTGTGGTTGCTGCTTCTCTGACAATGCAATAGTATTAAGGAGTTTAACCAAGTAAAGTGACATAATTCTTTTGCGGACTGTTACCAATAGTTGCGCTTTAAACGTTGCAACAAGTCTGTAACTGCTTGTTTCCCTAACCTTAATTTCAGATGTAGCTGGGATACGATATTGCAAAATACGTTTTAAAAAGGCCGATATTATTCTGAAAGAATGTTGGTGACCGAAAGATTTATCAATATATGAAACAACGATGCATTGCCTCGGTGAATGAAAATAATCATTGCTGAAATTAAAATGTCGTCTAAGTATTTTTTCTTAATTAAAAAAAAAATGAAATTCCATATATTAAAATATTCAGTAATTGTTATGACTGGATGTATAGCTTTATTAATAATAGTAGTAGACATTTTGATAGTACGGCGTCGGTTAAACTCACTAAAGGCTCCCACAGTACTGTGTTTGGATTATAGCTAAGTGACACAGTAGCACAGTTTATATCAAATTGTACACTAATCGTCCATGAACTTTTGTGGTCAAGTATACACATTGTATTTAAGCGTACGGATATTGTAAACGACATTTTGATAACATGTAGATTTGGACATCACTTTATCAAATATTTAGATAATTACTTGATTATGCTTCTCAATATATTTTTGTTACACTTACAAAAAGGGAAATGAAGCCAATGGAAAAAAAATTACTTTGATTGAATTGAATATTTTCAGACAAGATGTTTTAAGTTTTTAGAACTGTCATTTGATGAATGGATATTTTTGAGACCTAATTCTGTCTTTAGTTTTTATACGACCGCAAAAAAAAATTTGCGGTCGTAAATCTTGGTATGAAGTTGGGGTCGTCGTCGTCGTCCGAAGACACATTGGTTTTCGCACTATTACTTTTGTTTAAGAAAATAGAAATCTATGGAATTTAAACACAAGGTTTATGACCACAAAAAATGAAGGTTGGGATTGATTTTAAGAGTTTTGGTCACAATAGATTAGGAATCAGGGGCCCAAAGGGTCCAAAATCAAACTTTTGTTTGATTTCATCAAAAATTGAATAATTGGGGTTCTTTGATATGCCGAATCTAACTGTATGTAGATTCTTAATTTTTGGTCCCGTTCTTAAATTGGTCTACATTTAGGTCCAAAGGTTCCAAACTAAACTTAGTTTGATTTTAACAAAAATTGAATTCTTGGGGTTCTTTGATATGCTGAATCTAAACATATACTTAGATTTTTTTTTATTATAGGCCAAGTTTTCAAGTTGGTCCAATTCGGAGTCCAAAATTAAACTTTGTTTGATTTCAACAAAAAATGAATATATGGGGTTCTTTGATATATGCTGAATCTAACCATGTATTTAGATTTTTGATATTTGGGCCCGGTTATCAAATTGGTCCACATTGAAGTGTAAAGGGTCCAAAATTGAACTTTATTTGATTTTATCAAAAATTGAATTCTTGGTGTTCTTTGATATGCTGAATCTAACCATGCATTGAGATATTGGATATTGAACCATAATAGGTAAATGTCCAAATTGAAATTTTTAAGTTTTTAAGTTTAAGTTCTTAGACCACATTCATTCTGTGTCAGAAACCTATGTTGTGTCAACTTTTTAATCACAATCCAAATGCAGAGCTGTATCAAACTTGAATGTTGTGTCCATACTTGCCCCAACTGTTCAGGGTTCGAACTCTGCGGTCGTATAAAGCTGCGATCTATGAAGCATCTGATTTTGAGTACATGCACTTGAAATTTCCAAATTTGTTTTTAAAAGAAGGTGCTGGTATATTTCAAATCATACGTGTGTCAAAAACCGATATTCCTGTGTAATTGTCTTGCTTCTTCTGCAATGACCGGGCTATATAGTAAAAACTGTTATGGCGGGGCGCCTTTTCATTGCAATTCATTTATTCAGCATATGATTGGTTTATCCGTTATTGTTGAATAGACACCGCCTGCCTTGTGTGATCCTACGTCGGAAGTAAGTATACATAAAAGATGATTAATGATTAAGGCATAACATTCGAAATCGATGGGAATGACAAAAAGGACAATCGGAATACATTTTGTTTTCCGAATTATCCCCCTACTAACCATAAGGGGGGATAAGAAACTACAGTTTACACACTACCTTTGGAGTAGAGGGTCTAAATGAATAACTTGATCTTGAAGACGAAGACTTGACACACAAACACATGTTGCCTCACAACTTAAAAGATATAAGTAGATGTGAGTGCCGATGAGACAACTCTATTTCAGTCACAATTTGTAAAGTACAACAAAAAATGTAAGCCATTATAGGTCAAAGTACGACTTTTAATACGGAGACTTCGCTCACACCAAACCGCAAGCTACATTTATAAGGGGCCCCTAAGTTTATATTAGATATCATTAAATGACTCTACATTTAATATTTTACAACACTTTTTTATATTCTACTTATTAGTTGTAGTGTAAGTGAGACTTAAATAAAGAATTTAGCTTGAGGTAAAGATAAGCGGAGTAAAATGTCTATGTATCATAATATTGTTATAAATCGTTTCTTTTAAAGGATTAAATTTTAATTTCCGACGAAGAACGATAAACTAAAGAGTTTATACAGACATAATTTAGTCGATTAGTCTTGGTTTTATTTTTTCTTCACTTTAAAGTTTATAAATTAATTCTGGTTTTGTATCTACTTTGTTAAGTACCTTCTCAAAGATTTTAAACAATATATGTAAGGAAAACATTCTAATAATAACAAAATAAATATTTATATTACCGTTTTTCGACTCTTTACGCTTAAAAAGTCAAGTTCAGGACACTTTATTTAGCCAATTAAGCCAAAATAATAACACGAATTTGTTATTAATTTATCATAGTGATAAATGGTTAAGAACTTTGGCTCTGAGGTTATATCTTGAGTGCTAGTGATAAGAAGATAATGAGGCGAAATAGTGAACCAGTATTGGGTAATTCTGAACAAATAAGGGTACCTAAGAGATCGAATACGTTAGTGCATAGACTATCTAAACCACTAGGAGTTAGAAACATCAGATGGGAATTATTAACTATGCCGCGTTTATCTGAAGGTAAATATACTGCAATCATAAGACCAATATTAGTGCGATTCGTATAATAAAAAAAAAAGGATACGAACCAAAGATCAACCATTTTCGCATTCTCAGTTTCTGTTATATGAGAGTCAAAGACAATTTATCATAACAAATAACTGAGAGACCACTGCTACCCAACTCTAATCATGTGCATGGTACAATACAACCGATAGATAAAAACATGCATTTATGTATGGAGAAAACCATGCTAATGACTAAATATGATGCCTCGTGCAAGGATACTGCCACGGCCTTTACACGTTACGAACTTTGTGTTTCAAGTGTTTCCCGGTTTATACTCACGCAAGCAACACGATAGATGCTACATGTGGAGCACATTCTGCGTATCCTTTCGAAGCACACGATGTCAACTCATTTGGTTGGGATCGTGTTGCTAAGTCAGGCTTAACTTTTTTATGTTGTGTTTTGTGTACTGTTATTTGTCTTTGGTAGTTTTTATTTTTTGCAATGGTATCGTCAGTTTGTTTTCAACTCACTCACTCACCTTTTTCAGCTGGACTTTATGATCTTAGAACTGATTCTAGGAAATGCAATTCATTATTTATATTGACTTATCTCCCTTATCTTACTTAACTCAAAAACTAAACAATGTAATAAAAAAAAAAGAACATGATTATTATAAAAGGAGAAAATATTGGTTTTGCAATGATTTGCTATTATAAAAAAGAAAATATTACTTAATTACTAACACCTAAATATACGATACTATTCGTGATGTCGTGCACGATTATGTATAACGTTAAGCTTCCTGCTGAGACATATTTAAGGTGGTACCTAACACTACAGGGAGATAACTCTGTAAAATCAGCTAAACGTTTTAATTACGTTGTGTTTAAAAGGGAACATTAAGCTTCTCAATGATCAAAATAAGTATTTGTCAAACTGCTATATGACCAGTGTATTTTTTCTGATAAAACGGTTGGTTCAAATTTTTTGAAATTTTTATATTTTTGTCAAAGGGTCAAAGTTAATACTTTGTCAAAATTTTATGAAAATTAAACGAGCCAAATTAATTTTATTTAAAGTGTTGGGTACCACCTTAACAGTGGCGGATCCAGAAATTTTCATAAGTGGGGGCCCACTGACTGACCTAAGAGGGTGCCCACTCCAGTCACGCTTCAGTGATTCTCTATATAAGCAACCAATTTTTTTCCCAAAAGGGGGGGGGGGCCCGCCCCCCACCACCTAAATCCGCCTCTGTTTAACTTAGAATCATCAAGGACAATAAAAAAAAAGTCATGTACATCAAGTGTAATTTGGCTCGTGGATATTTTATAATGGTCAATATAATACCTCCATGAATTTATATTACTTTCTCGATACAAGCATGACAAATGAACCCTTTCAATTTAACAATCAATTAGTTTTGAAATATGTTTCATAAATTCAAATAAATGACAATTTTTATTTTCAAATATATATTTTATGTTTTATTTAAATACATTTTGTAATATAAACCTGTCGATGTATTCTCGTTAACACCTCTGCTTACCAATTCATCAAGATACACATCAATGATTTAAAGTGAGGGTTTACCACAAGCAAAACCATACGGATTATAATTGTACGCAGCCACCCATTTTCAACAATAAAAATAAACAATCTTTTCGCAGTAAAACGATAATATAGAATTTTCACACTTTTCCCAAATCATTGTGTATTTCACTATTGAACCAGATATTTGTTACAATTTCAAATCTAAAGGATTAAACTCGTTTGAACTCGGTCTGATACAAAAGATTTTAACAAGCTAATCTTTCCGGCTATTGTGGTCTATAATTTTAAGTGCGATGTGAAATTAAATTGTAATGAAGTTGAAATGACCTCTTTCACTGTTATACCCTGCTAATGGACGAAACTCTCGTAGCTGTTTATAGCCAAGACAGCCTCGGGTAAGGAATTAATCATTCAAAACATAAATACTGCAGATATGTGATCACTTTATGATATGATTTCCTTTGTATAGACAGTGGTGACACGTAATACACTCTTTCTTACACGTAAAAATAATTGGATTATTAAGTCATATTTCATACTTATTATTAGATGAATTATGACTTGTTTTATAAACTGTTTCATAGTTGAACGTATACGAAAAGCAACGGACATGGGACAAAAACTATATGGTAAGAACTTAATTTTGAAAAGTATTGAAATTATAAAAATGAAAAACTCTTTCGTTCGTACAATTGCTTGTAAAATGTTGACGGACATACAAGTTTAATGATGAGTAGATTACAACGTACGTCTATAGTAACACTTTAGAAATCTTAATACATTTTTTAAGTTTTGTTTTAATTTTTACCTCTCTTTCCAATTACAAGCAGATTTGAAGAAAAACAATATACAATGATCCGTCTTATGCTATTACATGTATATAACGTGAAATTAATATTAAACCGGAAAATATATGCTTATAATCGTTTATTTAAAAGATTAGTTTACAATCATTTGATCAGTAAACAAATAAATGCATTATCTCCTGTGGTATACTGGATACAAGTTTTGACATAAAACTTCTAGCCAAAACATGTAGACCATTAATTTTAATCATTGTGTATAATTTGCACCCGTCGATATATACTAGTACATGCAGTAGTGTTAGTTGTAATATGCAATCAAAATGAAAGATTTTTGTTTGGATAAAAAATCTATTTGACTGATCTCCCTTAGTCTGCTTTTTCAAGGAATAATAGTTCCTTAAGATTCGTTCCAACTGGAAACAGTCATGCATTTCATATTGTTTATTGCTGAGTAAAGCATGTATTATAATGTTTCCTAACATAGGAAGAGATATAAAACAAATGAATTTTTATTGAGTTTCATGAGAAACTTCTCGTAGGAAATATACAGAAATATAAAAATAAAATGTTTTTCTGTTACACATCAAGATGTTTTGTTTTATGTGTACATGTCATGCTGCCCATCAAGAGACCTTGATTTGAATAATAAATATTCTTATATTCTTTTATTCTTATATATTCTTAGGAAAAACAAATACACGTTAAAACATAACACCAAACAAGTGTTAGACTGAATAGAAAATAACTAAGTTATCAAATAACTTATTTACTACATGCTTTTAGTATCAGGTCCGTTCGATTGGTCAATTTAATTGAAATCAGGCTTTTAATTATTGAAATATACTTGATTTATATGAACCTACACTAGAAGGAACGGACAGTGAACCACAAACCATAGAATATATATATATATTAGCTGTCACACAAAGTTCAAATTTTATCAACTTTTATTTGCATGTTAACACCTATTAAATCAAACAATGACCGTCAGTCAAGATACCGTCTGAATGCGGGTCTAGAGGGCGGTCCTTGACTTCTATATTTGTCATTAATTACGCTCTTTTCCCATATTATTTATATTTTTTACCCATCATTCTCTATAGTTCTTTATATTGAAGCACTTCATCAGTATTCTTTATTTTTTTGTCCGTGTTTCTCTAGTCTCAGGCGTTTTGCCCATAATTCGCTTATCTGTAACCCCATCCACATTCTCTTGAATCAAATGACAGGACAATCAAATGACAGGACAATCAATTAGTACTACAGCTATAATTTGATTATAGCTTGTTGCTGATTTTATAGTAATGAAACCTTATCATCTTTTTACAGAGAAAGACAAACACAAACAGTCAGACGTTTCAAATCCTGCATATGAGGAGGAAACAGTTGAAACGGATAGGCCACCACCTTTGCCTCCACGAAAAAGAGTTTCAGATGTGGATCCAAAGTTGAAACGTCATTCCGCACCACCTTCTCCTTCGTGGAATGCACAACAGGTATATCCTGTAAATGGTAGTTCCTCGCGAGCACCTTCTAAACGTAAACGGGACAGTTTTCAAAAGAAAAAATACGAATATAAACAGAGAACAAGAGCGCACAGTTCTTCTTCGTCGTGTTGCTCAATTGAGGATTACAATGACAATAAACACAATTTTGATGAAGAAACGAGTAGCAGATCAGGTTCCCGGACACCAGATCCGGATCATTATAATAGGGATATATTACTAAAATCTGCTGAGTTGTTTGCGCAACCAATGCAGAAAATGACACAGTCAAAACCATCACTTAAATATTCACCTAGTTCATTATCATGGCCGGAAATGGAAAGTGCAAATCATATAGATTCAATTGACAAACTAAGGAGTCTAGAAAGGATATTCAAAAACAGACGGTCACCAACTTCACCGTTGGACAACCGAAAAATGGAATTTACAATAGGACATAAACCAATACAATCAAATTCAGTGGATTCAAGTCCTGCTCAAATTCACCGGGACAAGACAAAAATACTGAGACAGCGGCCACATTCATTTGGTCTTTACGGACAGCAAAGTCATGATGGAAATATGTTGCTAGATTTACGAAATGCGTTAAAACAGCAAAAGAAAACGGACTATTATAAAACCAAACGAAAACCTCTAATGGTGCATGAAGATCCTGGTTCTGTGTCTGATCTTGAATGTATTATGGAAAATATCAAAGATCGCAAGTAAGTTATTAACATGGTTAATTCTTTATTACTTTGCTAATAAATTGTAGGTGTGTAGTTAAGAAATGAAAACCGATGGCTTCATTGCTGAAGATCGCTTGAAATTTCTGTATATTAGAAGGTTGATTTTCACCCTTCAACACACATCTCTGGTACCCATACCAGAGTTTAAACTAGAATGGGTACTTTAGGGGCCTCGGTTGATCGAAGTGGCCTCCGTCTTTGACAAGGACAGGAATCTTAAGATATCTCTTCAGTTTGTTTATTTCCACCGAGTTGCCCGGTGGTTCTCGCAGGGTACTTCGGTATCCTCCACCATAATAACAGACTTCCCGGTGTCCGACCACTCCCATGGTGTTGGATTTGGAATTTGGTGGTGGGTTGAACATATGTTAGTGAACATCTCATTTAATTCTGTTATGGAGTCTAGATGGATACCACTTTACCCTCGCAGTTTTAGAGCTGAGCACCGAATAACGGAGTTATCAACACGAAAATACTTGCATCGCCTAAGCCTTAAACAAGCTTATTAAAAATAAAAAAGCGAGAAGTGTACGAGAAGACAATCAGTACTAAAAATGATTTGAAAAGGTTCTAAAAGATTATAAATGTCAGTTTGAAAAATTCCTATACGAAATTGCAAAATTAAAAGCGCAAACACATCAAACGAATGGAAAACAACAATTAGTACAGGCATTCCTTCTATAGAAAATGATGGATTAATTCTGGTTTTATCGCTAGCTAAATGTAAATTTCTCACTTGTATGCCAGCTGCATAAAATTCCAATCAAATGAATTTGTGTATAGAATGGACTTCATGACTGAGTGAATTTCAATGTCAAACAACTGCCATCCGGGTCAATCTACAAATATTGGGCTCGACGGTAACATTCAATCGTGATGACAAAAAGCTATCTTCTTAGGCAATCAGAGATAAATCATTCTAGCCGTTAACCTAAATTCGATTAATTTCGACTTTTGGTTTCCACTGTTAAAAGAGCTTTTGACGTCATCATTGAAAAAAAAACCACGCGAGCAAATCAATATGATGTGGTAGAATATAGTCTGACACAAGAATTAATGGCAGCATACCAAAAATAGTTGTCAACATTTAAAACATTGCATAATGCCTCATCTTTCCTTTGATAAAAATATCTATCTATTATTTTTAGAACTGAAGTCAGATATTGGTTCAAATATCATTAATTACTTGCTCTTTTGCAAGGTTTCAGTAGGAAGCAGATATATCATAGTTAATCGTCTAAGTTTCTTATTTATAGCTTAAATTCACGAGGTTATTTCTTGAACATTCAGATGGATTTCTATAACACAAAATGATTTAGAAGCGTAAAGTTCCTTCCAAAGATTTACGAAGCCATAGGAAATTGTAAAAGATTTTACTTTTATGGCTTGTTATGCAGTATGATTATTTGTAAACAATTCATAACACCGAGTTATAAATAAATGTGACACCTGCTTAATCAAGTTAATATTATATCGGAAGTTTTCAATAGAAAAAAGGAGATTTCTAACGTGACATATATTCACAAATCAACAAACACAAGAAGCGAAGATTAAATATTTTCAGGTCACCGTAAGGCCTTCAACGATAAGAAAAAACCCAATACTATGTGTAAGCTAAATAAAGTCACAGATATATTTGTTTGTTAATAAGTTTAGAAGTTTACAAACATATTTTTTAAAATTAGTTTTAATAGAGACCAAAAAGGTTTAAAAAGCTTTATTTTCATACTTGTATTTGTTTGGCTTCATGAGGTCTTACGAGAGCTGTATTTTGGAGATGGCAAACTTTATTTTTCCTATTGGATAAAAATGAATTTGCAACCATTGCGAAAGAAAGAATATATATTTTGTCGTAAATAATGTAGTGTGCCCAAAAAAATATATGTTTGAATATTTTAGTGTATTTGATATCATAACTGCAGAAATCATTTCAAAATACTGTAGCAAATCAACTATGACGAAATTGTCATTTCGGACCTATTATTGACAACTATGCGATAAAGGCTTTACTATTGGCGAATGCCTTAATATTGTGACCTATAGTTCTTTTTTTAAAATCCACGTATATTGAGTCTGGTTGATAATTGTTTCATTGGCAAATATACCACAACTCATATAA
Source organism: Mytilus trossulus (assembly GCF_036588685.1). Taxonomy (NCBI): domain Eukaryota; kingdom Metazoa; phylum Mollusca; class Bivalvia; order Mytilida; family Mytilidae; genus Mytilus; species Mytilus trossulus. The sequence continues at coordinate 18,021,381 of NC_086373.1, forward strand.
TATACTTCGCCAATAAGACAGCAACCCCCTACACACTTACCCTCTTTAAAAAAGAACGTATTAATATACTTCGCCAATAAGACAGCAACCCCCTACACACTTACCCTCTTTAAAAAAGAACGTATCTTTCATCAGTAACAATCTTACTTTATTGTGTATAAACTAATTAATGTCTCCATATGTCCGATTATAGATGACTATAATACGATTCATGAAGAAGTCGGTGTATTGTACCTATTGACAATACAAGTGCTTTTAGTTCTTAATTAGTTACGGACTATCCGCATTATCAGTTGAATGACCTTGTATTTCTACGAAAGCTACCCATGCCACCAGTGTAAAATTATTATTGTGTTTAATATTGCAATGCAATGTGCTTGCGTATGATATACTACAACAAACTGGCCACATTTCATGTCCATGATTGAAATGCTTGTAAATACGTCCAATTTAAGAAGGTTAATTCGCCACTCTGTTTCAAAATAACAAGCGTTTTTTGAAAATCAATATAAATAATTGAAAGTACAATTCATGAAAAAGGGGTAAAAAATAGCAGGAAAAATCGAGTGTACATGTGCGCGTTTTTGAGATACACATGCAAGCCATTGAAAATTTGGCGGGAAATGATTCTCTCTAGATGTTCCTTACATTCAACTTTGGCGCTTTTTATGTGTTAAATACTATCAAGTCCTCTTTTTTCTCCGCCAGTCTTAAAAGAAGGGATACTGGGTCGAAACCCATTTGCCACACTTATGTTAAAAGTAATGACATAATGTTATAAGTGACTTTTAAAAACGGTATTGTCTACATACTTGCGTTTCTGACTAAATTCTGCAGAAAAGGCTTTGTCTGAAAGTTGTTGAAAATTACTTGAATTTGCGTATTACAGATTTTTAACTATATTCTTGAATGATTTTTCAACAATTCTTTTTATACAATAATCCTTAAAAACAAAATATTCAGCGTAAAACATTGCAGTTGAAATCAATATTGATATGATTATAGTGCAAAGAGTTTTGTATAATTATGCATCGAAGCACACCCTTAGCCAACATTGATTAATTCCTTAAGCGATCTGAAAAACAATTAAACACAGTGTATTTCCTTTTGTGCTTTAGTTTTTGGTAAATAAGCTCCTTATCATTCTCTGAAAAACCCAATTTACAGTTCAAGCCTTTTTATGCCGTTTTAATTTGATTACATGTTCCGATATGCAACTTAATGTTCATAGAACAGCAAACTAAAGGAGTGACTTAAGGGCATACGATACAGTTTTGATCCTGTATTTACAAGTTCATGAAAATTTGCATATAGGCTAGATTTTACCTGATTGAATCAAATATGTAATAAAAAAAATATACCTTCATGTGCTACTTTTTGAGTAAAATGAGATCGAAATTTTGTATATTTGCTCAAAATTCAGATTTGTGGCCGTAATTTCTTTTTCGAAAGAAAGACATAACTTTTTTGTTATAAGAGATAAACACAAATTGTTTTTGTTAAATAATCGGTAATTTCTGTATTTAATAAATATCCTAAAAAAATATGCAATTTTTTTTTCAGAAATAACTCATATTTATCAAATGTTCATGAATTGAGAAAAAAACGTCATTTTTTACTGCCTGTTTATCAAAATTAAAAAAAATCCTCTATTTACAGTTTTATAAAATTTGGGTCACATAATCTCCATGCAAAATGAAACAAAATGATGTTTTGAAAAATAGGGGTCCATGAACTCGTTTTCAAATTAAATCAGTTTGAATGATGAAAATCAGTCGAAAAATGCACCTTTGCCCGATATGTCACAGTTTGACGTCGCGAAAATAACAAATTACGTTAGCAACGTCATTACCTTCCCTGTAACTGTATCGTATGCCCATAAGGTTGTATTATATACTAGAAGGCGTTTTGGAAATGACCCTGGTGTGACACAAATTCAGGGGTCCTTCTTTACTCCATCAGGCTTACGACCATGTTTTAAGTGAATAAAAAGTCGAGTTATGAAAAAATAATCTCTAGTACTAATAAACTCGGGGAAACATAATTGTGTCTTGTCTTGTCTTCATATATGTTGTGTTGTTTAAATAAACCATACAGTACATTGTTTTTGTTCGAATGGTGCGCGTTTCTGTGTATATCACAGTATACCAAATAACACAGAAATTAACATTATAGGTCACCATACGGCCTTCATGAATGAGCATATTACCATTACAGTACAATTGACGTATATTTATAGAATACCATTATTTTCACCTTTAAATTTCATCCCAGTGTATCAACTCAGTTTTGTTTTAAAAGTACCCATACGTAAGATAGAAACGACTAACAGTTCTGTTCCAATAATGTCGATGTATACGCCACATGATAAGCTCTCTTATAGTATGCATATGCAATTATGTACTGATAAACTAAAAGATTGATTGTTGCTTTTAAAATAATCCTTCAGTGACAATTATTGCACACATATGCTGGACGAGAAGAAACTAACAACCAAAACAATAGATATTAAAAAGAAGATGTGGTATGATTGCCAATGAGACAACTCTTCACAAGAGAAATGACACAGAAATTAACAACTGCATGCCACCGTTCGGCCTTCAACAATGAGCAAAGCTAATAAATAGTTATCTATAAAAGGCCCCGACATATGTATGTTCTTCATTTAGGTGTTGAAAATTTTAATTCCCTTTTAGGTTTTGCAGCATATATAGATATTCAACAATAATTAATTTTTCTTCTTATCTGTCATGTTGTCGTTGACATGCATGTTATAATCATCTGTTTACAGACAATGTGATAAGAATTTAGAATGAAAGACAAAAGTTATTATAGAAATGATTCAGAGAATATCTATAGCCCTAAGATAAAATGTCCTTTATACCACTAGAGACTCTTAGATATTGTAAATGTTTGACGCAATCGTCTAAAATTTGTAGACATGTAAACTTGAAATCAATTATTGTTGCTAAACTTCAGACCCGAAGCAACATATGGTTGTTATTACGCCACAGTTCATTGTAGTATCTCACTTATATTATCAGCTCAATAGATTTATTTATTGGCCTGATAAGTGCAAATCATAATCTTGTAAAACTCTCATCACAAAACAATTTAACACTGTTTGCGAACGATCGATTTTAATGTTATAAAAAGTATGAATTATCTACCTCAAACTAATGATGATTTTTTTCAACATCATCTTAACGGAAGGAAGCTAAGTAATAAAATGAACACAAATTGTCCTTAGATATATTAGATAGGACTGACCATTCAAATCACCTTAGGGAGCAGACGACAGGAATTGGCGGAAGTTAATATGGTTTTTTTTATCATGTTTTCAAGGTACAACTGTTTTCTACTGTTAGATTGCTATCATGGAATGAGGTGCTCTTTTTTTATAAGGTTTAAAAAGATTTACTAGTTGTTGAATTATTTTGTTTTAGAAAATTACTTAAAATTGTGAATGTCTGCAATATTTCACAAAATACCCCATTATTGAACCTGGATAATCATTCTCTTGTAAAACAGAAGTAAACTTACTGAATATGTGCATATGATTGTGGTATCTTAGATAACTAATAACAGTACAATGTCTTCATCTTAGTTATTCGTCGAGCTTTGGCCTACGTGGTATGTCTGTCAAATGCTTCTTGAAGTAAACAAGCTTGTATCCTTTTATTACGCTAAACATTTATACATATTGCTCATGATGTCCAAGTAGGCATTTGTCTGCCCTCCCATTTTTATGATTTTTTTTTATCATTTTTGTTTGCCTTGTCAATTTAGTTTGATGACACTCTCATAATTTCTTCATGTATTCCGCTGGTGCCAGGGTACCTAAGTCTAGTACGTCCTTTCTGAAATATGGCATTAGTTGTTATTAATGAAGAAAGAACAATGGCAACGACATATATTAAACAAACAACAATTTAAAAAAAAAACCAAAACCATAGAATTAATACATGGTTGTTAAACGTCCAGTTTCAATTATTACAAACAATTAAACATTCAAGATGAGAACATGATGGTTACATATAACTCTTCTTTGTTCAAAACTGACATGTAAAGTCTGATTTAAACGGCTAATTCAAAAGCAAATTTCTTTGGACAGATTCAATAGACACGTTGTGTAAATAAAGTGGTTTTATGGATTTTCAACCCATGAGTAACAATATTCCTATGTATGTGAAAGAAACACTATCGAAAGTTTACCCTTACATTATTCTCTATACGGACCGACTAATCTCTTTTCCTGAATGTCACATACTTAGCAAAGAAGCAGACAGATTTGTTAGTCTTTACACAGAACATATCCTCAGTTATGAAAACATCCTACTTATGATCAATTCCCTATAAAATTGAGAATGGAAATGGGAAATGTGTCAAAGAGACAACAACTCGACCATAGAACAGACAACAGCAGAAGATCACCAATAGGTCTTTGGAAAAAAGAGGGCGTGTTATGATTGCCAATGAGACAACTCTCAACAAGGGACCAAAATGACACAGAAATTAAGAACTATAGGTCACCGTACGGCTTTCTATACATATTTACCGATTATGTATTCGCATTGCGGATGATGTCTGATAGCAGATGATGGCTATTCTGTGGAAATACCCCTTCTTGTTCCCTTATTAGTTCATGGGATTCCCGTCAGGAACAATATATGAATCTTTAAAAAGGGTTTTACGAGTTATTAGCATCTTGACCTTCTGCTGCCGGTTTAATATTTATGACAAGTTCAAAAATTCAAAATTTAGAAAACAACGGGGGGGGGGGGGGGGGGGGGGGGGGGGGGGGGGGGGGGGTGACTGTTAAAGACTTTCAATTATCCTGTAATTTTATTTATGGATATTTGGATCTTCAAAGCATTATCCATACACTACATGTACCTCATTACAAGGCACTTTGGAAATTGGAATGTATTATGAAACTTTAAAAATTCACCAACTATACGATTTAGAATAGAAATGGGGATTATATCAAAGAGACAACAGCCCGACCAATGAGCAGATAACAGCCGAAAGCAATTAATGGATGCTGCTCTGTTTAACAAGGTTTTATCACCACTGGTTCATATATTTAATATTTTTGTTGATGTAAAAAAAATAACATATTTAATAGTTAAGATGTATTTAAATTTTTCACCAAAGCCGTCAGCGATATAGAATTATATTTTATCTATTTTATTCAAGAAAAAAGAAATTGAGGGAAAAAATCGATCGGAACCAAGGGCAAATATAGAAATAAATCATTTGGTAGATCAGTTTGAAATTAATCATTCAATTTTATAGTACACGTTTTCACTGTTCCTATGGCCACGTTTAATATGGCAAAATAGCCACATAACATAATTTGAATTAATACGACAAATCAAATAATGTTTTACAAAGATGGTTTCGTTGCTGATTTACGATGCCATGTTGTTCTATATTAAAGTTATTGATTGGTTCACTCTTTCCGAAGACTCTGTTGATAAACATTAGAGTGACTCCAATCAGATATTGACAAAATGTGACATCTTTCTAACCACGTGCGTTAATTTTGACTGTTCAAAATGGATTATTTGATTTCGATATTGTTATGATTTTACATATGCAGAAGTTTGGGACATGTTGTGTTTCAATAAGGTAATTAATTTTTAGAAAATATTATGTAATTCATCAACAAGTACGAAGATAACCACATAATTGTACAGTTTTAAAACTTATGTATAAGAAAAGGATAAATATTTTTATGGTCTCCGTTTATTTTCATTTCAATTTCAAACTATTCTCCAACATTTCTATATAGCTTATATGATTGCACCGTCTTAATTTTGTCTGAGCACCTTTCATTGCTAATTTGAAAATATATCTTCTTTAGGTTTTGGGAGATATTGTTGCGATTTAATATTTTATTCGAAAACGATAACTGTACGTTTTGCAGTAAGCATTGTCATCTATGTTAGTTACAAATCTAAAAATACTACATACATATATATTTCTATGTATTCATGTTTATGGTTCATGCTCATTTAGATGCAACTTTTTTCTTTTTCTTCTCTGTTTCTGACTTTTTATCAGGTGACATGAAGCACTTGTTTGTATCACGCTTGTTTTCATGGATAAAGTGTTCCTGCTAATATATTTAAACGGAAATCCATTCGTATCGGATCTTTAACTTTTGTCAAATATATATACATTGGTTATATTTATAAAATCATTTATTGAAACTAATAACTAATTGATTAAATAGTCCCCATGTATTTGATAAACATGTAGTTTCATCGTTTAATTATAATTCTGATGGGACATATACAAAGACATGTAATGAATATTTTATTATACAGCGGTACATTACGGGTTCATCAAACAAACCAATTTAGTTTTAATATTCGTTTTCTGTTTAAGTAACGATTATATATGAACATGGATTGATTTAAAATTGTTTAAATCGAAGGCTTTCCGGCAAGCTGCGGTTGTTTTCATTTTTTATTGTCATGTCCTCGATTCGTTGATGTAAAATACAGTTGTCTCATTAGTAATCATACCACATCTCCCGATTTTTATATGAGAACGATGTTTTCCCTGACACTGACGGCTTTCCTTACAATTGATGCATACCTATGATAAAACGTATTTGCAAATGCAACTGATTGCTTAAGTTTAGTTGTATATGAAACTGTGAGACACAGTTATCTACTAACGTGATGAATATGTTCTTTTCAATTGTGAATCTCCCATTTCTGAGTTCAATAAACCATGGTATCATTAGACATAGTGTTTACTAGTCTAGTTGAATTCATACATAAATTATGTTCTGTTCTTACACAGGATTCGGCTAATTTCGGATTTCATAAACTACTAATTGTGATCAACGAACAATAAAACGGGTTCAAAATGCATTACAGTGAATATTTACAACCTCTTAGCAAATGATAATTAAATGCAAAAACCTAATTTTTAAAGCAATTTTTGGCTTTATTTTTGTATTGTCAGCGTATAAACTGGTATTTTTCAATTTGGTGCATGTATATGTCGTGTACAAGTTGCGATTTTGTACAGGTTATAACATGTACAAAAATGTTGTACATGTTATAACTTGTATAATGCAAAAATACAAGTTATAACATGTACAAAAGTACCTCATACATGTTATAACCTGTACAAAATATTGCTTAAAAATGGTTTTAACTTGTACAAAATTTAAGATTAATCTTAATGAAGTCAAAAATACATTTAAATTCACTAATGCATAAAGAACAACTAAAATATTTTTTCTGTAGAGGACAATGATCACAAAATTTCAGAAATATATGTTTTATGACTTATGTTGTCAAAATGTGTTTTTATGTAATTGTATGTTTTATTCGTTCCATCATGGCTTAAATAAGTGTGACACTATTTACTAAAAGCTTGCATTTCCCCAATGACAATTACATTATATACTACTAACTAAATTCATTCAAAAAATTTAAGAACAATGACTTATTATTTTGGGTAATACTCCTCCCTCTCCTTTTATAGCATGCAAAGACTAAAACATTTTCTCATATGCTTACTCTGTGAAAGCAAGAGAAAGCTGAAATAGTTTCATTGGACCACGCTCCATTGACAATATATTTGGATCTACTCTTTAACATTTTTGGACTTCAGCATGACTTATGTAAATTTATAACTCAATTTTTATTTTATAAACTATGAGCTCATTGCATGAGGCGAATGTCATTTTGATTGTTTTAAATATATGTCCTCTACTTTGAAAGCATTTATTTCTGGCCTTTGGATATTGTCTGCTCCATCGGCGGGTTGTTGTTTTTTTAGACACATACCCCATTTCCATTCTCTATTTTATTTGTAAACTAATCTATCCTGGCTATCCTCAGACATATATATCTTATGACAGGTCTTAGCAATGCTTCAAAATACCGACCCCTGGACATTAACTGTATCAAAAAAAGGACAAAACACACTAGCATGAAGG